>NW_011888820.1:8608741-8647895 GCF_000151845.1 Pteropus vampyrus
TGAGGTCAACCAAGGATTGCCTCGCCTAAAAAAAATAATAATAAAATAATTATTCAAATGTATTTCCTTCCTTGTTTGTCATTGCTTTTTGTTTTCCACTACTAGAATGTAAACATTCTGAGGGCAGGAACCTTGTTTATCCTTGTCACTGCTCTATCATCAGTGCTTAGAGTAAGGCTAATACATAAGATCTATCCAATAAATATTTGTTCAATTAATAAACAAATGTATTCCACAGGGTTTTATACATTACTTACATTTCCCTTTAGAAGGTCTATTTCATGGAAGGATTTAAGCTAGAATGGAAAGACGATGGAATTATACATTATGGAAAGATATGAATTAACCAGAAATAGGTTCTGAGTTGCTTGGGGGTGAAATGTTTCTTAATGTTATAGAGATCCTTTGTTTTTAAGAAGGACTCGCTCTTTTCAAAGTGGAGCTACATAAGAAAGGATTCATTTAGCTGAGCAGGATTTGAAAGGCCCCACATATTCTTACATGAAAATAGGACACATATCACAGAACGGAGTCCACAGGTTACAAACTAACGTAGAACTGCATGGGCATGGAGACATGGGCACGGCACAGGGCCAGCATTTTTCAGAAAACATTAAAAGGCCACCTGATAGAGTCCAGTTTTTTAAGGTGAATGTTCAGCAATTGGAAATGCAAGAAAAACAAAAAACAAAAATCACTACAAACCACTCCATGACTATGTGATAAGATCAAGGACTTACTAAAGAGAATCAACAGAATTAAACAATACAGAGTGTGAGAGAAATTAAAAATTATTATTTTTCTCATCCTGTATTGTGTCATAATTTTATCAACCTAGAGGTTGAATTTTATGTATTGGGAGTTTTGTATATGTCACAGAAATACAACTAAAACTAGATTAAGCACGTGGGAAAAATTTTTGACTATTGTAATTTGAAAAGACACCATGGTAGCTCCTTGCTTTAAAAAGGAAAAATGAAAACAAATATAAACAAACAAACAAAAACACTCAGGAAACAGGGCCTTTGGAGTTTGCTACTTGAAACTTTAGGCTAAGTGTTTGTTATGTCTACCTGCCTTCTCTATTTGAGTCTGCTTTTTCTTTCTTTCTTTTTCTTTTCTTCTTCTTCTTATTTTTCCCACCTAGTATTATTCTCATTTTTCCCTTCTTCCAATCCCATTACTGCTTTTTAGAGAATTTTTTCTCAGATTCCCTGTGGTTTAGATAATAGAACAAATGACACGCCTGACATATACAAATTCCAGTGTCAGTTATAATGCTCGGCCAACTGGATTTCATTTTGAAAATTTGGGACAGACACACAAAACTTTCTTAAATGTCTGTTGAGTACCGGACTTGGAAGTCATGAAGCTCCAGAGAGGCCAACGTCAGCCTAAACTGAGAAAAAGCAGAAAATGTTGGCATACAGTGGAAGAGATAATAAAAGAAGGAATTCTGCTCCTGGTGATGGTGGATTAACTTATAGCACATCAATCTTCATAATAAAGGCAATGGTAAAAACTGGAAAAATATAATAGTAATCTGTTTGAATTATTACTGAGTTATCAGAACAGCCTGTGCTTGATGCATCAACATCTCTGGGAGAAGCATACTCATTAAGGTAAACATGACATTCCATACTGCTTTTTGCCTCAATCCATTTGTTGATTCATAAGTAGCATTGCCTAACACACTAATAAATCAAGCAGAAAGAGTTGACTAAGGGGTATAGAAGCTGAATATAGCCTTCAGGAGTCTCATGGACCTGGTAAGAAAAATTCTGACATTCAGGGTCTCAAGGCAGCTCAAGGCTGAGGGGCTAATATTTTGAAAAGAAGGGAAGCTCAGAGAAGTAAACCTGACAGTGCGAGCTGCTTTCCCCGGAGGCATTTGTCGTTCATAAATGAAGCAGATTGAAAGTCTGGAGATCCAATCGGAAAACAGTTGTTAAAAAGCTGAAAACCTAAGTATAGTTAACAGTAGTCTTACTGTGCTCGGACATAAAATTGGAGCTAAGAGCCTAACAAAGTCAAAGGAACCTAGTAAACAGCTCAGTCTTCAGTTGGGACATTTGAACAACTAGATAGGTGAGTCCTTAAAAAGGTTAAAATCTGGTTCCAGATCAATTCAGGGTAAGACTAGATAAAGGCCTATTCTTACTCTAACTTTCTGCAAGAAGCTAAAGAAAAATCCTCTCTCAGAGGAAGGCTACATTTCCAAAGCCTCTCAAGCTTTTTTTTTTTTTTCAAATTCAGTTTTCAGTTAAAATTTACAAGGCATACCGAAAGATAGAACCAAGAGGGAAAGCAGACAAAAGAAACACTTACACTGATGATCTAGACATTGGGGTTATCTCACATGGACTTTAATATAACTGACTAAAAAGCCCCCAAAGTTGATGACAAGATGGAGACTTTCTGCTGAGAATAGGACTCTATATATTAAAACATAAAATAAAAATTCTAGATTTAAAAAATACTATAATTGATTTACTTACTTTCATCCTGGATATGTACTACTATAATCAAATGTAATTTATATTGTCTTAACATCTTATTGCTGTTTTAATTTACATACATCTTATTGCAGGGTGAGTGTGAAGCAACTGAAGAAGCCACACATCGCTGGTATATCCACTTTGGAAATTTGTCTAGTGGGATCGACTTATGTTGAATATGCACGTAACCTACAATCAAGGATTTCTACTCCCAGGTATACGTCTAACAGAAATGCACAAATATGTGCACAAGAGTTACGTGCGTGCACAGAAGCACATTTTTAATAGTCAAATATAAAAACAAGCTGAATTTCCAACCACAGTAGAATGGATAAATTCAGGCATATTTGTACCACGGAATACTATAAAGCAATGGAAAGAAATGAAACAACACATAACATTATAGGTGACTCCCACAAAAATATTGGGTGACAGAGACCAGATGTACAAGACTACACATTGTATAGTTCCATTTTATGAAAGTTCAAAATCGGATAGAACTAATTTATGACAGTTCACCTTTGAGTGGAGAGAGCTAAAGAGTGGGAGAGGCAAAAAAGGTTCTTCCAACATAAACACTGTTCTAGTGATCAATCTGGGTGGTGATTTCACTGGTGAGTTCACTTTGTGAAAATTTATTGAACTGTACACTTACGGCTTTTATACACCAATAAAGCAATTTATTTAGAGAGAGGGAAAAAAGTGAAGAGAGAAGCAAAGATACAGCCTGTGCAAGCCCCAAATGAGATTCAGAGGGGAATTGTGGCTCCTGTTGGCTCTCCTGTCCTGGGTTTGGTTTCTCTGATGCTTAGCTGTTTTCTTTGCCTATGGTTTTGTGAGATAGTTCTCCAATAATTTCCCTCCCTACCATCCATCTTTTTTCTTTTTTTTTTTTCTTTTTTAAATAAGCTATCTAAACTAACCTTGAAAGTATTTTTTCAACTTGGAACATTTTGAAGGAAAAAAAGTAAAAAAATGATTCACTGAGAATAACCTGAATATACACATGAATAGAGCATATATTTTTAATTCTACCTCTTTAGTTACAAGAAGCTAGGTTCTGACATACAATCCCTGAATAACACAATTTGTAAGAAATTTTAATGAACACATAGCATCAAAATGAAAAATTCATAGGTACCTTTAAGAGCAATTTAATTGCTTTTTAAGAACAGATTAACTAAAGTAAATTTAACTAAAGAATGTTTGAAGTAATTCAAAATAAGCAAATATTCCACTAAGCATCTTTAGAAAGAACCTCTGGAAACACAGTTCCAAAAGAAAACAACACAGATCAGAAAACAGATAAATCAGATAGAAATTAAAGTGGCTAGATTGATGTATTTATGACGTAAGGTGATTAGCAATGATATTCCTGAAGATTTTCAGAATCAAAGGATCAACTACATTTGACCATATCTGGCCCCATATATTCATTTGAAATAATTTAATTCCAAAGAAACTTTCAATGGATCAAGTGAAACATATATGGCTTCAATACAGGTGACTGTTGGAAACCCCAGTTGTTTTGTCTCAACTAGATATTTATAGCAGCAAACTAATTCTAGCAAGAAATGAAGGTATGTGAAAACATTGCTACCTTGGCTAAATGTAGTCTACCTTATACTTCAGTTATTTACATCTGTCCCATCTCGTTCATTTGATGCTGCAGTACCTGACGGCACATTTTTTTGTTGCTCATTTTTACATCTAGCAGAATATCTAAGAGAGAGACTCTTTTAACAACGGCCCCTTCTTTAAGCCTATTGCTCAAGGCCTGATGAGCTGGTGTTTGTTATGTCCAGACATTTGTTTGCCATCATTGCTTGCTTTCTCTCAACTCCTCTTTCAGGCATCGGGATCAGTATTTCTTATTGGTCAATTCGATTGGCTTGAACTCTTCATATTTAATTCTTCCCAACCAAAGAGTTTTATTTTGGGAATTGAGAGTGTGTTGGGGAGGATGCTGGCAAGACAGAAATCCTGCATCTAGAAAATTTTAACATCTTGTCACTAAAAGGAAATTGTAACTTGCCATATCCAAGATTTTTAACCTTCTAAAATGTGTTTCTCCTTTTCCTAATTACAAAAGCCAGCGTAAACTATTTAATCCTGCAATTACAGGATGAAGAACTGAAAACAGCATAGCCTTAGGCAAGAAGTGAGCATCCTCACACTGTATCCTCATTAGTGAGGATATATGTGCCATCGCTGGGCAACCCATTATGTATCCTCTATTTGTGCATTAATTAAAAAGAAAGCTTGGTGGTAGGATGGATCTATATGACAGAAAACTATACAATTCTCTAACTAAAACATAGTGTTAAAAAAGCAGTTTTGGGGTCTAATTAAAAAGGCCTATATTTTAGTACACGACACTGCACATATGTTCACGGCTCTCAGCCTCCCGTGCAGCCTCTGAAACATGTTTTGTTTCATTCTGGGAACACTACTGCTATTAAAACACTGTTTTTTGGATGGGGGCTATTGAGCGGAGGGAGGAAGGGAGATTTTTCAAGAAGAGGAGGGATTTCCATTGTTTCCAGGAAACTGCTAAAATATGCGGATGCATGTGTGCTTTCTGAGCACTTCCCACACGTTTTCAAGACTCTGTTTCCACCTCTGATTTTTTTCCTCCATTTTCTGCTTAACCTGCTTATTGCTAACATAAACAGATGGGATCCCCCAAATGTGACGGAACAAGATTAGACAGTGACTCCATAGGAAAAATGTAAGACTTCTTTGCAAATGGGAGATAAAAGTGTTCCTAAACTCAGTTCAAAAAGCAGAGGCAGAGCTTTTTACTATTTCTTTTTTTCAAATGATGGGAACTGACTCAAATGTAAAACTTGGCAACGTTTTGTTCCCATGATGATGCATAAGATTTGATTGACTTGTACGCTTAAAAGAGATTTCGAGACTGTTTTTCTCAGGACAATTATAAATGGGCTGAGAGGCAATGTGTTTGAGATAGCACATACCGAAATTACACTGAGACAGGTGGGAAGACACCCAGAATGTTGACTCTGGCCCACTGACTTTTCTCCTATGCCTTCAGCTCCTTATTGTGAATTTAGAAAGGTTTTTATTTTTGTGTGGTGGGTAGCTGGGCTTTGTGCATGATTTAAGAACTAAAGGACAAAGGGGGCTACCTTTCTCCAATTTTTATAAAAGAAACATTTTGAAATAAGATAAAGAATGAAGTATTATTTCCTTATTATTTTTCAAACCCATTACTTACTTTCATAACACAGGTAATTTTGATTATGTTAGAACATGAGCCATTTTGGCAAATGGGAGCTAAGTGCTTTTTACATTTAAACATTTAAATAAATGAATGGAAATCAAGGAGACATATTTTCCAAGTAGATAAGGTCATTTCTAAAAAAAAAAAAAAAAAAAAAAAGGTTGAGCTACCCAAAACTACAGCATGATTTGTACAACTTAAGCCTTTTCCAATTTATGGCACCTTTTGAGCCAAATCATTTTGTTTTAATGTAAAACTTCATAGGTAATTAAAAACATCAGTGAAGAAACGGTAGTTTGCATTCAGACCTCAAATTTCGGAGTGGAATAGTCCACTTCCCCATACTGATTCCATCTACCCTAGAGTAGAAGTAAAACCAGCATCACCAGCCATCTTTGAGGTCCAAAATTTCTGAGAAACAGTTTAGCTTCCAGTGTACACACACCTAAAGATTTTAGCCAATAAGAAAGGCATTTATAATTATGTGTTGCAATTTTTGAAGGCCATTCAGCATGACATTTAATCTTTATTCCTGGTCTCTTCGGTACAATACTTCTTTCAGACCATTTATATATGAATCAGCAAATGTAGATAATTTAAGAGCTGGGATATTAAGTTCAAAAATAAATATAAGGCTCAAAGGAAAGATATTTTCTCCCACAAAATTACAGCTATTAGTGATCTTTAGCCATACTCAGCTCTACCTCTTGTACCCATCCCCCACTCCACTTCTGCCTAAAGTATTTTAATTTGATCTTTGTTGTACGTGCTGTTCAAAAGATGAAGCCCTCTGGTGATGGCAAAATCAAGACAAAAGACAGAGAGTAAATCTGAAGCCACGGTGGGCTCTTATTGTCCCTGCACCTGGGCAAAGAAAAGAAACATGGTTCAAAGTACACTATTAATCCTTCATATTTTCCCTTCCTTAAAACCTACCTTTGTTCTCTTTCTGGATTTTCTTTGTAAGAGAAACAACCATGTCTTTGCAGGTACTGTTTTTAGATAAACTGTTTATAATCATAGTTATTAAAAAGAATTATACCCCCAGAGAAATGATTCGCTGAATTTGAGTAGTCACACTGGATTCGTTGATTCAAAAGATTACTATTCTCCCCCAAAATATTAAAATTACTTGGAGACTATATGTTATAAAATAAGTTAATCAATAACATGGCTCCCTTCATTTCAAAGGCAGGCTTTGCAATTTTGGAAAAAGAACTCTTAGTAAGAAATAAAACATTACCAAACCAAAAAGCATGAAGATAATT
The DNA here is from genome assembly GCF_000151845.1 of Pteropus vampyrus. Classification (NCBI taxonomy): domain Eukaryota; kingdom Metazoa; phylum Chordata; class Mammalia; order Chiroptera; family Pteropodidae; genus Pteropus; species Pteropus vampyrus. The sequence continues at coordinate 8,615,755 of NW_011888820.1, forward strand.
ATTGTCATTTTGCCATTTATCTCCACTCCTAAAGACTCTGTGAAGCAAGAGGCAAGCCTGATTTGCTTTTGTATCTATTATCACGTAACTATGGGGAAGGACTAAGCTCTGCCACACGGTCTGTTCTCTTCCTTATGTAAGCTGTTTTATTGCCATCATAATCACTGATAGTGACCCTCTCTGCCATCTGTTGATTTTTTTCCTTTACTGAAACAGTGCTTAGGTTTCAAAAATACTGATCTCAAAATCATTAACCTAGAAAGAACCTGGCCTTCATCCATTCCATTTATGGAATGTTAACGCAGTCTCAAGGGTTTGCTAAAATAAACTAAAGGGCTGTAGAGGAGAGGAACGCACCATCTGGCCAAGCCAGTGAAGGTGGGAATATATAGCCTAGGTAATTACTTTAGGTGAATCTATTACAACACATGAAAATGACAGAAAGTTTGGATTTTTTTTTCTTTACCCTTATAGTCTGAATGATGAAATAATCAGTTGGATGGAAACGAACCCAGAGCTAATGTAAAGAAATGATAGTGAGTGATGGGACAAGTGATAAGACATCAGTGATTTATAATTCCTACACATCTCTACTGTTCAGTGAAGACAGAAATTCTCTTGGTTTATGGAATAGACTTGTCGAAAGGACTGTATAAATACATTTTCATACATTGAATAATTCACTACATTAAGGAATCGAGGAATATAAAAGGAAACTGTGTAGAAGTCATTAATTTATATTTTGTAAGCATGGATAGCTTATTTTCTCTCTCAGATTTCTTCAAGAAAGAACTTGCCTTGACTGCGACTTAGGTTTTATCAAGAGATACTTCTTGAGGCAAAGCCGCTTATAACTGGCCACTTTATTTCCATCTTTCAGAATTAAGAAATATCTCTATTCACACTATCTTTACTTTCTCATCTCCCAGCTACTCATCAACCAACTCTGATGAGGCTCTACCCCTGTCATTCCACTGCAAGAACTGCTTCCTTTTTGCCAAATATAAACTTGCACAATTGCACAAGGTATTATTTAGCTTCTCAGAATCGTCTAATGCAACTGCCCCCTCTTCCTCATAACATTATCTTATCCTTCCTTTCAGGATGCCACACTCACTTGCTCACCTCTGTCAGCTTTGTCAGGTCTTTCCCCTCTCTTCTATCCCCTAAGTACCTATTTCACAGAACTCAGGTAATGGGTCATCTCCACATTCTCATTCATCTTTTCCAATGATTTTAGAAACCATTGTATCCAAGATTAAACAGGTTAAGTAAAAGCCCAGTAACTCTGAATTTAAAAGGAAAATACCCATATGTGTGAAGTATCTCCTAGCTGTATTCACAGTGACCAAGCCAGTAACAATGAGTGCCCAGATTGTGTTCTTTAAATACCATTTCAACTAAAAGGAACTGGGGTTTCTAAGAGAAAGGGTGTAAGGCAGGAAATGTGTCCAAAATTACCCAGGGACCAAATTGAAGAGGATTTTTACAACATTAAATAAAATAATGGATCCAGGCAATGATTATCAGTGGCTGCTAACATCAGAAAAAGCAAGATAACCAACTATATGATGCCTCTTGAAGGAAATATATATCATAACCCATGAATTTTTTGACAAATCAAATCTGAGTCTGGTAAAAAACAACAAATTTAACTATCAATTTATAAGAAATAATGGAAAAAGAGAAAATAATGAGGGAAATGACACCATGGGGATGCAATACAGATTTTGAGAATATCAGACCGTAAATTTAGTTTATCAACAAATAAATTATAAGAGAAAAAAAAAGGAGAGGAAAAGGAAGAAAAAAAGAGAAAACATCAACTAATTGCCATGCATAGACCTTATTCAGATCTTAATTCAAAAATAATCTGTAACAAGTAATTTATGGACAGTCGAGAAAATTGGAATGCTGACTGAATATATGATAATATTAAGAAATTACTGTGATTTTAGTTATAATAATATTATAATTATATCTTTATAAAGAGTCCTCAACTTTTAGAAATCCATAATGAACAGTTAATGATGGAAACTATATGCTATCTAAGAGTTGCTTCAAAATAGTCCAGTAGTGTTAGTAGTGGTAGTGGGGAGGAGGTAAGTAAGCAGAGAATGAATGGATATAGTTGAAACAAGATTGGCCATGAGTTGATGGTTGTTGAAGCTGGGTGAAAGGGGTTTAATGTACTCGTTTCTACTTCTGTGCACATTTTAATCTATAATAAAAAGTTTTTTAAAATCCATATGCCAATGTTGATTGAATCTATGTTAGTCCTGCCTCTCCTCTGTGTACAGGACTTATGATGGTATTGCTATCCCTTGATATCTAAGTATATAATTGGCTTATAGGAATCTCAGACTAAATGTATATACAATGCAACTCAAATTCCACAAGTCCCACTGAAATAATAATAACTATAAGAGCAATAAAATCTGTCTTCTACTAGTCTTTCTCATCTTAGTAATTACAGCATATACTCAGTTGCTAAACCCAGATATCTAAGTGTAAGCCTTGATTCTTCTATTCTAAGCAACTTCATCTAGTCTATCAACATAACTTATTACCTCTACCTCCAACAATTATTAAAATTAAATAAATCTCTTCTGTCCCTTTCATAATATAGGCCGCCATCATCTCTCATACAGATGACTACTATAACCAATTAATTTATCTTATTTTATATTTGCCTTAAATAGTTTCCACAGACAGATATAATGATGTTTTTAAATATGAATTAGATCATGTTTATGATGGCTTCTCATTTTATTTAAATAAAATCTAAAGTTACCCTGACCTCCAAGGTCATATTTACCTTTCAATACCATTGTACCTCACTCACTGACAATTTAATGAACTCCAGCTATGTGAACTTGAACACTCCAAGTTCTCTCATGTCTGGTACCTTTTAGCTCATACTGTTTCTAATACTAAGAATGCTGTTCCTATACTGTATCCAATCTGGACTTTTTAATTTGCAAGACTATAAAATCTCTTATTCTTTACCCTTTATTTGCCATTAGAATATATTTTTCGTTCCCTTCATTGTATTTATCTCAATAAATAATTTTGTATTTATTTGCTTATATTTTAATTACCTGTTTCCCTCACTAGACTATGAATTCCATAAGAGAATCCAATATCAACTTAGCACATCGATATTGATGGTTACCTAGCATACAGCAGACATTCAAAAAATATTTGTTTAAAAAAACCTGAAAGATGGTTGAAACCTATAACAAATTGAACTTGATGCTGTGTTCCAAGTTTTAGGAAACAGACCATTTGAAAATGTAAATATTTAAATATTAATGTCCCATTTAAATGTGGTAAGCATTTTAAAGAAAAATCTAATTGGCACAAGAAATTATCTAAGTCTAATGCTCATAGTAACTCACATTTTAAGTTAAAGATTAAGTTTGGGTATGTTCAGATTAAAATTAAAATCATATTTCCCTTGTTCATCTTTAAACCCTTATCTTTACATCAAGGAAATCTTTATTAGAGAAAAGAAACTAAATGTGCTATTTGAAGCTTAACGATTTGCTATTTTTCAAATTTTGTGTAAAAATGTCACAGAGTAAATGGAAAATGTTTACTTCCTCACCTTAAGTCATGTAGCTCTACATTATTTAAAATGTGCTCTAGAGTAATTTCATCTATATTCTGAAATAAGATTTGTACATCTTCATCATAAGAAGCATAATTCTGAGAATATGAGTTTGGTGTAAACAGTATATATGGCAACAGAACTGTTATCTTTAACAGTGTTTATTTCAATTTCTCCTATAGTATAAAGCTGTAAGCAGGGAAGAGCATCTCAGAGGCATATGAAGTTCCCCACACAGATCACGCGAAGTAGGGATGCATGTCATAAGGAAGAACTGGTGAGTAGAGGGGTAGAATTTAGGGAGAGTTTCGGGTCAGCTCTATCTCAGAAGTTTGTATTGGGGGAGGATGGGAAGATAAGAGAAAAAAATAGTTAATCTTAGTGTTTAAGCTTCGAATGTAATGTTTATATTTATAGCACATGTGACAAAATAAATACATTTTTATTTCTTTTTAAAGCTGTAATAGTTAGTTTTTAAGCCAGTGACTTTTTTAGCCTTAGACAGACATTAGAGTCACCTAGATAGTTTTTAAATTCCCAACTCACAGACCAAATTCCACACCAATCATATCAGATTCTCTAGAAGCAGGACCCAGGAATCAGAACTTTTAAAGACCACCCTGTGGATTCCAATGTGCAGCCAAGATGTACTATTTCAGGGTCATCCTCTATATAGCAGGGCGCAAGCTTGATTATAAAATGCGTGTGCGTGCACACACACACACACACACACACAGATATTTGCACACACACATTATATTGGGAATATATTCATAGAGCCAAATATACAATTATATTAGCTGATTTTGTTTATAACACACCAAAAGTCCTCAAGATTTCTGAAAGAGTTGATTTTTACCTCCTTCAACATTCTGCTCCAAGTGAATGGGAGAAGAGTAGTACAAGTTGTACTGAAAGGTTTTAAACATAGATATTTATGTTTTCAAATTTAAATATCCAAGCACATAGATATAAACATGTAAATCCAGTGCATTTCTCCAGGCAATAGAGAAACCTCTCTGCTTTGGAGCTGCTTCACCTCCACCCTTTCCTGTGACCTCTGGAGTTCTTGGACCCAGCCCCACAGCTGATGGGAGGATAGGAATGGAAGGCCGGATTTCGGATTCCACAGTGCAGCAAGGGAAAGCAGAGGGAGAAGCACCCTGCAGTTTAACCTCGATGCAGTGTGATTTCAAGATAATGAGAACTCCATACTATTGCTAAGATTCATTCCCTTTAGGTTTTTTGTTTGTTTGTTTGTTTGTTTGTTTGTTTGTTTTCTGTGTCCTTGGTCTTATTTGTGCTGATCTGAAGAAAAAGAGAGTGGGGAGGGTAAATAACTCAGGCCACTACACTTGGGTAATTATATATTTAATTTCTGCCCTTTATACCAATTTGTAAATTTGTGAAAGGAATGATTGTGTCTGTTTGGTTCACTATTCTACCCTTAGACTGTGAGAGAGATTGCCAGACATCAAGTCCTCAGCAAATAATTGCTGAATAAGTGAATGAATTGCACTGACACATAAACTACATTTTCCAACTTTTTTGACATATACTATTAATTTGATCTTTTTATACAAGTCTAATTTTTATTATAATTTCAGTACATGTTTAAAATATTTGGTTCACTTCTGTTCTGAGTAAAATAAAAATGACTCAGCTTCTGTAATTATTTTTCTTCTATTATTTATAAAAAACTGTTTTCTCATTCATTTGTGTGACCATTTTTAGTATCTTCTTTTATGCAAATTTACATTACGTGTTCCTTTGGCCTTCCAGCCACACATTTTACTTTTAAATAGTGTTATGTGGTTAAATACATTATGACATATGAAATGAGTGAATATGAAATAGTCATTAATTTTGTTAATTTATGTTTATGTAATGACAGAAAGATGTTTATTACCTAGTGTTACATGACAAAAGCAAATGAAAGAGCAGCTTATAGAATATGATACCATGTTTATAAATATATCCATGTAAAAAAACAAATGACTATAAATATATACACCAAATTTCTAAAAGATAATTTAAAAATTTTCATTATTTTAGTACTCTACCAATAAAATATATATCATTTTTAATGACATATAGAAAAAAATAACCTATTATTTTTAAATGTATTGCAGGTCTTAGAGCTCATTACACTTTGCTATAAGAAATAGAACCCCCTAATCGTTCATTTGAAATAAACAAATAACATACCTATATAACACAAAGCAGTTGAAACAGATAAAAGCTGAAAATAACTTTACTGAAAATGAAGCGTGCTCTGTAATCCATTGGACAATACGGATTATTTAACCAGTGAAAATGAAGATTAAAATATCAAAATAAAAAAGAAAAGAAGGTATTTGCCAAGATATGAGCAGATTTTCTTCTACAGACATTCGTGGATACAAATAATTGGGTGGCTTCTCTTAGATTAAGTAGATTGAAGCACTATTGGCATTTAAGAAGATATATAACTAATAAGGTTGGAATGCTTCAAAATCACACACACACACACACACACACACACACACACACACACACACACACAAACACACACAGACTTGATCAAAAAAACCTCACATATTCTATAGGAGAAGTATGTAGAATGATGAGGAATCCAGGTCAACATTTCCAGGTAAAGATAGATACCTCTTGAAATATTCATGAAACTCTTTTTATCCAATTAATTGGAAGAAATTATATAAAAGTTTTAGAACAGGAATTATTTCAAAATGAACTTTGACCCCACAGACTGACGATTGGCAACTTGCAACATATATTCCAAAGATAACGGGCACTCTGATTTTCTTGGTTTTGCTATGGCCAACCACATTTTCCCAAGTAAGCTGACCCACAAACCACCTACCACACTATCATCTAGTAAAACCACTGAGTTGAAGCAATTTCTCATACCCAGATTCCTGGGAAATCACAAATTGGTATTTTTGTCAACATCCCTGGAAAAAATGGCCACCCTGACTATGGCAGTTTCCCTGTTAGCACTTGCCCCAGTAACACTTTACATAAATGTGCGTAATTATTGATGCCATGTATCTCTCTCCCTCCAGACTGTAAACTCCATCAAGGTAATCGCTGTACCCAATTTTGCTTACAGTTATATTCCAGAGTTTTGTGCAGTAATTAACCTACAGTAGTCATTCTATAAGTGTTTGTTTAATACGTGAATAAATACATCATTCTGAATGAAAAAGGGGGACAACGTGGTCCCACAAAGAATAGTTCCAGGCTAAATTATATTTTTCATATTTGTAACTGTCATGAAAGGGGACATATCCAGAGAAACTACCACATTTTTGATAGAACCATCTGGGTAGTGAATCATTTTATCATACAAGACAAATTATGAGAAAATCTGGTAAGGTAGTTAGAGGGGTCTAATAAAATGCATTAGGGCTTTGAAGTAGGCAATGATGAGGAAAGGCAGTTATGGGAAAAAGTCTTAAGTTTTATGAACAAGATAATGGGCTACAAGTTATCAATTAAACCCCACAAAGAAGTTATTTATTACGAATTATTTCATAAAGACATCAGAGCAATATATGATCGTTAATCAGGTCAAAAGATACTGGACTAATTGATAAACTTTACTTCATTAAAATTTAGAGCTTCTGTTTAAGAAAAGACACCATTAATAAAGTGAAAACCAATATACAAAGTGAGAAAATATATTTGCAGCACGTGAAATTGAAAAAGGACTCATACAAAACATAAATCAGCGGTCCCCAACCTTTTTGGCACCAGGTGCTCCTATGGGAATCTAATGTCTGATGATCTGAGGTGGAGCTGAGGCGGTGATGCTAGCGCTGAAAACCTATTGAGCTGTATACTCATAATTCTGGAGCTTCCTTTGACTTTATTATAGTTCATTAAAAAGTTTATTTGAAAAAATAAAATGCTGGACTCAACCAAGGATACCATAAAGCAGTGAGTGCTTCTCTAGGTAGCTTCCATGGATATGCTGCAAGAAAAAGTATGGACAAACAAGTTGGGGAAATCTTATTATTTCTGCTCAAACCAGTTTTTCACACTCATTTGACCACAGTTCCTGAATATCAACTTTCTACACTGCTCAGAGTTGTTATCTTCTGGAATACTTTAGGAAAATATGGCTATAAATACACCAGAATAGGTGAGGCTCCTACAAGAACAGGCAGGCTAGGAGTTAGGACCAGAGACTTCAATGCAAATGAGAGCCAGTGGAGAGCGGTCAGTGGAACAAGTGCAAATACCAAAATTCAAACTATAATGGAGAGGTGTATACAGCTCATTGGGTGTGATTGTAAGCAACTCAAGTAGCTGAGAAGTATAAAACTGAAGTGAAAACTTTGCTTTGTTTGAAAAGCTCTCTGGATCTTTAGACAAAGCTGGCAGCTCTGGCAAGATGATGAAAAGACAAGGACTACATGGTTCAGAGCATTTCCGCCCACAAGAAACTTAAACATCAAAGCAGTTCCCCATCTCCGTGCCTGGTTTGTCTTTGGGTCTCTAAACTATAACCCTAACAACATATAATGAACGAAAGCCTGCAAATAAAAGTAACAATGGTTTTCATTCTTTTACCCTTTAATTAACAAGTAGTTAAAGAATGCTTATTACTGCTCTAGTGAACAAGAATTCTTGGTTCTTTGTCTTTATAGAGTTTGCAGCAGTAAAGAGTATTAACAAAATAATTGCAAATGCATATTAGCGAAGATAAGTACTGGATGCTACGGGAGCTGATGGATTCAGGACATGCTATGCCAATATATGGCATTTTGGCATACTGAATATTTTAAGCTGGAGGAGTTTGAGAAGGTGGCAGAAGCAGGAAGTTCACTCTGGGTTCCTTCCCCACTTGCCCTCCTTCTCTGAAGCTGGCTATAAAATCCTGATGTAAGAGGTGCCCCCACTACACCAAGAGGAAAGAAGCATCCTTATCTTCAAAGGCAAAAGGACCCGAAGAAGAATCTAATGAGCAGGCCTGCTAAGTTTCTCCAGTTTACTATACTTACCTCATACTCCTTAACCCATCATATTCTTCCACATCTGTCCACTCTTCATCAAATCGAGCATAAAAATCACAGGTCTTTGTCTTTGGGTATTTATTTCCTTATGAAGGCTCTCATGTCACATTTATATTAATAAATATGTATACTTTTCTCCTGTTAATCTGTCTTTGACAATTTACTTTTCAGACCAGGCCAGGGATCGTAAGAGGGTTGAGGAAAACTTTTTCCTCCCCTACAGAACCCAAAGTAGTTACTGACATCCATTCTGCTGCCTAACAAAAGTTCTACAAGTAATACAACAGAAATGCAGAAGTTTCAAAGAACGGATTATAATCATAAAGAAAAGCTAAGTTTTTAGCCTTTTAGGAATATATTTCTATATGATTAACGAGTGTTCATCATTTTTACAGACAGGACTCTCAGAATAAAAGATTTGACTTTTGATATGCAAATGTATATTTTTACCTATCAGAGTTTGGAGTCAAAAGTAGGAAAGATTTGTATTAAATTGTTGAAAAAGTGAGGAGTGTGTATGGATACACTAATTATAACAATGCACGTGTTGGCCTCTTTCAGACCAGAAGCAGCACCTAATGACAGAGGTTTTGTTACTGTGATGACATGGGTTTATTTTAAGAATATATCCTGAAGTAAGAAGGAACAGAAAATGGTCTCAACTGGCACACAATAGGTTTTGGGGAGCCTTGGAACCTGAGTCTGGATATTCCAGCTCCCAAGTCTCAACAAGAAGCAAACAGCCACTCCCATGAGCCGATCTCCCTGGTCTTTGCCTCTTGGCTTTTCCAACACGACTCCTACTGCATTTGTGGCTGTGTGTTTTGCTCTCCACTTCTTCGTATTTACTCCTTCACTGCTTCTATTTTCTCATGTTTTGTGCTTAATACTTTCTATCTGCTTCTCCTTTTCTATGCCACTGTGTATCAGTCCTTCCATCTCTGTGGTTCACACTCAAACATTTCATGAGAGGATCAGATGTGGTCATTTCTTTAATCTCCACAAGGGAATTTATCTAGTAACCAAATTCTCTAGCCATGCTACCTCTCAGATGTCAATTCAGCACAAATATTAGCAGTGAGTCAGAGGGTGGAAGGGTGGAGCAATTGTACAAAGACAAAGCATGGTGACAGCTGTTCAAGGAAGCCCTAGTGTTAGTTAGGCTCCTCCTTCAGAAGGGGATAGTGATCTGGCAAGCAGTCAGAGCCTCAAGGCCTGTCTAGGAAAATGCCGTTGTTTATTAATTATATAAAAGAAGCCTGATTTCCGTCACCATGGCTGCTGGTCTGGGGAAATCTGAGTCAGGATCAAGCAGAGATGAATTGTAGATAAATGTGGTAAATAAGTCTGTGTGAACCCTTTAGCGTGACTTTATTGGTCATATTAGGGAAAATGAAGCTACGTGTTAAAAAATAAAACAGTTCTCTGGGTTGAAAGGTTAAATATATTAAACCTATTAGATAAATCTATTAAATCTACAGTGTCTATGCTAAGAGATATTGAAAGAAATTACAAAAGATGATAAAGTGAGTAGAAACAAAGACTATGATTAGAAATGACTCTTGGACGTGACAGTTTTAGGCACATATCGAGGGCTCCTTCTGCAGTGAACAGTAGAGCAGTATGAAACTCTTGGTAGTAGCAAAATTTATACATACAAGTAAATTAAAAGAAGAGTGTACAATAAATTTCTAAGTTACCTAGAGGAATTAGAATAAAAGCTAGAACCAATCTAAACTGTTCATGCAGTTTTACCTATGAAAAGAAAAGCAACTTATATATTGGTTGAAGTGGACTCAAAAGTATATAAATAAAAATGATAAAAATTGTCCCATTGTCCATCTCTGGCCCTAAGATTGGGTAAGTTTCTTCTTCTGGCATTCTTTACGGCAGTAGTGGCTTACCTTAGATTCTATGTTTGTGACCTCTGTTAGCCCCTAATTGGTCCAGTGCTAGGCTCACATCACTAATTGCTTACTTTTAATAAGAGAAGACAAAGACACTGAAGCAGGCCTCAAATATAGTCCAAGCAAGCTCGATGAACACTTTTGTGGTTCTATAATTTGACTAGGGACCAGGGTTCTTATTGTGGTCAGTCTCTGCTCCTTTCCATCAAAACAGGTCTTTACTAGTTCCTTCCCCTAGGGTTCTATGTCTGAAAACAAAAATCCTAATATTATTATTATAGCTGCTTTATTTTACTTAAAGAAAATTTTATTTAATTAATATGGGATGCAAAAAATATTTATTGCCAAATATTGTGAATGAGCAAAGAAAGCATATCTAATTTCTTAGAGAATAGTAAAAGCCCAACCCTATTCAATATCTTAATATGTACATATTTAGTATAATTATAATTTTGCCTTTTCTCAAGAGAAATAATCAAAACTATTCATTAGAAATTTTTTTTTTTTTGTATAAAGAATTAGATAAAACTATGAGCCATGAACTCATAAAGTGCCATCATGGGATATTGGGAAGTCTTGTATTGAAATTCTTAGGACACAGTATTCAGATTCAGCTCTACCACTCACTAGCACGAATCTTTTAGAAAAATTATAGGAATGCTCTTTGCCTCTATTTCCTCATTTGTAAAACGAAGATAATAAGAAAATGAACTTATAGGTTTACAGCAAGGATTAAACTAATTAACAAAAAAAGTAGAATGCTTACAGCAATGTCTGTCATCTACTAAGCACTCAATAAGTATAAACTATTATTGGTTGGAGTACAACCTTAAAAATATTTAAAATTTTTGTTAAAGAACAAACATGATAGTCCATGAACCCTAGTGTCATTGTCAGAGACAAAATAATTGATTGGACTTAAGGTCTGATATAGTACAGTAACTCATGTGTCATTAAGTTTCCAGACCAGAGGTTTTACATAATTAGAGTTGTCTGTGCTTCCTGTCAAAGGAGAACTCGGTATTTTCCACCTTCTCCAACAATAGATACAAAGGACCTGTACAGAGAATATAGGATTTGGGGATTTCAGAGGTGGATAAAGATATCATAGTTTATATCCCTACAGAGATATGAATTCTCCTCTTAGGCCACTCTAAAGATGAAATGACACGTGCAGAAGCACCTTGCATTGATTCTGATGTATAGTAGCTACAGAATGCAATTGGGCATCCACTGTTTTCCCATTCAGTTACATTTCCTGAAGCACAAATGCATCAGGAGCCTCAATAGCCATCTCACAGACCTTTTTAAAATGTGTTCTGGGGAACACTTCCCTTCTATGCTCCCAATCTCCACTTCAGCCCTTAACCCTGCTGGCAAAGAGTTCAGATTTTCCTCATCTTAGGAAAAATTATCTTTATGTGTAGGATAGAATTGACAATGGTCAAAAGCATATTAAGTGAAGTGCTAAAGAAAGGAAGCTATTTTAATTTTGTCCAAGTTATTGGTTTATCTATTGGCTCCCAGCTTCATTCCCTGCCCTTTTGCTTTGTTCTGCTATGTTAGGTGCGACATTTGCAAGGCTTCTTTGCCAAAAGGAGAAATTGTTGGGAACTTACCTACCGAGTAGAAAGGGGGAGAATCCAGTATGTTCTCACTTTCGTTCAGTAGTACCTCCTCCAGCGGCTATATCTCCACAGTAATTCCAGACCTTTATGGTACCAGATCTGGGAGTACCACCTGGTGGTGGTGACACTTTCTGTTGATGCCAATCTCTGGGATGCTAATCTCTACTGTCCCCGGGTGTCTCTTCAGCTCTTCCACAATATGTGTTAACAAATCCTATATCAAAGTCCCTCTATTTTTTTTCTATTTTCCTAAATGAATCCTGATAATGCCATGAGTATTTCCCAGTATATACAACTATGAAAAAGTTTTGTATCATAAAAGCTGTTTCCATCCTTACTGGGGATAGTTTGAGCTGTTGGAAAGTATCCAAGTCACTAAAGAAGACAAAGCAGATCTGGATAGGTCAGACGTTTTGAAAAAAATATATGTACATATACATTGACATGTATATACATTTTCTGGCTATTTCTCTTGATGAAATTAAGCAGTTGCTGAATAGCTTCTACCCCACTTTGTCCTATGTAGTCAGAGCCTTCATCTCATTTCAAATAATGGCTTTTCCCAAAGGAAGTGTCTCCTTTCAGGATATCATAATAAGCTAATGGACTGAGTGATCAATGTTGTGTGCGGTAGAACATTAGAAATGTGCCATAAAATATGGAAAACAATTTAGCTACTCTCTAATGCAGGCAATTCTTGTAAAAACTATACATGAAAAACATGTACCCGACCATTTTTTTCATGCCTTACGACAAGATTAGATGCAATAAAAACCTTGTCTTAGCAAATCAGCACGTTAAAGGATGCTGTCAGCAATAACTTTGCAAAGACATGTCCATTACCAAAGAGGGACATTATCCTAAATTTACTCTCATTGAAGATTGATGTCTGCTATAAGCCACCATCTGTCTCCAGATTCTGTGGTATTACAATGCTGTCACTCTGCAGAGGAGAAGCAGTTTTTGGCTTCTTGTTTTCTTCCCACTTTTTATCTTTTCAGATTTGGAGATGAAGATGGACAGGCAATTTTTGGAACAAAACAACAAAGCATGACTGACTACATGAAGTATAAGGACCAAGTCCAAACAAACTTCTGTTTTTTCATAAGTAAGATGAAGAATGCATCGAATGATTTGTTTGACTGTGATTACCTCACAGTGATTTATCCTAGTGGATTATCAGCTATTTTGTGACAAGAAAGTATACTTCAGCACATCTGGTCAATTTCACAAATTCCCCAAACTAAATAGCTTAGTGACATTTTTACCAAGTAAATAAAGATTTGCTTCATTTGAATATCTTTTTTTTTTCTTTTTAGGAAAATGAATAAATGTTCTCTGTCCCAACACAGCTTATCTACTGACTAGAAAAGTGATGAAGACCTGAGTTTGATGCTATAAAAAGAAGGTTGGAATGTTTTACTACATGTCAGCAAAACTGGATGAGAATGCCAAAGCATGCTTCCGGATTCCAATTTACTGACTTAACTCTAAAAATAAATTGAGCTCCTAGACTTTGTAGTTAACCAACGTTTTGACACTTCTCCTAATATCTTAATCATAGATTTTGGTCCAGGGTAAGGTATCTCAACTTTTTAAAAATTATTGCCCCTAAGGAAATTTTCAAGACATTCTTGTCCTAATCCTTCCTTCTCCCACCCCACAGTTTCCCTCACCTTGAAACCAGGTGCCATAGATATGTCATATATCTGATTAGATACTGTGACCTTTAGGAAGGCCACGAACCATTTTAATATCTAATATTTAAGATTTTTTTGATCCCCAAGATCCAGTGTTCATCCTTTTTGGGGTGATATGACCCTTGTTGAGAATGCATTGTCAATTTGACCTCAAAGGCAAAGGAAATAAAAGCTAAAATAAATAAATGGGGTTAACCAAATTAAAAAGCTTCTGGTCAGCAAGAGAAACTGTCAACAAGATAAAGAGACAACCATCCAAATGGGAAAATATATTTGCAAGCAACACCTCTCATAAGGGTCTAATATCCAAAATATACAAAGAACTCATACACCTCAATAACAACAAAAAACAAATGATCCAATCAAAAAATGGACAGAAGACCTGAACAAACACTTCTCCCAAGAAGACATACGAATGGCCAACAAACATATGAAAAGATACTCAACATCGCTAGCTATTAGAGAAATGCAAATCAAAACCACAATGAGATACCTTCTCACACCTGTTAGAATAGCTGCTATCAACAGGACAAGTAATAACAAGGGTTGGAGAGGATGAGGAGAAAAAGGAACCCTCATGCATTATTGGTGGGACTGCAAATTGGTACAGCCATTGTGGAAAACAATATGGAGTTTCCTCAGATAACTAAAAATTGATCTACCATATGATCCAGCAATCCCTCTACTGGGTATTTACCCCAAAGACTTGAAAACTCATGTCCGAAAAGCTACTTGCACACCGATATTCTTAGCAGCATTATTCATAGTGGCCAGGACGTGGATGATTGGCTAAAGATGCTGTGGTATATATAAACAATGGAATACTACTAAGCTATAAGAAAAGTTGAAACACTGCCATTTGCGATGACATGGATAGACCTTGAGATAATCATGCTAAATGAAATAAGCCAGACAGAAAAAGTTGAAAATCACACGATATCACTTATATGTGGGATATAAACCTAAAAGTAACAGGACAAACAGAGACTCATGGACATGGACAATAGACTAGTGGTTACCAGAGGGTAAGGGGGAAGAGGGAGAGGGGTCTAGAGGGCTAAAAGGGGTCAAATATGTAGTGACAGAAAGAAATCTAACTATGGGCAGTGAACATACAATGCAATATATATATATATGCCTTACTGCTAAATTGTACACCTGAAACTCACTGGATTTCATTAACCAATGTCATCATAATAAAAATAAACAAAATTTAGCAGCTTCCCTTGGGTATTTCTAAAAAAAAGTGTGTGTGTATGTGAAAAAAAAAAAGAGAGAGAGAGAGAAAGAGAGAGAGAATGTATTGTCTAGGGAAATATATGCTTCATATAGTTGACCGTCCATACATAAAGACATCTAAAGGAATATAAAATTGTCTTAGCAACTAATTACTGGTATAGTGGACTAGACTGAAGTCAGGAGTCCTGAGCTCTTGTCCTGGCTATGCCTCAAAGAAGCTGTGCAATCTTGAGGAATTTATATTTTCTAGTCATCGGTCCTCTTAATTCTAAAACAAGAGCTATGCTGAATTAACATAATTCTTTTCAGTTGAGAAACTTCATGAACTTAACGTGATGAATCTTGTTTGTTGGCTACTTTTCTCATTTGCTTTTGGAGGCTACATAATTCATGAAGTTAAGACATATATTAAATGGTTTCATTTGCTGGTGAGAAATCCATGGTACCTTTTCCTTTTTTTATATGATCTGCATTTGCACTGTAGGACAGCAATAGGTATTTCCATAGGTACCTTGGTGAATATTGTGAACTTTATTTCCTTAACAGCCTCTGCAATCTCATTGATGGAGGTCTGAATGATTTGGCAACATCAGAGAGATGGATTTTCTTCACAGTTCTGGGTCAGAGGTACAGATATTCATGGGATCTTAGCTGTGTCACAACATGAATTAAAATGGAGTAATGAATTTGCACTATGTTCTGTGGATTTAAGTTAGACTTAACCTTCGAATCACATTTAACAGAGAGCAATCATAGGTCACAAATCACAGAGGTTTAAGTAAGTTTTCTCCCATCAAGGAAAACCAATTTAATCAAATTTGATTTTATACGGTGCTCAGAATTTGGGGAACTCCAGAATATCACTGTGAGTTACAGAGATATATTAAAATGTGAGAATGTTAGCATTTGGAACATTTCACAAAATTTTAACATGTACATATATAAATAAATTTTATTTGTGTACATTATTTAATAAACTCATGCTTACAGATATAGCTCTTATTAGGACCAGGAAATTTCAGTAATTAAATGATCAA
Organism: Pteropus vampyrus; assembly: GCF_000151845.1. Classification (NCBI taxonomy): domain Eukaryota; kingdom Metazoa; phylum Chordata; class Mammalia; order Chiroptera; family Pteropodidae; genus Pteropus; species Pteropus vampyrus. Next base: position 8,631,900 of record NW_011888820.1, read on the forward strand.
AGAATGAATAATTTTGAATGTCCTAGGGTCTTCTTTATTCAAGAGAACTCTGTTAATAATTTTGTATAACAAAAAAATACTTTTAAATTATGAATAATTCTCCATATTCCATTTATTTGTTTCAGAAATTTGTGCTCTATGGAATTTGTTTTAGGAGAGTGGGGTTCATCTTCGCATTTCTCCAGGATTTTTCTAACTCCTCTTTTCTCTTCTTCATTTCCTGTTTTATTAGAAAGGGCCAGTAGCTTTCACAATATTCCTTGGAGTGAGTTTATAGTTTTAGATTATTCAGAGTAATATATCCACAAAACAAACCATTACCTTACAAATATTGACTTTTAAATATTTTCAAAGAAAATATTTCATGCTTTTATGGTAAGTCTCTGTCTTTTAACTGTGTCTTACGAAAAGCCCCATCTCATCAAGGGTAAGAAGTGAAAGGAAATAAGTATGTGAAGGGTATCAGATACTCCATTCTGCCACATGTGTATCAAGCAATGCTCACAATAAGTCTGTAATATTTGAGATTTTTCTTTTAAATTACAGTACATTATTAATATATTCTACTCATCACAAAAAAATTAATAGATTACATCTTTTAATAGTTTATTATTCCACTGCTGTTTTGCATAGTCGAATTGAGAAGGAAGGTTATGTGTTGTTTAAATGTGGCATAAAGACAAAAATCTTCCTAGAATATTAATTTAAATGCAAAAGGATTAGACTAGATATATGCATTCATCCATTAGACGGTATCAATTTTTTTTGTTTGTTTTAATCTTATAAACTAATTCCTATCAGAACTTAGCCATTGCCTAGTTTTGGAAATTTGACAACTCCTAGGTTTATTTCAAATTCATAAAATAGTATGCTGAATAGCGTCTTTGCTGCCTATAAAAATTAACATAAAACAATTGTGCAAATGTTTGACAGAAACAGTTTGACAGAAAAAGGAAGGCACAAGATTGTATGCTTTTTTTGGGCGAAGTAGTGAGGCTAAGGGGAGGCTTTATTTAATTTATTTTATTTTATGTGGTGCAAGGTAAACCACAGCAAATTCATAAATGGAGTGGTATAGTAGAAAAAAGGCAATTAGGGATTTAAGTGAAAAAACGAGTACTAGTTAGATCAAGACCCTTTACTAACTGGGATGGAGATGAAATCAAGGGTCAAGGAGAAGAATTAGTCTTGGAAGAAGGATCAGAATGGGAGGAGACTAGATGGTGAAGAGAGGAATTTTTAAGCTGGAAAGAAGTTTAGTTCTTGCACAACTCTTCCCAATATTGGGCTAGTGGCTGAATTTAAAGGCTCATATTCTGTGTCATCCCCTGCAAGCAGAAGTAGGATCTACTTGTAGAAGCAGCAGGACACAGATTTCAATGTATTCCAAGGAAGCTCTTTCTAGATATCTGGTCTGCCCATAAATAGAAAGTGTGATCTCAGGAAGCATTCATTCGGGTCTAATCCTTTCCACGTGCCAGGGAAACCCACTTGGCAGATTGCTGCAGAGAAGATACAAACATGAAATGAGGAATGGATGTATCAGGCTGCATGAATAAAAGGCTTCAGCCACCATTTGGGACCCTCAGAAGGCTCAATCATCTAGAAAAAGGAGCCAGTAGAATAGTATATTTTAATTAGAGAAATGACCAAGTGAGTGAGTAGAATAACAGTTGGAAGGGAAAACAACAAAATTAGAAAGAAAATGATGACCTAGAAGAATGGGGATTGGAAGAGTTAAAAGACCAGATATTTCAAGGGTAGTAAGGTCAATGAAAATTACCTGCTAAAAGGTAATTCCTTCTTGCATCTTGCAAGTCCTACTCCCAACAGGTTATTCTTTAACCTGTCTGCCAAGGTGTTGTTCAAGAACTTCTATGGTAAGTTTATCTAAAAACCAGCCTAGAATAACATACTGGTCATGAACTAAGTCAGTTAAAAAAACAAGGCTTTAAGGACAACAATCTCATTATAATATCACGAGTAGTGTCAACTAGTTAAAAAGATATATTCCCTCCTCTCCAAAACAATTTTGCCACATTTCTTGACAAATTCTTTAATTATTCTCATGTTTTGTAAGTCAAATAAAAACCTAAACAACTATTAAACACCCTTAAGTTACTGCTAAAATAAGGTGACAGTTATGTAATATTTAAATTGTAAATATACTTTGAACTGCCTCTAAGTTTAAACTCTTTCCCAACCTATTTTTCCCTTTGATTTAAGACAAGCTTATTAAATTGAAATGAGCAAAATTGGATAAAAAGTTTGTATTGATCAATTCTTCCATCATTCATGGACCATTAAAAAGTATTTCAGATTCCAACTGAAGAAAAACACCTCTGGAACAATAAAATGTGGTCAGGAGGTAGTTTAAGGAACACTTCACCAAAGGAAAAAGTATATCAAGGACTTTTACCAAGAGAGTGTCCTTCTCAAACAGTTGCCTGCTGAGCCTGAGACGGTATGTAGAAACGAAACTCAAGATAAGGCAGACTCTCATCTCGTTACATTATTAATAAGCATTTAGGCAGATACTCAATCTAAGCAAGGTAGACTATTATGGAGATAAAATTTGATCTTGTGCAGAATGTAATGTTTAATTTTGCAAATAAAATGCCACAGTCCATAAGACCTAAAGACGTAGATGAATAATTCACCCTGTAATGTATGACCCCTGCATCCACAGACCTATAGATATCATTCATCATTTTTAAAACAAATGCTTTGGTGGTTGGATAAAATAAAGGGGAGCAATTTCTGTAATAGTAATGTGCTAGTGTGTCAGTACATAATCAACCCATGATTTACACAAAATGCGAGTAGAAAGGGAGTATGCTGCTAATTTGTCTTGAAGAGCTGCAGAAAGAAGCATGCACTTCAATCATAAGTTTCTGGGATTTTATCAAGACTACAAAATCACAGTCTCTCTCCCTGAAAATATACATGCTTGCACAGGAGAATGAACATTTTGTAGGAAAAATGGAAAGTTGTTGCCGGGGCAGTCAGTGGTGGTCACCCTGGATGAGCTCCTTTGTTTCTTCCTTTCTACTCTGCTGAAAATCTATTATTCATCCAGTAAAAATAAGAGATTACTACTATCTGATTAATTCAATAACAGGAAACTTCCTGTCTCCTTAGAGGCAATGGGGGATTTGGGTGGACGATGAAGAGGTAGAAAGGAAAGGGATGATGGATCTAGGTAGCTTTTGTTCTGAACATATTTATCAGACATCACCAAGTGTCTATCTTTCTATATATCGTTTATATCCAATCACTACCACAGCTATGTAAAGGAAGGTACTTCCTGCAGTAAGAATTGACCCTGATAATTTGTTCAAAGGAAGTACACATTACTTCCTCAACTAGATTATAAACCCTTTGAAGGTAAACACCTAATCATACATTGCCCTCTGTGGTCTAATACAGTCTTCTTCATAAAAACAAAATTGCTTGAAAAACACTTGTAAACTAGATTGGAGAAACTGCCAGACCAAACTCTTCCTTGCTCATTGCTATTTCTTTGGTGTTATATTATCTTTAGTGAAAGCAAAACAAACAGTTATTCTATTTTGAATAATTCAGGTGAATTCTTTAGTTTCTCAGAATGGACGCTTCATTAAATCCACACCTAACTCGTGGGCTAAATTTTTAAAAGCTCAATATCTTGCTAATATGCTCTCTAGCCTACTGGCTATGGCCATCACAAATGAAAAACACCATTAAGATCATTATCCTTGACAGTGAAGAAGTGTATACTTACCACTGCGGAGAATACTCTTTCCAGCTTTTCTTTCTGCTGAACTTTCAAGACCAGCTCTTTGCAGTATATTAGGAAATGTGGCTCCAGAAATCTTGGCACTTACCTTGTAGGTATAGGATCTTGCAGGTATGTGTAGGGAGCCCATAACAAGGTAAATCAGATTGATGATATTTAATGGTAAGGAAGTATTTCCTCATCTGAATTTAACACAGAAGCTACAGTTCTTTCTGTCTAATATGTGAATGCTTTTGCCAACATATAGATTTATCCTACTTTAGAATGAGTTATTTTCAAAATTCTCTCAAAATTTTTTCTGTATGAAGGGTGGGCTGCATTGCAGTCAACCAGGTCATCTGAATTAGCCACACATGAGAGCACTTCAATATGCAGCATAAAACATATACCATTCTTTATACTTTCTTCATAAATTATGTACAGAATATCATTCTATGATTAATTTAAGGTTATTTATATATAAAAACCATAACTAATTATCTCTTTGAGACCAGGTTATTTGGAGGTAATGAAAACATTCTGAACTTGGATTTTGGTGAAGTCTGCACAATTTTATAAAACCTTACTAACAATCATTCAATTGTACAATTAAAATAATAAATTTAATGGTATGCAAATTATATCTCAGTAAAGCTGTATTTAAAAAGTAATTTGGTATTATTTCCTATTTGAATTTGATATAAATGGGTTTTTTTTCCAAGCAGATTTTATGCTGAGCTAAAATCCATGCCTGTTTATGTTTTAAATATAGGTGGAAGTTCAGTAAGTGTCTCCAATGATTGAGTTGTTTTTATTTTTTTCATATATCCTATCTCAACCAATTTGGAGAATGCCATTAAACAGGCCCCAGAAAACCAAATAAGTTCATGAATTATCTGAAGCAACTCAGGTTCCATGAAGAATAAGGTAACAGTTTTTAAATCAACTCTATATAACTATGTAGAGTGGTGGTGAGCAATTATTCCCTATTTAAACGGATAACCCCATGAAAGGAAACGATAGGAAAAATCAGGATTTTTAAGGAAAGACTACGGATCATGCTGTGTATTAACATGTGCAATCACCTATATAAGAGTGAGCCTAGTTTAACAGGGCAGACTTCGTTGAGTTAGTAAACTCAGCTGTAGCCCATAGACAAACATCTGGACAGTAGGTGGTCATCGATGGTTAGTGACAGATAAGTCCCAACTTCGGGCTCAAAGCTGTACTCTGGGTAATTTGAAAAGAAATCTCTGAAGACTAACAAGTAGCCTACCATGACAGAAACTCAAGTACTAGAACAACAATAGGAAAAAAAAAAAAAATAGAAAGCCATTCTAAGTGGTTCAAACACCACTGAGAGGCCAACTGCAAAGGACAACAGCAGAATCCAGCCTCTAACCTGAGGCAGGTCAAAGTGAGCTAAGCCACAGGCTCACCTGAGTTGATCTGCCTGAAAGATTTACTAGACTTCCCCAAATTTTCCCTGATTTGTTCCAGAGCTCTGGCTGGGGATTCAGGTATGGGCTAAGTGGCCTTGGCTGTAGCTATAACTGGGAGACATTCCAGTGTCTGTAACTGGGATGCGCAACCACTCATTTGGAGACCAGGGGATCGTTGGGGCTGACTGCCCTCCCCCTTTGGAAGAAAGTGCAACTTGACTCTCCTCTCTCTTCCCTTTTAAACATGTTTTGTGGAGTTTGAAGTGGAGATTTTCTAAAATTTACTTGCCTGCAGTAAAATCTGGGTTTGGGGTCACTCATCCAAAATATCCATTTGAATATGCTCATTACTTTCACATAATTGAAAACGAACTTTCTATGACATCGTGTTCCTATTTATATCCAAAATCTAAATTTTGAAATTTAGAAAGCCATAACATGGAACTAATAGTTTGACAATGTATAGACTAGGTTAAAAAAAAAAAAATCCCAAACTGTCAATCTCTCTTCTCACAAATTGAGGTGGGATGATGATAAAGAACTTCAATCCGGTACCACTTTTTAAACAGTCCTGTTCACGCACACAAATACACAAAATGTCATGCTTTCAATTGCATTTTAAACAAGACGACTTCAATAATTTCCTATCCAACAAAATAAGAAAAATTTTATAAAGAGAAAACTAAAATAACAGGAGAATGAAAATTCTACATATTTATAGGCTGTGAATCCACCAAACAAGAATGAAAGTATACGGGGTAAGTGTCCAAAAAGAATTCTGCAAATCAATTCAATACATCAGGTCCAGATGTCACAAACACAATAAATCAATTGAAACTGCCAAACCACTTTTCTCAATCTACTGGATTTAATTAAAACCACCAATCAGTTCATGAGAGGCCTTCTAATGGAGCAGATAACATCACTTAGGCTCTACCATCCACCCAAACATGCTGTGAGAGACAGTATGTTAAATTTTAATCTCTGGGCCTGTTAAACATGGCAGGCTTTAGTACATATCTGCAGTAACGCACTGTCATCCTATCCTCATCCTTCTAAAGCCCTCATTGGGAATGCCATCGATCAACCTTTGCCATTGTAATACAGTAAGTGCCAGATAAATGCCATAGAAATATTGACTTTCTGGTCCCTATTTTTGTGTTAAAAATACAGCACAGTCATTGAAAACAAACTAGCATATTCAATCAAATGCAGAAAACAAGGTGTGATGTGGTGAGTAGTGGTTTTAGATTCTTTAGTGACTATCCTTAAGACATTCCAACCCTAGCTCAGTGTCTATACAGAGCTGTTGCAAAACGACCCGTAAATGCTGCTCAGAAGAAAGAAAGAATGAGAGAAATAAAAAATGAAGCACTCACAGCTATTATGAATTCACGAGGCTGACAAAGGGCACAGGTTTCCAGGCATCTTCTAGGACTGGAGTTTAGGAATCAAATCGGCCCTTAAATGAAAACAAAACAAAACAAAACAAACAAACAAAAATCCCTAGACTTTAGTGCAGAAAGACACAGAGACACCCACCCACAAGGTTGTTTTAACTTGAAGGATCACATTATTCATCACAATCAATCTTTGAACTCAGGCAGCAGAAGGCTTTCTGGCACTTTCCTTGTATATACTTGGCTCCATTTTATAAAGACAGAACAGACTATGTTTGGCATCTTTGCCTTGAGTTATTGACATATTTTAAGTTATGCTGTTTTATGTCCATTCTTAATAGAACAGAAATCTGCTGCAAACGATCTTTATTAACAGACCGCCTCAGGTGCTAGGACTCTGGATTTAACAGCATCTCTAAACAGACAGGCAGGGAGCTTGTTAATAGGCTTTTCCAACCTTTTGGCTTCTGTGAGACGTAAGTGGATTATGGACGTTTGTTTGTCAGGCTATCTTTTTACATCACTGTCTGAATAATTGCCACGAAGGCCTATTGCTTTGGCCTAATTAACAAAATGTACAAAATCCTGAGCACAGAACTTGTATTGATTAGCTATCTTCATGGGAAGCTTATAAAACCCCATGACTCCTGGCCCCAGACAGATGCTCTTCGTGATGCTATACACTGAACTGCAGCCTGTTTATACACCAATGACTCATCTTAGTACTTTGAGCTACCCAGAAAGTGCCACAAGAAACCATGTCTATTGGTTGTAGTTTAAAACTCAGTATCCTTGGAATGAGACAAATTCTTAGGCAAATTTCACCATTCGTTTACTATAACAATACTAACAGTTACTTTTTTGCCTAGAAGCTGATCCTTGAGGAGGTGTTTTCAATAGTGATATATATGTCATATATATATAGTTAAAGAAGCAAAACAAAATGTTTTATCTGAATGAGGAAAAAATGAGAAAATATAAAACATGACTTGAAGGAAAAGTCAGATACATGGAGAAGAAACGGAGTTTATTTGTCAACTACTTATTATGAACTAAATGATTATTTCAACAAATACTTCAGGGCCTATGTGTCAGAGGACAGTTTAGGCACTGGAAGTAAACTAGGAAGTGAGACGACAGCAAGTATCTCTGTTCTTCTGGCGCCTTTAATATCGAGGATAACAGACTTTTGAAAAGCCCAAGTATTGAGGCTCAACAACTATTTCCACATTAGATTGTACTTAACTTTCCTTAGGAACTTAGTAAAAAGCCCATAGGATGGAAAATTATGTTTGATGACTTAGAAAGTTAGACTGGCCATGGGAAAGTACGCTGTGTGCATCTTTTTATGCAATATTTAGTAAGTACATTTGGAAAAAGCTGCTACAGACACATTTTGGGATTTTGAGAAGACACAGGACCTGGTATTAAGGAAGTTCAATTAAAAATGAAAAACAGGACAAATAAAAATGTCTTAATATACTTATATACACAGATAGGTTAGAAAGTTTTGACTAAATCTACATTTTTGTTTTTTAAATCAGCCAAGTAGGTAGGTAATATTGCATAGCAGCTAATAGACTGAAACAGTTGAATGAGCGTTAGTTGGGAATTCAGAAAGAGCTACATTCATGGAATTGAATTAATTCAGAACGCTTAAAGACCCTGGGAATAGATTACATTTTTTTTCTTTTTTCTTTTCCAATGTGAAAGTAGGCAGCAGCATTTTTTTTTTTTTTTTTGAATCTGAAAAAGATGTGTTGTCGAATCTTGGGAATTTATACTGAATTTGGAGAAAATTTCACCCTGGAAAAGTCTATATCTTTAGTTACAAGCATGCACACATAGGCATATGTTGATGTGAAACTGAATTCACCAGAAATGTGATGAGAACCTGTCGTGCATTAGCCTCTCTGCTCAATCAATGCTAAATACTTAACATGAATGTCGTAATGCTGTCTTCAAATATAAAAAGCAAACATCAAAGTAGAGGAGGACCTAAGGTTACATAGGTCAAGGGCAATGGGCTGAAAAGAATATGACGGCTTGAATATTCTTCAGATGAGGATAGATTCTCTTAGGAAAAGGCAACCTTTATGGTACCAGCAGCTCATTCCAGAAATTACTGGGGAACTGAAATAAAAGCAGAGATTTTCTTCTCTTGAATCAGCAACAGCAACACCACTAATTAATAGAAACTACCACTTGTTGAGAGCTTATGTGGTACCCCATTTATTTTGTTAATGGTTTACATTCATCAATTTCATTAACCTTAACACTCTGAAAAGTAGGTATTATTATTATCTCTATTTTATATGTGAGCACACAGATATTACATAAATTTTCCCAGGGCTAAAAGACCAAAGAAAGAGGCTGACAATTCCATAATTACATGAGAAGTTTATTAAGGGAATTTACATACAAGGCATGTCTTGGGCAGTGGCAGATGACATAGGTATCCCCCACACTATGTGACAGGCGCTAAAGGGTTAGATAGAACAGGGCAGGATGGATAGGCATACCGGGGTATTACTTATCCCACATGAGGGGAAAATACCTTACAGACTTATTTGGAGAAGGGCAATGGCCTGTTCCAGGAACCAGCAGGAACTGTGGGGCATAGGGAATGAGTCGATCAGACATTCCGTGAGGAGATTTACAGGAAGCAACCTCTGTTCCGGCTCACTTTTACTGGATATAGCTTGAAGGTCCAGCAGAGGTCAAGACATTGAACAGTCTCTTTCCCACAGCAGAAAATATCAATTTGCTCAAGATCGCTAAGCCAGTAAGAGGTAGATCAGTATTAAAACCTAGAAGCAATTCCGAAGCCCATGACCTTATCATGGCACTAAATTTTCCAGGGCCTTCACTCATGCCCAGGGGTTTTTGGTGGCTGTGGAGCGGGGGAGGTAGCAATTCATCACTCTTTGCCCAGCTGTTGTTTTCCGTGGATTTTGTAAGAGATCATGTTTAAGGTAAACTGGTTATCACCTGCTTAGACACCAGTGATTTACAATTATTGCTTTATTAAGAAAATGTTCAGTGTGAGTGGTCTCTGCCTAAAAAAAAAAAAAAAAATACCAACAAAGAGGCTTTGTCAGTTTTTTGGCAGAGACACATCTAAACACATAAAAACAAGTTTAAACACTATTATTTATGCATAATTCTTTCTTGGCATCATCTCTCACTTGCTACAATTTGCAGCCAGAAAACACTTATTTCTACTTTTCTTACTCTAGAAATAATCCAGCCTTAAGTGGATCTAATTCCTCCCCAGAAGAGAAACAGCCCTGTCAGGCTCGGATGTGTGTGCTATGTTTGAGACATCAGGGTTTCCATTTACTGCACAGCTGCACAGACTCCAAAAGCTGGTGCTAAGCCAGAGCTCTGTACCCACTGAGATCTGTAGTCTGGAATGATAAACACACAGCTGCCTGTGGCGAGGGCCACAGGCATAATAGATGGCCAGGTCTCAACCAGAGTCAGGCAAAGCCAACACAAATCATTAATCCAACTGCTTATATGTTAAATATCACAAAACATGTACAAAATGGTGAGCTGTCTCAATGGAAGGCTGTGATAGGAGGGGGAAAATGCGGAAGCAATTTAAAGGAACAGGAGAGAGCAAGTGGCTATACGTCCTTTGTAAAGTCCTGCTTGAGAGCTGATTTACTGCCATGAAGCCCTCTTGCTGCAAATAGTTCATAACGCCTATGACCTGAGTACTTGCCCACGGGACCACAATAACATTTATCTAGCATAAATTAATGTGTTTCAACCACTAATTCAATTTGGCCGTCTCATTCTTCTGGTTTTGGCAAAGCCTAGCCTTGCTATAAAGTCACTTGGTGACTCACAGGAATGGCTGTTTGTTAAGGAGTCACACACCGCTAGGAACAAAGAGTGCTATTAGTTGAGTAGTCATAAAAATATACCTCCAGAGCACATTTGAAGCTGTGCTAATTGAAACTTCCTCTTTAGAGGAGCCTGATCAAAACCAGCTGTAGGAGTCAAGCAGGAGCAGATTTCAACATCGCATTAAAAACCCAGCAGATTCAGAAAGAGTGGCCTCTGAAAGACGAGGGAACACACGCTCTAATTGGCGCCCGACACGCTGCAAAGAGCACTTGCGACCTGATCCTGGTGAGCAGTGGAAAGAAACTTCTCCACAGCAAGGTTTGAAAAAGAAAACCTGGAGTGCAGTTTCCCTCATAAAATTCCAAATCTGCCAACCTTCTCAAGGAACATGTGGGAGAAACCACAAAAGCCTAGTGAATTTAGGAAAATAAAGTGGGATATTGTTCTGACAAGAAAAACAAGAGCTCAAGTCTTTTCATTGGTCATATAGCCTTTTAAGAATATCCCATCACTAACTAAAATGAATAAATAAATTGAAGAAAAAGAGAAAGAAACCCATTCAACTAGGGGGAAAAAAAAGAATATCGCACCACTATTAAAACAAAAACAAAATGTCCAACCCATAGAAGAGCAAACAAACAAAATCCAAATAAAAAGCAAAAACCTGGATGAATCAAAAACACAGACTATATCTAAAGACAAAAATGAGAACTATCTTCCTATCTTTGGCTGTCTGTGAATTTCCCCTTCCAAGACATAAGAACTGCATTCTGCCAATGTACGTAGAAGCAAAAGGCATCTATAGGTTTGCAGAAAATATGGAATAATCATGCATTTTCTGTTTGCTTTACTAGAGGGGGCTTTAATTATTTGTAAAGGAAGCAGTCACATACATAAATATAAATAGCATATTATACCCATCAAATATGTGAATTTTATTTAATTTAGATGAGTGGAGTGCCCGGAAATGTTAAAAGCAAGTTTGTTTTTTATAACACCTTTAAGTAGCATATAAATTAGGATGGACGGCTGGTCTTTTTAATTTATTTACTCATTAATTTAATGGAGCGTCTAGTTTGGGGGCTATGTCACAGTGATTTTTAAAGATACAAGGTGGGAGATTTATTTATGTAGATGTGAAAAGGATCATTATGCTTTATGACACAAAAGGATGAGAGTAACTATGTGTAATATATGAATTATAATGATTATTCCAAAGGATATAATTATAGCTCCACAAATAATAACCATGAAAGTTGAAAATTTGCTGCATTTCCACCCTTTTTGAAATACATTAAGTAGATAACCCTTCTTATGTTTTTTATCAGTTTATCACAAGTGCACAGTATTAAACCAACTAACTGAATTTAAAACAAACATCCTCACAAAAATAGAAGTTACATAGTTATATAATTCTCTGTTCCTTTTTTATGCTTAAAAACTTGCATCCAGAGTTTAATAGTGACATAAAATGTGGCCTCCAAGTGTGTGTGACATGGTCTTCTGAATTTGTGCAGATATGAGTAGAAAGTATTTCTAATGCTTTTTTATTATTTATACAACTTTTCAGAAACTGAATCACTCTCAATGCATAATGCAATTCACAGTTGCAATGCTATGCCCTTGATTTTATTTATCTTGTTTGTCCAAGTACTATAGACATTAAGGAGGATTAAATTTAGTGCTCTTAAACCTGATGAAGGAGGCTGAAGAATTTGGAAAATTAACCAAAGGTAATTCAAGATTAAGTGATAAAAAAATAACATGTAAAATAAGGCCAAACACAGCAATATTCTGATTTAAAAAGGGATATAGAAAGCGGTCAGGCCAAACACAGCAATATTCTGATTTAAAAAGGGATATAGAAAGCGGTCAATGACAGCTTATCCCAATTTTCCCAGTAAAACTTTTCTCTGAATCTCAGAAAGGTTGATACTCATATGTATCCATATGAGTCACCAAAACTGGACTTTATGTTAACTAATACCAGAACCTAAGAGTTTCAAATTATCTAAGAATTAACACAAGAAATAAAATTACTTCCATATTCTGTACAATTAGAAACCGTGGAAATCAGTCCTCTCAAAGGTGGTTTAAAACCCTTTAGTTCTTAAAACAAACAAACGAACAAATGAAACACCCTTGATTTCTTTCCTAATGCTTCATCCCAGGCTCAGAAAATTATCTATACTCAAAACCAAGCCAGGCAGCTCTTCTCAGGATGTGGGACGCTACATACTGAAGCACTACAATTATGTCTCCACCTTCCCTTCACACTATCTGTGATTTCTGACCAAACAGAAAGAGATGGTTCTCTGAAACACACAGAAATCCAGGCAGAGAGGCAGTGGGTTGCTTTGGGAAGTGGTATTGCACATTCCAAAATTAAAATGAAAAAGCAGGATCAAGATGAAGCAAAGAATTCATCTCAGGCCAGCAGACTGTAGTAATAAAAGCCTGCTAAAAACTCTGGGAACTAAGAGTTGAACATGATCTCCCTAGGAGGAGGAATAGGCCAGAAGCCATGACAGGGTACAAAAGGTAAGCCCAGATAAATATCTCTTTATTACAGAACAATATTTTTAAAGTCATCATGAAGCATAGAAAAACAAAACAAAACAAAACAAATTGCATAACAAAAGACTATCATCCTAAAGATTCAAATGAAGAACAGATCTCTGAGTCAATGAGCTAAAAAATCAGAATATTTTGAATATTACTTGGTAGCCACATGTGGGCAAATGTGGTTGGTCTATTATTCTTCCCAGGCTGTGTATCTACACTGCATCTCTCATACTCTCATAGAGATCAAGACAGGTTTGCCCCATGGAAGGTGAGCAAATAGATGTCGCCGAATTAAAACAAAACAAAACAAAACAAAACACCCTTGCTCTAAACATTCCCTTTTTTTCTGTTGAATAGAAATGGTGATGACTAAGGCAGCCTTGGAAGATAAATGTTGAAAATGGCAGAGCTGCCCTGCATAATAGTGGAATAGGTAACTTAAACTAACTCTAACAATGAGAATGACTAAAATAATCTGGACAATTTGTTGTTGTTGTTGTTGTTGTTGTTGTTGTTGTTGTTGTTGTTGTTGTTATTCCTGCTTGAAGATACCCAATATCTATCAAAGAACAAAGAATTATGGAAATAGATTAATATAGAGACAAGAAGTCCAGAGAAACGCGTCTCATACTTGGGGACAGTTTCTCCCAAGGACAGCTGCCAATTCTGGAACATGCAAGTGAAAGGCTAAGAAGATAGAATTTGTGACCCACTTGCAACACTATAGAGACCTCCAAGGATCAGGATGCATTTATTCTAAGATGCATTTATTCTAAGACCTTCAAGGCTATACTCCAAGAGTAAGGTTGATTTGGTTACATAAATTGATTCAGGAACTGACACTGGCCTCAAATTACCTTAATCCAATTTTAGTGACTAAAATTATCTCGGATCGCTAGTGCCCCTAGTTGTTTACTAAAAATAAACATAAAAAACGACATCATATTTATCCTTAATTGACTGAGTTTTTTCAAGTGAAGTTTATCAACATGCAATTTATATTCGGTTGAATTCTCTCTTTTTAGTGTATAATTCTATGAATTTTGACAAACACGTATACCCGTGTAACTGCCTGCATGACAAAGATATCAAGTGCTTATCTCCCCAAAAGTTCCTTCCTGTCCCTTTGTGAGTAGTTCTCTCTCCCCACCCCTTGCCCACAGCAGCCACTGACTTGATTTTTGGATCCGTGGTTTTGTCTTTTCTATGATGTCATATAAATCAGATCTTATAGTATGTTGCCTTTTGAGTTTGGATACTTTCACTTAGTATTATGTATTTGAAATTCATTATCTCTGTGTTTATATAAATTCTTCATCTTTTGATTGCTGGTATATTGGAAATAATTGATTTTCGTGTATTGATTTTGTCCCCAATAATCTTGTTAAATGTACCCATTAGTTCTAATATGTTTTATAGATTATTCATGATTTTTAATGCAGACCATCATGTTATTTATGAATAGAGACTGTTGTTTCTTCCTTTCCAATTTAGATGCCTTTTATTTCTTTTTCTTACTTATTGTACTAGCTAGGACCTCCAGTAAACAGAAATGACGAGAGTAGACATTCTTGCTTTGCTACCAATCTTAAGGGGAAAGTGTTCAGTCTTTCACCATTAAGTATGAAGTTAGCTGCAGGTTGGTTTTCCAATTGTTTGTTTTTTAAATTAATGTCTTTTATATTCTTGAGAAAGTTTCCTTCAACTCCTGCTTTACTGAGAGACTTTTCAAAAAAAATAATGGATGTTGAATTTTTGTCAAATGCTTTTGTGCATCTATTGAGAAGATCATATAATTTTTCTTCTTTAGTCTGTTGATAAGCTAAAATAGATTATTTAAAAATGTTGAACCAATTTTGCATTTCTGGGATAAATCCTACTTGGTCATGATGTATTATCCTTTTTCAATATTTCCATGTTCGATTTGCCAATATTTTGTTGAGAAATCAACATTTAAAAATAATTGTATAAAATGACTGATACTCAGTAAAAAGTAACTACAACCAAGAGATAATTTGACTTGAATTAAAACTAAAGAAAAATTACAGACAATGGATATAGATGCAAAAGGATTCCTTATTATAGCATTACTTGAGGCATAATTTTAAAAATCTCTACATAGCGTATTCAGTGTAAATGAGTTTTTCCCCCCAAAGGTTTCAGAATTTTGGAGAGAGCTGAAAGTGGTGAATCTGTATCATTTCTTTCCACCAGCTCTTTATCCAGCAGGACTTTTGTGCCATCCCGTTAATATCCCTCTAATGCAGGTAGGACTAGCCCAATTTTTGCAGAGGTGAGACAGCCAAAGACCGGTTCAAAGGTAACACAGAAAAGAGGCAAGAGCAAAATTTAAAACTTTTCATCTCTGACAAGTCTCTTCGTACTTCTGGTTGACTTCTACCACAGGCTGTGTACTCTCTCTCCCACCCTCCCCCATACACATAATTAACACATATAAACAAGTTCACAAATAGACTTCAGTTTCCCCAAGGAAGAGTCTCAAGATTTTCATATTTGGTATGTCATTTAGTTTCTGTTTTATTTCCATCCAGAATTAGTTTTGGTGGATGTAAACAGCAGCCCCTACTAGTTTGCATCTCATTAATACCTATACTTTCTACACATATGGACTGGAAGACTTTTTGTGTGATTTCTCTGAAAGACATTAGGAAATAGGAAATGTTTTATTATCCTAATGATTCCTTCTCCCCTACATCAATAATTTTCAAACTTGCAAATTATTTGCTGAGAATTACTCTATGAGATTCAGATTGACTATACTTGATTGTAAGAGCTCTGCTATTTGAATATTATTTATTTTTATTTATTTTACATCTTTGAAAATATTTTTAAAGTCTAATATATACTGGCAAGGAAGATAATAGTTTCTGCATTTACAAAATTCCAGGAAACTGATATTGACTAAGGTATAGCAATATTAATAACAGATAAAATAGAACTTAAGACAAAAAAA
>NW_011888820.1:8647945-8654499 GCF_000151845.1 Pteropus vampyrus
ATCCTACTTGGTCATGATGTATTATCCTTTTTCAATATTTCCATGTTCGATTTGCCAATATTTTGTTGAGAAATCAACATTTAAAAATAATTGTATAAAATGACTGATACTCAGTAAAAAGTAACTACAACCAAGAGATAATTTGACTTGAATTAAAACTAAAGAAAAATTACAGACAATGGATATAAATACAAAAGGATTCCTTATTATAGCATTACTTGAGGCATAATTTTAAAAATCTCTACATAGCGTATTCAGTGTAAATGAGTTTTTCCCCCCCAAAGGTTTCAGAATTTTGGAGAGAGCTGAAAGTGGTGAATCTGTATCATTTCTTTCCACCAGTTCTTTATCCAGCAGGACTTTTGTGCCATCCCGTTAATATCCCTCTAATGCAGGTAGGACTAGCCCAATTTTTGCAGAGGTGAGACAGCCAAAGACCGGTTCAAAGGTAACACAGAAAAGAGGCAAGAGCAAAATTTAAAACTTTTCATCTCTGACAAGTCTCTTCGTACTTCTGGTTGACTTCTACCACAGGCTGTGTACTCTCTCTCCCACCCTCCCCCATACACATAATTAACACATATAAACAAGTTCACAAATAGACTTCAGTTTCCCCAAGGAAGAGTCTCAAGATTTTCATATTTGGTATGTCATTTAGTTTCTGTTTTATTTCCATCCAGAATTAGTTTTGGTGGATGTAAACAGCAGCCCCTACTAGTTTGCATCTCATTAATACCTATACTTTCTACACATATGGACTGGAAGACTTTTTGTGTGATTTCTCTGAAAGATATTAGGAAATAGGAAATGTTTTATTATCCTAATGATTCCTTCTCCCCTACATCAATAATTTTCAAACTTGCAAATTATTTGCTGAGAATTACTCTATGAGATTCAGATTGACTATACTTGATTGTAAGAGCTCTGCTATTTGAATATTATTTATTTTTATTTATTTTACATCTTTGAAAATATTTTTAAAGTCTAATATATACTGGCAAGGAAGATAATAGTTTCTGCATTTACAAAATTCCAGGAAACTGATATTGACTAAGGTATAGCAATATTAATAACAGATAAAATAGAACTTAAGACAAAAAAAAGTAAGGAAAATGGCATGCATAATATCCAAATAACGATTCGCTAATTAAGTAATCTAGAAAATCAGTAACCTATAACCAAATAATTAGTAGTGGTATTAATAGCAGTTATATCAAGTTTAATATCAGATATAGCAAGTATAATATTCTATGTGAATATAGACGTTCCTATACTAATATCAATCAAAATAGAATTTAAGGTCTGTGACAGGGAGTTGTGCCACCAAGATTTCCTTTCAAGAGGACTTGCTGCTAGGGCAAAGGGAGAGATAATTGACTAACAACTTGAAGCTGCTGCATCTTCAGATCCCTCGTGGAATTTATGACAAGGCCATGTATTCCCTGAACTGCTCCTACCCAATGGCTGAGCATGATAGAGATACTAGCGAAGGGCTATTTCTGACTGGTGTGGGAATTCTCTAATAAATACCCTACAGAACCTTACATTAAGCTATTTCATCAATGTTATCATGCTGATAGGTTGAAGGAGCATAAGGTGGCTAGCAGACTGGAGACCAGCTGCAGACACAGGAGATGTAGTCCTACCACAATGGCTCTGAATTTCTCATGGCTCTTTTCAATTCTATTTTAGTTTATATTTTGAGACTCTGTGGCTTTATTATTATTCAGATGATTTCTAAGTGGATTTTTTTTTTGTTTTGTTTAGTAGACAGTACCTCCTTTTTTGTTTTTAATGCTTTGACTCTGTGTTAGTACAAGTTCTCCAAAAGCATAAACCAAAACAAAATTAAACATGTAAGACAGGTATTAAGGGAAATCCTGTGAAGGAATAAAAGAAGGAAAGAAGGAATAAGCAGGGAGTGCTTTCGGCATATGATGGTGTTCCGTCACCTGTGAAAGGAGAGAGGGAATAAAAGAGGATTGAGTAGAAAGAGATTCTGATGACAGTAAAGTTTTGAGAAAGTCTCAAGCGTGCCAAAAGTAAAGTTGAACATTTAGTATAGTCCTTTCTTGAGAAGGAAACTCAGAGAGGAATTAGTGGGGCAAACTACAATTTACAGGATATTGTTAACAAACCTTTAAGGGATAGATAATTTTTATTTTAAACAAATTATTTTGGTAGCTAAAATAAAAGGAATAAAAGTACTACCAGTACTAATAAGCATTAAGTTCAGCTGTAGATGACTGAAAACCTTAAAATAATAGGAGTTGAAAGAAGATAGAACTTTCCCTCTGTCACACACACACACACACAAACACACTTCATGGCTTCAGAATATCTTCAGGATTCCAGGTTCTAATCTTTCTCCACTACCATCTTCAGTATGTGAGCATCTATTTTCAGGGACATGTTATGATTCAATATAAATGACAGAGCTCTAAGGATTGTGTACAATGTGATGAATAGAAGAAGGAAAGCAAAAGAATAAGAGTGCCTATCTACTCTTTTATGAAAACTTCCTGAAAATTTTCATGCACCACTTCTGTTTATATCTCCCAGACAAGACCCAGAGCCATTATATAAGACTTCAATATTGTGCATGCATAATTCCAAGAGAAGTGTTTCATGTAGTAATGTGACAGCCTACCCAGAATTTATTACATGGTCACACTTAGATAAAAATGAGAGGAAATATACCAAAATATCCTCAGACATCTCTTATCAAAAAAAAAAGTGTGTGTATGTGTGTAGGGGGGGAGGAGATAAAGACTGAGAGAGATAATGGGAGAAAAGTAGAATTCTGCTGCACCAATCAAATTATTTTCTGAAACTAGTGTAATTCATACAAAATCAAAACTGGGCAGGACAGTACAAGAAAAGAAAATTCCAGACACTTTGTACTGATGAAAATGTATGTAAATAAAATATCAGAAAAGAAGGTCCATCATAGAATAAAAAAACAATAAATAATACAGATTGACCAACCATGATTTGTCTCTGGAATTCAAATACTATTCATGAAATTCACTATATTAAGTGACTAAATGATACGAACCAAGAGATAATTTCAATATCCACAGACATTTTTCTAATAAAAACAAAACTGATTAATCTTTAAAAAATATTTGCAAATTATGAATAGGGGATTGTTAAAGAGTACCTATTAAAAATCCATAACAAACATCATACTTAATGGTTAAATTCAAAAAGCATTCTCATTAAAAGACAAAAATTTACATACACCAATTGATACCACTCAATCTTTTTATGAAGTTCCTAGCCAATGCAAAAATACCAAAAAAAAGAGGTATGAAATTTTATAAGACAAAAGTTGTGATCATTTGTATTTGATATAATTAACTTACACATGAAATCCAAAAGCTCTAGAGATGAACTATGAACTTTGTCAGAATCTCAGACCAACATTCAAAAATCAAAATCAACCTTTTAGCAATCCATTAATACTCAATCTAATAATGCAACAAGGAAAAGAGGCCATTCATAATGGCAATAAACATTTAAAGATAAATATAACTAAATCTAATTAAAGATGTATAATATATGAAAAAATTACAATACATTACTAAAAAGACATAATTTCTCATGGTCTGAATTAATGAGCTATAACATGCTCATGATAGGAAGACTTAATATTTAAAGATAATTTTTTCCCAAGTATATCTACAAGTTTAATGTACTTTCAAGGAAAATCTCATATATTTCTCTTTCTCATAAACCTGGCAAACTAATTCAAAAATTCAGATGGAAAACTAAAGGTCAAGGAAAAATAAGGCAATTTTACAAAATAATAAGAAGAGATAATGTCAAGACTTATCAAAAAAATATAGCATTTATAACATTCTAGGTGGTAGCATAGATATGTAGACCAATGGGTCAAAGTAGAGGAAATAGAAAGTGAACCATACTTAACTGGAAAATTAAGAGTTGAGAGTGGTAGAGAAATAATTACATATTCACTAAATGGTGATGGGCCAATTGGCCATTCATGCTGAAAAATCAAACTCCTACCTTGCATAATGACAAAAATAAATTTATATAAAAATCTAAATTTGGAAAACTTTAAATCTTTGAGTGATATATGCAAAAGACTATTTTTATGGCCTCCAGGTAGGGAAGGCTTTCTTAAATATTGTTCAAACACCACTTACACAAAGGAAAATATTGATAAATTTGACCACATTCGACTAATCTTCCATATGATGCCAGAAATAAAGTTAAAGTCAAAAGCAAGTTATGTCCTGGGAGAATATATTTGAAAAACATAGAAACAACAAAAGGATAGTATGAAAATATATAAAGAATAAATCCAAACTAGAAAAATAGGTAAATGCTATGAGAAATAATTCACAGAGTACATAACTTGAATGCATACACACATTTCCTTATATAAAGGAATATATAAATATATACATATATATATAATATCAAATAAATGAAGATTGAAGCAATAAACAACAGTTAATACCCATGAGATTGGCATAGATTTCAAAAGTCAGAGAACAACATCAGTTGTTAGCAAGGATCTGAGTTCTCATATAATGTTTTGGAAAATTTTAATTGGTACAATTATTTGGAGGGCACTTTGATAATATCTAGAAAGGTCAAACATGTGCTTCTATCCCAGAAATTCCACTTGTTGGTTTATATCCTATAAAACTGTCCTGTTGGCATTCTGTGGTCAGGTGCAAAGCTTTTTTGGTGCAGGATATTCAGGTTGGGCCCCTGCCCTCTCTATCTGATAGCAGCCTCCAGGCATTGTGTGTTATGGAATGCATTGTTTATCCCCAAATTCACATGTCAAAGTTCTAAGCCCCAGGACCTCAGAATATGACTGTTTGGAGATAGGATATTTAAAGAGATACTTAAGTTAAAATGAAATTATTCAGGTGGACTCTGATCCAATATGACTCGCGTCTTAAAAGAAAATCTGGACCAGATGTGTTACAGAGGGAAGACTGTGTGAAGACACAAGAAAAAGATAACCACCTACAAGCCAAGGAGATAAGTCTCAATAAACCACCCCTGCTAACACCTTGATCTTGGATTGCTAGTCTCCAGAATTGTAAGAAAATAAATTTCTGTTTTTTAAGTCACCTAGTGGTACTTTATATGGAAGCCCTAGAAAACTGGTATACTGTGCTAAAAAGAAAGCTCCCCTGCATTTCCAAATGCTCCTGGGAGTGGAATCACACCTGTTTAAAATCTCTGCTGCAAAGGATTACTATTCCAATGCATGTGCACTAGGAAGCACGGACAAGATTTTTACGGCAGCTGTTAAGACGAACAAACTCAACTGTATATATTTCACTATGGAGAAGTCATTCAAACATAATGTTGAATAAAAAAAGCTAAGTTGCAGCAGCATAATATATATAACATATTATCATTTATAAAAAGGTTCAAACAATAAAAAAGAATACTGGATATGTTGTAAATTTACAAACATCTGGCAAAAATATAAAAACCAAGACAAAAAGTGCTCTCTCCAACTCTAGAACTTTGGTTGCTTCTAGGAAGGGAGAAAAAAGAATGGGGAAGAGAGTGAAGAGGGCTAGAAAGGTAACTAAAATCACTTTCACAAAATTTTATTGCCTTTAGAAAAATCTACAGCAAACATGGCAACACTTTGATATTTGTTAAATTTGAGTTGTAAGTAAACAAGTCTAAGTTATTTTATTTTGTTTTCTGAATGTTTTAAATCTTCCACAAAAAAAAAAAAAAGAGAGAGATGGTAATGCTATATTTTATTATCCTATTATAAAACAAGCTAAATATAGAAACACAGTTTCCTTCTCATCAAGGAATTCATTTTTGAATGATGGGAAATAGCTGATAAATGTTAGCTGCTATTTGGAGGGTTTGGTTTGTTGCTTCTCCCTCATTTATTCCTTCCCCTTTGTACGGACTCCAGCTAATCCGGCAATTTATGTGCTTGCATTCTCTGCAGCTGTGTGCTAATTCTGGACTAAATCCCTCAAATTAGCAATGGATAATAATACACTAATTAAAACTGGAACACAAAGCAGTTTTTCCAGAAGCAATGTGAAAAAACTCACTCATTATTATCTGTGTATACTATAACAATTTTAGAGGTTCATTACTGAAATTTAAAAGAAATACATTGAGATAAACATGCTCAAGGTTGCTTCTTGAGTAGTACTGATTTTTCTTCTCAGCATTGAGAAATGCGCAGATGTCACTATTTTGAGATCTCCTTCCTCCTCTCTCCCCCAAAAAGCTCCAGAACAAATATATCAAAATAACAACTACATATAAAATAACTAATACAGTTAGAAAGACTTTGTTATATTTGCATTAAAAAATTACCTGTTCTGGCTATTTACGTTTTCTTTGTAAAGTTGACATAGATGAAATAATATGAGCCTCCTTTTTAAAATTAAGTAATTTAAGTTGTCTTATTCATAAATTATTAAACAATAAAGATAACTGAGAAGCAATGGTATTTTTCAGTCTTAACTAGATGTATAACTCTGAAAGTCTTTAAATATTTAGAAATATTTAGAGCTTAT
>NW_011888820.1:8655486-8670969 GCF_000151845.1 Pteropus vampyrus
TTACGTGACTGACTCATGCAGAGTCTACATGAGAACTGCTAAATTGGAAAGGGAAAGATAGTATGGATTAAACAGTATGGCTTGCTTATTTAGCCATAAAGTCCATGACTAAACATGCTAACCTGCTGTGTGCAATTAAAAAAGCATGATTTTTTTATAAAATGATATTTATGACTTCTCAATACAGATGTGAATATTTTTTCCTAGCGGATTTTTAATTGTCCTGAATATATAAGATCTGTAGTCTCTATTTTCAAATCAATTTGGGCAATAATTTAGATAGATCTTGTACTATTCCTTTTTAAGCTTGCAATAGATTTTGATCCTTTTGAAATTATATAGTTATTATTCCTCTCTTGTCAGGTGTGCAATAGGTACTGCCACCCATTAGTGAACTACTTAAAACATAACCCATTGTATCTTTCTGTCATGTTAGCATTAATGGCCGATGTGAGTGAGAACCATGAGGAAGACAGGCTTTGGGGACAATTTGGATTAATATGCTGAATTGTCTAAAATAGAGACTCCATGTATAATTTTCATTTCCTAAGCTATGAAACAATTATAGTTATTCCACTCAAATGTCTGTAGCAATGAGATCAGTGACAAAAATAGTGCTTGAAAAACAAGAGAAGAAATGGCAAACATGTTATTTATTTGCTTAGATCTATTATAATGGGACTGGCAGTGTTAGTCTCATTAACAGAGGGACCTTTCTTTCCACAAGCCAGCTGGAATAATAAAGGCAGCTATGTGACATTTAAATTGCAATTGGTTTGCTATGTGTAGATTCTGTTTCTGATGCTTACTGATCACAGAGGAAAGCGATCTGAGTAGCATGCAAACCATCTTGATCATCATCTGCATTTCCAACAAAGATAGCATTAAGGTTAAATGCTATAATATGCCAACAAGGATATGCTGAAAAATGATTCATGTTGAAGTGCTTGAACACTTATTTGAAGCATTTATTCAATCATTCTTTTGCCATGTGACAGTCCAAGAGTTGGTAGAAATACATCTGTTGTGTTTTTCTTGAATAGGCAAAAAGAAATTATAATTAGGGGGATACTGCTTTATGCATATAAATATACTGCATCTTTTGAAACAAGTTGTTCCAAACAAGTGAGAAGAATGCAGATTTTCCTCTTTGAATGGTTAGCAAATGCAAGCTTTTTTTGGTGCCTTTGTTTCAATGACAAATAATAATCTTGAATGGAAACATGTCTTTAGTGTTTAGGCATCATATGACAAAGTGAGTTTCTAGATAAATGCAACAATCTAAGTTCAAAATTCTTTGCATTAAGGATTTATTTGAAACCTCGAACAGGCAAATATTACTCAGTGATTTCCCATCTCTTCTTAACTATTCCGATATGGATTCCAAAATGAAAGGTTTCAAGGGAAGATTTTTGAGCCTTCCCTTTTCTTGTTGAGATAAAAAAAATAGGAAGCTCAGAAGCAAATAATGGGCCATATATCACTGAGTGTGTGCAAGCTTTGCTATATCTCAAAGGTCCAGGGCTGGAATTTTAATGGGTTCCAATTTTACTTGACCCAGTTCATCTGTTTCCACTACATGTGCTTATCCTTTACGTACTAAAACCATAGAATGAACTGTAAGTCATGAGATTATAAAATTTTATTCTGACATTTTTAGGAACTACATGTATTTCCCTTTCTGCTATGTAATGAGGTCTTGCTACTTCCTTTTTTATTTTAGAAGTGAAGAGTTATGCAATTTTGGCTCATTTGCATAGCACCTAAGTGAGAATATAAGTTTAGTTTTCTTATGTTTCTATATGTTCAAGCCTAATACTATTAACATTGTGGAGATCACGTGGTCTTCTAATCTCTCTTTCTCATACAGACACATAATTACAAAATTAAATACAAAATTGCATAAAACATCTCAAAGGATCAATAAAGAAAAAAAAAAAAAGAAAAAAAAAGAATAAAAAAAAAAAAAAAACCAAAAAAAATAAAGAGAATATCTAAAAAACACATTTCTTATCCTATTTCCATGTCAATAGGAAGTATAACTATCAAAGATCTTTATGAAGTCCAGCACTTCTCATCCTCTTTTGTAGACCAATTTCATTATTCTAGTAAATCACACATACTTGACATTTAGGTTTAAAAGTAGGAGATGCACAGTGACAGAAGCAGAAAGAGCATACCAATTTTGGATGGCATGATGAAGGAAGTCTTCATGAAGGAGATAACAGAGAACCTGGCTTGATTTTAGCTTACTGAGCTAAGATGAAATGTCTTCTAGACCTGGGGACTAAATGAGAATATAGTGTGTATTATGGGAAAATATTGCTCAGGATTCATTTAGAGTAATAGCGAACATTCAAGAAGACTAGAAAAGGAGTTTGATGGCAGTCAGATTGTAGAATGGCAGTCACTATCTCAAGAGTATTGGCTAGACAGTGAGGATTTGGTGGAAGATGAAATTTTAGATCTCTACTGATATCAATTTGAATACTGAATTTAAATACAGAGCTTTATGAGAACTGCGAAGAGCATCCTGAATATAAAGGAGATTGTTGTACTGTGTGTTACCAAATAATGCTGTTCTAGGTGATTTTAAAGAACAAGCTAAGGAAAAGTTAGAATACTATTATTTTTCTACTAAAGTTTAAATTTTAAAGCTGTGGACTAGATAATCTCTTGAGAATCTTTGTCTCAATGATCTATGAATAGCTATCTTTCTGATCTGGTTCTTTTTGAGCATATGAAATGTTTCTGATACAGCAGAGAATAAATGTTCTATGAACATCTCTGCATTAAAAATCTGCATGTATAAAGAAAGGGATGCACTATAGAACTACTACTGCAATAAATGATCTGCTAAGATATAAGATCTTTAGTTTCAACTGCAATAAAGAGTTATATTCTGTCTTTTGTTCTAATTTTATAAATGAATTTTTAATGCACTGAATTCTTTCACTGCTCGAATATAAAATTCAGTGATATTCATGAAATTCTAATTTTAAGGCAAAGATATAGTAGAAATGCAAAATGTAATAAAATTTGGTAGGAAAACAGAAACATAGCCATTTCCATGAGCAAAGACATAGAGTAACAGTTGAACAGGTGTAAAGTATAATAACTAATTCTGCTCAGTGTACTAACACTGAGAGTTGATTAGAATAAACAATTATAAAATACATTGATCTTAATTTTGCAAATAAGCCATAAAGTTATTAAATCACAGATTCATTTCTTGAATATTAACATACATATTTTAGATGCAAAAAGACACTATTTATCTCTTGGAAAATGAGCCATTAATATGTTATTGAAATAATACCAATCAATATAGCTCTAACTACATGGCCAATAGTTTTTAGCTGCTGTGAAGTCTACTGTTGAGAAGTTGATTAGGTAATTACTGAGTAGATCTAATTCAATTGTTGATTGAAGTAATAAAACTACTTCCTGAACTGGTTGTCGTGGTCATTTTTTAACCAAACTGTTACAGAATGTTTTGCACTTCAATCCTCCAACCCCACCATATACACACATTAGAATAGCCGGTCTTATAAATACAACCCTGGTTGTGTTTTTCCACAACCTTTCCAACACCTGTTATTGCTTGTCCTGTTGATGATAGCCATTCTTACAGGTGTGAGATGGTACCTCATAGTGGTTTTGATTTGCATTTCTCTAACAGCTAGTGAAGTGGAGCATTTTTTCATATGTCTGTGAGCCATTTGTATGTCTTCTTGGGAGAAGTGTCTGTTTAGTTTAAGTGTCTTTCTATTTTTTAATTGGATTGTTTGTTCTTTGTTATTGAGTTGTATGAGTTCTTTATATATTTTAAATATTAGCTCCTTATCGGAGGCGTTGTTTACAAATATCTTCTATTCAGAAGGTTGCCTCTTTGTTTTGTTGATGGTTCCTTGTGCTGTGCAGAAGCTATTTAATTTGTTATAGTCCCATTCATTTACATTTGCTTTTATCTCCCTTGCCTTCTAGGTCAAATTCATAAAATCCTTTCTAAAACTAATGTCTATGAGGTTAGTACCTATGTTTTCTTCTATGCTATTTACTGTTTCATGTCTTATATTTAGGTCTTTGATCCATTTTGAGTTATTTTTGGTGTATGGTGACAGATAGCAGTCCTTCGATAGATGATAGAATAAAGAAGATGTAGTACATATATACACTGGAATATTACTCAGCCATAAAAAGAATGAAATACTACCATGGATGGATCTTGAAATAATCATGCTAAGCAAAATAAGTCAGATGGAAAAGGTAGAGAACTGTATGATTTCACTCACAGGTGGGATATAAAACTGAAAGCAATAAAGCAGACAAAAAAAAACCTCAGACACAGACAACAGTTTAGTGGTTACCAGAGAGAAAGGGGGGAGGGAGGTGGAGGTAGATAAGGGTATAGGGGTCAAATATATGGTGACAAAAGGAGATTCAACTTTGGGTGGTGAACACACAATGCAATACACAGATGACATATTATTGACCTATATACTTGGAACCTATATAATTTTATTAACCAATGTCACCCCCAAAAAATTGAAAAAAAAGAATAAAACAAAAAAATGAAACAAAAAGATCAAAGAATCTTGCTAATATATCCAATCAGTGCCACTATACACACTCAGCAAACGTTTCTTCTCCCTTTGTATGCAGTGGACACTTGGGTAGCTGCTGCTGGATTATTCACAGTAAGGTAGTATGATGTAATAGGTAGGTTAAGGTGTGAACCCTGGAGCCAGACTGCTGGATTTGAATGCTGGCATCTCTGTTTACCAGGAAATCACCTAATTTTCCTGCACTTCATTTAAAAAAACAAACAAACAAATAAACAAAAACAGAGATAATAGTAACTTACAGGGCAATTGTGAGAACGAAGTAAAATAATTCAATTAAAACACTCGCAATAGTGTCTTGCATTAATAACCACTCAAAAATGTTAACTCGTTTTTATTATTACTCTTTTTCTTCAGAAAATGTGAGTTGGTTTGGGATGTGATGAGGTCATGAATCCATAACATTCATGAATGCTCTCTCTGACCAAACGTGAGCATTCCTTACTCTACCAACTGGATTGTTATCAAGGCAGAGGAGAGCTGGAGAATAAAAAGCAAATTCTGAATGATTTTTCTTTCTGTAACTCTTTAACACTGCTAATGTCAAAGAAATGTTTAAACATTGCAACATGAAATAAAAAAGTACTTTGAGAGGTCTTTATGTGAAGCATTTATGAAAGTCTCATGAAGGCCAGAAACAAACAAGATGAGAAATAAATTACCAAATATTCATAATATTTAGGAAAAATAAAACTTTACATGACATTTTTAAAATTTGGCTTTCATTCATATTTTAAATGTTACTGAATAAGTGTGTACTTCACAATATATTTTTCTAATCTCCTGTGATCAATATGACCTTTTCGGCAGTGGCCTTGCTATACAGATGTCTGTGAATCTAGGGACGATGGTAACTACTCATGTGTAATAGGATTTGTTTATTTCAAGAATAATTATAATATCTCTGCTCTTCTCCTTTAAATATTTTGATAAGAGTACTAGAAAGAAGTATGTAATTTTGTCCTAAAGGGCCAGAAAAGAAATCTACTTTGGTGGCTTGCTTTAAATTTTCTCGTTATTTTTTTATTTGACAACTAAATCAAACAACCAAAGCTCTTACTTTCTCCGATCTAAACAATTTTACAGAGACTACCTTGCAAATGTCCCAAGAGATGAGCCTGCTCACAGTGAAAAATGTACTCAGCAGGAAATTCACTTAATGATAATGATTATTCTTCTATGTAATGGACATTTCATTGTCAGTAAAGTGTAATATTATTCTGTTGAAAGCTTTACATATGCAGTCAGCTCCAAAGACATACTAGCTTAACTTGCATATCTCACTTTCCATTTTTATCATTTGTCTTTTTTGCATATTCAGTGAAATTCTTTCATGCTTGGTATGTGGACTGCTATATGTTGGTGTCATTTGCTTTTATTGGGAGAAAAAAAACTCCATAGTTTTTATGGATACATGGATTCATGAATACATTTTAGATGGTAACCTGGGATAGAAGGTGGCATCTATCCCAGTGTTATGAGTGTATAGCTACAGATTATTTTTCTACTTTCAATAAAGCAAAGGCTTGCTATATTTCCACTGTTTACAATAGCAACATTTTAATTTGGTCAGGATATGCAGTCAGCAGAGGTCAAAGACAAGGTGCTGATAGTGTATTTGGATGGCTAACTGCAAGCTCTTCCTTACACTAACATGAAATCTCTGTATAGTTTTCAAAGGCTCTGCAATGCCACAAATGTATTCATTTGTGGACTTAGCATTAATGCTGTATCCTCTTTAAAATATAAACACTTCTGGAACCTAAAATTATATCACTTCACTTTCAGATGATGTTCCTCCAAAGTAACTATTTCCCACTTCATTAGAGTCAGGGACATGAAATGGAGCAAGAGGACAAAAATGCATGAAGATATGTTTGGGTACCCTGAACCCTAAAAACAAACCTAGAATTCTTCCAAACTGAAACTTTAAGCAGAGGGGGTACACTTTAAATCAGATTAATAAATAGATGATTTATTCTTGTGTACAGAGACTAGGGAAGTCTAGGCAATGTATTAGTATGTAAATTTGCCACCCAAAATAATGTTTTTATTTCAATCACATCTAACGTCATGGGAATGTACTTACATACAAATCATAAATATGTGATATGCCCTCACTAAAGCACAGCTTTTGTTATAATTTAGATAACCTACATCTCATATTCATGTATTTACTTACATTTTAAATCTCTTTAACATTTAGTGTACATATCATGATAGATGATTAGATAGGTGATAGACGATAAGTGATAAATAGATGATAGACAGACATTAGATAAATGTGAACGTAAATACAGATGTAGAGATCTATAGACTATAGTTAGAAAAACATAGAAAACTTATTAAACATGTGATAGTCTTTTGAAGAATTTTTAATATCAGATATATCTTAGGATCTGAGCAGGTAAGTTTCAGATGCAGTTACTCCCAAGTTTATAAACTACCATTTGGAAAACAGTAACTCTAAAAGGCTTTACTACTTACTGATATTGTATACATTAGGACATAGGTTCTATTTTCTAAGACAGAGCTACCCAAATGCATTTCACCATAGAATCTCTTTAAAAACATAAGGCATTGCTGGAATAGTGAAGATGATGAGATATGATTTACCTTTGGATTAAAGTTGAGAGCAAAATAATGGTCTGAGAGATAAATTTATCTCTGTGAATAATGCCCAAAGACATTCCTATTTTGATAATATCAGAAAATGTTACCAATATATGCTGAGTAAAATAATTCACATAACAAATGCCAGATCTAACTAACAAGATTAGAAAGTAAATACTTTCTAAATCACAATACATAGGTTAAATATCACATATCATGTGCTCTCTTGTCCAATTTGTTGTCATTTGGGGGTTCTATACAAAAATTTTAAAAGCACATTTAGCTATAATACATAAAAATATAGTTATTATTTTCTTACATTCATTCTGAAATAAAGGCTACTGTTTGTTATGAAATGACATATAATAAAGAATTTGAGCTATAAACAAAGAATATACAATTAAAAAATAAATCCTCAAACTATGCCAACTGGAAATGACACTTTACCCTGAGTAAACTTTATTTAGTCTTCTCCATGCATATAAATAAAAATAGTAGGAAGATGCACATGAATATATAAATGAGATCATGCTATTTTTAGAATTCTTATTGAGATATAATTTATATAAAATAAAATTTGCCGACTTTGTTCAATTTTATATACTTTGACATATTATATATAAAGTGGGATCCCCTGTACCAGTTATGATATTGATCACTTTTTTTCTGATCCTAAAAAAACTTTTCATGCCCCTTTGCTACCAGTTCTATCCACTGGCCACCACTGATCTGTTTTCTGCCACTATAGTTTGTTGCCTTTTATAGAAATTCTTATAAAAGAAATTATACAACATGTTGGCTTTGTGTTGGGGTCTTTGACTTCACATAATGCATTTGACAATCACCCATGTTGTTGTGTGAATTTGTAGCTCATTTCTTCTTATTGCTGAATATTGTTCCATACTATAGCTGTACTGCCTGTACCACACATCTATACATCCATACAGCAGTTGATGGACAGTTTATTTTCATTTCTTATAGTTTTTACAGTTTGGGGTTATTATGAATAAAGTTGCATTTCAGAATACTGTGTGTGTATAAATTCTTCTTTTAAGCAAATACAGAAGAGTAGTATTGCTGAGTTATATGGTATATGTATATTTACTTTTGTAAGACACTGCACATTGTTTTTTCCAACTGACTATAAAATTTAGCATTCTAACCAGCAATGTGTGTGAGAATTCTATTAGCATTACATCTTTGATAATACTTAAATTTTCATTATTCTAGTAAGTGTACAGTGGCTTCTCACTGTGGTTTAATTTGCATTTACTCAATGACTTTTTTTTGTTTTTTGGTTTTTTTTAAACACTTACAGCACCTGGTATTCCTAGGTGGTTTCCCACCCAAGTACTAACCAGGCCCGACCCTGCTTAGCTTCCGAGATCAGATGGGATCAGGCGTGATGACTAATATTTTTAAGCAACTTTTCTTGTGTTTATTTGCCATTTGTATGTTTCTTTAGATAAAACCATCTTGTTGCTGTTGGGCTGTGTATTAGTTCAGAGTGTGACCATAACAAAGTACCACTAATTGGGTGGTTTAAAATAACAGAAATTTATTGTCTCACAGTTGGGAGGACGGAAGTCCAAAATCGAGGTGTTGGCAGGGCCACAATCCCTCTGAAATCTGTTGGGGAGAATCCTTCCTTATCTGTTTCTAGCGTCTGGTGGTTTGCAGGCAATCCTTGTTATTCCTTAGTTTGCAGCTATAGCACCTTCAACCTCCGCCTCTGTCATCACACAGCACTGTTTCCTCAGTGTCTGTGTCTTTTCCCTTCTTATGAGAACATCAGTCATATTGGATCAAAGGCCCACCATATGCCAGTATAACCTCACCTCAGCTATTATATTTGCAATGACCCTATTTTCCAATAAGGTACCATTTTTAGGGATGGGGAGTTATGACTTCAACATATAACAGGTTGTTTTCTTCTTATAATTGAAGTATGTAAATTCTGGATAAAAGTCCTTAATTCTTTTTCATTAATCTATGTATATTACCTTAAAACAATACTGCATAATCTCGTTACCGTTGCTTTATCAAGTTTTGAAATCAAGTAGTATGTCATCCAATTTTGTTCTTTTGAAAATTATTTTGCTTATTCTAGAACCTTTGTATTTCTATTGGAGTTTTACCAAAAATACCTGGTTGATTTGACTCGTATTGCACTGAATCTATAAACCATTGTGGAGATTAGGTAATTTAAAAACATTGAGTCTTCTAATTCAAGAATAACGGTTATTTCTCCCTTTATTTAGATCTTCTCTAATCTCAAAAATGTTTTAGCTTTTAAGGTAAAAGTCTTGTACATTTTTAGTTTTGTTAAACTTATTCTCAAATATTTTATTTTTAAATTATAGCCACAGGAAGTGCTACTGCTTTTAAAATGTCAATTTTCAATTGAGTCATCTGATCCATAAACATGAAATCTATCTCCATTCATTTAGGTCTCTAATTTCTTTCAGTAATATTTTGTAGCTTCCATTACAAGTGTTAGATATATGTTGTTAGATTTATCCCTTGGTATTTCATACTTTTTATTCTAGTATAAATTACATTGTTCTTTAATTTTATGTTTCAATGTTACTGATATTAGTTTTTTATTGTTGATGTAGCATTTTACCACATAATTGCTGACTTAAAATAACATTTATTGTAATCTGTAGGTCAGAAATCCAACACATATCTCAAAGGGCTAAAATCAAGATGTCAGTAGGGCTGCATTCCTTTCTGGAGGGTCAAGGGGAGAACCCATTTTCTTGCCATCTTCAGCTTTTATAGGCTGCTTGCATTACTTCTATATCTCCCCCTTCCTTCATCATCAAAGCCAGAGTAACATTGCATCTCTTTGATCTTTCATCCTCCTCACATGTCTCTGAGCACAGTTGGGAAAGATTCTCCACTTTTAAGGTCTTAGAATGGCCTTAGATCTTAATCCTATTTAGATTAGGATTAAAGTGAGACCACCAGATAATCCAGAATAAACTTCCATCACATCTGCAAAGTCATTTTCATCACATAAGGTAACATATTTACAAGTTCTAAGGATTAGGATGTGGATATTTTTGAAAAGGTCATTATTCAGCCTACCATAGTAGTAAGAAGGAAATTTAATTGATTTTTGAACATTGAACTTGCATTCTGAGATACTATTAAATTCATCTGTTACCGTAGTTTTTTACAGATTCTTCAGGATTTTCTGTATAGACAATTATATCATCCTTAAATAATGACATTTTTACTTTTTGCTTTCCAATCTGTATGACTTTTATTTCATTTTCTTGCTTCATAGCATTGATGAGGATCTCTAGTAAAATGCTGAATAGAAATGGTGAGAGCAGACATCCCTGCCTCATTTCCATTTTTAAGAGAAAAGCTTTTAGTCTTTTACTATCAAGTATGATGTTAGCTCTAAGTCATCACTGATTACCTTAACTGGGATTAAAATATGTCCTTCTATTTCTAGTTTGTTGGTAGTTTTTTCCCCTCAAATGGTTTTTGAATTTTACATACATTTACTTGTTTATAAAATGACATCAAAATTCACCTTAGCATAGAGATTAAAATAATATATGTAAAAGAGTCTAACATTTTTGTGAGACAAATGGGGCATAGACACACACACACTACAAGTGCCATATGGTGTTAGGTAAAATCAGATTTGTTAGGAAAAGTGTAGAGAGAGAGAGACAGCAAAGCACATATATTTTCCTGAGCTCTTATCCTAAATAAAGGATACTTTCAGTGGGTATAAATAAACTGTCTACACCACATAAAAGGCTCCAAGAGAGACAGCCTGCTCTCAGACACCATGTGCGTGTAGAGGAATGGGAAAGAAGTGCAGTGCAGGGGACACCTACACAACTGTTCAACGATGGAGTTTCCTGGTGACAAAGTAGCTTTGTTAGAAAGTGACATGCCCATAGTACAATGGTTGGTAACATCTTCTAACCCAAAAGGCTAAGCCACCCCTAGCTAAGTTATTGAAAGAGGTATAAAAAACAAATACTTCCTCCCAAGACACTCAAATTTGTCTCTAAATTTTATAGAACGTACACTATACATATTAGTCCCTTTTCTCCCTCTTTGCCACTCCTACTCCAAGACCAGAATCTCATTCTATCAATCCTTTTCTTCATTTTTCCAGGATGACTGCAGGAAGAGCCAAATAGCAGTCAATGTATGTATAATCGCCATCATATTATTATGGCTATGCCCACATTAAAGCTAAGTAAACAAAGTCTTTTTAGAAAACAAAGTTGTTTATTTGATTGACACATGTTATGCAACAAATAGATATGGTAATTTATAGCAATTGATAAAATTGATCAAGTCCATACTCTTTATTGGTAACATTCTGCACATAGAGCTCCTTATTTCATTTCCACAGTAAAAAGAATGGAATAATGAAAGCCAAGATATCGTGGAATTATTAACTTAAGTTTAAGTTAATTAAACTTTTGGTGTTTATTATTTGACAGATTTCCTTTATCTTCACTCCTTTAATTTTTACCTCTTATAGTTTCTTTCACATAAAACACTTCCTTCAAATATAAACATCTCAGTCAGAAAAGCGGTAAGCAGGGTGAGAAATTGAACTCTATTTCAGTGTCCCCAGATGCCAACACTCTCAGTTTGCAGCCACTGTGCAAGCGAAAGTTCATATAGACAGTTTAATATTATATGTCAACTTGACTGGGCTAAGGGATGCCTAGATAACTGGTAAAACTATTTCTGAGTGTGTCTGTAAGAGTGATCCCAGAAGAGATTAGCATTGGGATCAAGAGACTGAATAAAGATCTCCCTTTCTGGTGTAGGTGGGTATCATCCAACCCATTAAGGGCCCCAATAGAACAAAAAGCCTGAGGAACGGAGAATTTGTTTTTCACTTGAGCTGTGACATTCATATTCTCCTGCCCTTGGACATCAGTACTCCTTTTTCCTGGGCCTTCAGACTTAGATTGTTATTTACACCATCGATCCCCACAATTCTCAGACTTTTGGACTTTGATTGGCATTCATACCATTGGCTCTCCTGGCTCTCAGGCCTTCAGACTAGGACTGAATTATATAACCAGCTTTCTCGTTTTACCAGCTTTTCTGTTTCTCCATCTTGTAGACAGTAAATCATTGGACTTCTCAGTCTCCATAATTGCATGAGCCAATTCTTTATTAATAAATCTCTTTACTAAACTATATATGTATATATTTTATTTTATCCTCTTATCTCCTATTGGTTCTAACACTGACTAATACACAGACAAGTTGAACATTTCTATTTAGGAGATCCCAATAAAGCATGAGAATCATCTTAAGTCATAATTTGCTAACTCTATATCCCCTGGAAGTTTCCAGTGGGTAGGAAAATCATTTCTCAGCAGATTAGATGTAAAAATCTTTCCTTATGAAATTTGTTTGGTCAAGGGTTAAGGAAATATTGCAAGGTTCTGTCTCTCCATACATAGGCTCTAAACTTCAAATAGTGTTTTGTTGTTGTTGTTTTTGTGTATTTGTTTTTGCTCCACTTGTTTTAAATAATCCTTATTTTTGGCTGAAGTATTTTAATGCAAATCTCAGTCACTGTGTCATTTTGATACTTCATTATTTAGCATGCATCTCTAAACTTAGAGACATTTTCTTATGTAACTATAG
Organism: Pteropus vampyrus; assembly: GCF_000151845.1. Taxonomy (NCBI): domain Eukaryota; kingdom Metazoa; phylum Chordata; class Mammalia; order Chiroptera; family Pteropodidae; genus Pteropus; species Pteropus vampyrus. Next base: position 8,668,380 of record NW_011888820.1, read on the forward strand.
TTTACATTATCTAAGACAGTTAAGAGAAGTTCCACATTAAAATTTCACTAATTGTTTAAAAAATGTCTTAAAACCGGTTTCTTCTAGTCGGTATCCAAACAAGATTGTTATGACTTTTGGGTCTCTTTAATCTATAACAGTATTTCTCTCCTTATTAATAGTGTTAATATCATTTATTCAAGACACCAGGTCAATAGTTTTGAAGTTCTATATTCCTGCTATTTCATATACACTGGATATTAGCACTAAAGATTTGATTGAACTCAGGTTCATATTGGATGAGAATATTTCATAGGTAGCTCTGCATTTGTCATAGCATTTAATGTCAGGAGGACAATAATGTCTGGTTATTACATTTGTAGTGATGGTAGGACAATATGTACATACACGCATGTGCATATTTTCATTTTTTCCCCCATTCTGCCTCTTGCTCTTATCACTTAATGATATTTTCTGGAGGGCAATTATATAGAAATCTTCTTTATTTCCTTTTATGGTTACATAGTATTCCACTATAAGAACATACCCTGGTTTATTCAAATGATACCCTCTTAAAGACACTGGGGTTATTTCTAATCTTTTGCTACTACAAATAATACTGCAATCAATATCCATGTGTATAAATAAGTTTCTTGGTATTTTTCTTTGTGTATTTTTGAGATGTAGATATAAATAAAATTTCTGTATTGAAGAATAAAAAAATATGCAATTTTGCTAGATATTGCCAAATTCCCAGAAGGATTATAACATTTTATCCAGAAATTTTATCCAGCATTCTATCCAGAAATTCATGAGAATATGTATTACTCTACATATACATGAGAATATGTATTACAGTAGAGTATACTGTCAAATTCTTGAATATTAGCTAATCTTACAGGTAAGAAACAGTATGAAGATAAAGTTTTACTTTTGTCTTCTGAGTTGAGGACATTTCCATATGTTTAATAATCATTTTTCTATCTTTTCCTATAAAGTGCCTGTTCATAACATTTGCCCATTTTTCTACTGTTTCTTGGCTTTTCTCTTAACAACTTATAGGAACTCTTTGTGTATTAGAGATATCAGCCCTTTGTTTCTGATATATGTTGCAAATATTTTCATGTTTTTACTTTGCTTATTTATTTTTGCCATGAAAAAGCTATTTTTAAAAATATTTATGTAGTCAAATGTTTAATCTTCCTTCCTTTTGCTTCTAGAGTTTGTTCTAGATAGAAAAATTTCCCTCACTACCAGAAGATAGATAATTCACTCACATGTTCCTCCAGTTTTTATGATTTCATCTTTAATATTTCTTTATTTCTTCCTAATGTAAGATGGTATAAGACATGAGGCAAATAGTCAATTTTATCTCTTTCTAGATGACTATGCAGTGTCTCCAATATCGTTCATTTAAAAGTCTACCATTATCCTGCTGACTAAAGATGCAACCTTTTATCATATACTAAATTTTCATAAACAAATAAGTCTATTTCTAGACTTTCTATTTGTCTATCAATGAGCCAATACCAACCTGTTTTAATTGTAATGACTTTATCATATGTTTACTATCAAATGGGGTAGATGCCCCTCTTCCCCAACATGTGTATTGCTCTCTTTCAATATAGTTTTAATGGATATTTTTGTTTGCGTATTTTTCCATGTGGGCATTTAAATAAACTTGCTCAGCACCAGAGGCATAAAACCTAGTATTTTATGAGATCATATTAAATTTATAAAAGAACTTAGAGAAAATCGATGTCATAATGAGGTTATCTTCCTATACACAACTATATAGTCACTTCTTTCCTTACACACAGATACATATAAGCACCTAATTTCCCATTTTATGGTCTGTTTCCCTTAATCTATCGTCCTCCCTCCCTCCTTCTCGTCTGCCTGCCTGCCTGCCTGCCTGCAGTTAAGTACATTTTTTGATATTTAGTAGGGTTCATATTGTTCCAGTGGCTGCCGTCATGCTAATTCCTTAATACAATACCTCTAATACGTCCTTCTATCATTTCTAACAGAGGGACTGTAGTTGACAATATAGCACTGATGATTATCAAAGTATAAGTCACAGAGCATTTCAAGTTGTGATAATTTTTAAGCAATCAAAGATTTTTCGGAACAGATACCAGCACTGGAAACTTTTAAAAAATAGTTTTAGAAGATAATCACTGAGGAGTTATAAATTCTATCTCTTGCTTTTATAACGAATTTTTATAAGAAGTTTATGTTTCAAGAAATCATGTTAACATTATATCGTCCCTCTTTTTACATTGAATTACATAAAAATAGTTCTTAGAAAAAGAATAACAACCTAATTTAGGTATCTCTTCACATGTGAAAAGTATTGTTCTTCCCTGAATTTGTATCTGTAGCTAGTGTAATCATATTTTATTGTATAGGTACTCTTTCAAACAGTATGTCAAATATTTCTGACAGCTGAATATTAAATAATTTTTTATATTCACAGCATCACTTTCCATTGGCTGTTTTGAACAATCACTGTAAAACAAAATTCTGTCATCTTAATGAAATTAAATCATAACTGAGATCACAACAATTCTGATTTCACAATCCTTTTATGGTGAATCTAATTAATAGT
>NW_011888820.1:8671469-8677242 GCF_000151845.1 Pteropus vampyrus
GCATTCTATCCAGAAATTCATGAGAATATGTATTACTCTACATATACATGAGAATATGTATTACAGTAGAGTATACTGTCAAATTCTTGAATATTAGCTAATCTTACAGGTAAGAAACAGTATGAAGATAAAGTTTTACTTTTGTCTTCTGAGTTGAGGACATTTCCATATGTTTAATAATCATTTTTCTATCTTTTCCTATAAAGTGCCTGTTCATAACATTTGCCCATTTTTCTACTGTTTCTTGGCTTTTCTCTTAACAACTTATAGGAACTCTTTGTGTATTAGAGATATCAGCCCTTTGTTTCTGATATATGTTGCAAATATTTTCATGTTTTTACTTTGCTTATTTATTTTTGCCATGAAAAAGCTATTTTTAAAAATATTTATGTAGTCAAATGTTTAATCTTCCTTCCTTTTGCTTCTAGAGTTTGTTCTAGATAGAAAAATTTCCCTCACTACCAGAAGATAGATAATTCACTCACATGTTCCTCCAGTTTTTATGATTTCATCTTTAATATTTCTTTATTTCTTCCTAATGTAAGATGGTATAAGACATGAGGCAAATAGTCAATTTTATCTCTTTCTAGATGACTATGCAGTGTCTCCAATATCGTTCATTTAAAAGTCTACCATTATCCTGCTGACTAAAGATGCAACCTTTTATCATATACTAAATTTTCATAAACAAATAAGTCTATTTCTAGACTTTCTATTTGTCTATCAATGAGCCAATACCAACCTGTTTTAATTGTAATGACTTTATCATATGTTTACTATCAAATGGGGTAGATGCCCCTCTTCCCCAACATGTGTATTGCTCTCTTTCAATATAGTTTTAATGGATATTTTTGTTTGCGTATTTTTCCATGTGGGCATTTAAATAAACTTGCTCAGCACCAGAGGCATAAAACCTAGTATTTTATGAGATCATATTAAATTTATAAAAGAACTTAGAGAAAATCGATGTCATAATGAGGTTATCTTCCTATACACAACTATATAGTCACTTCTTTCCTTACACACAGATACATATAAGCACCTAATTTCCCATTTTATGGTCTGTTTCCCTTAATCTATCGTCCTCCCTCCCTCCTTCTCGTCTGCCTGCCTGCCTGCCTGCCTGCAGTTAAGTACATTTTTTGATATTTAGTAGGGTTCATATTGTTCCAGTGGCTGCCGTCATGCTAATTCCTTAATACAATACCTCTAATACGTCCTTCTATCATTTCTAACAGAGGGACTGTAGTTGACAATATAGCACTGATGATTATCAAAGTATAAGTCACAGAGCATTTCAAGTTGTGATAATTTTTAAGCAATCAAAGATTTTTCGGAACAGATACCAGCACTGGAAACTTTTAAAAAATAGTTTTAGAAGATAATCACTGAGGAGTTATAAATTCTATCTCTTGCTTTTATAACGAATTTTTATAAGAAGTTTATGTTTCAAGAAATCATGTTAACATTATATCGTCCCTCTTTTTACATTGAATTACATAAAAATAGTTCTTAGAAAAAGAATAACAACCTAATTTAGGTATCTCTTCACATGTGAAAAGTATTGTTCTTCCCTGAATTTGTATCTGTAGCTAGTGTAATCATATTTTATTGTATAGGTACTCTTTCAAACAGTATGTCAAATATTTCTGACAGCTGAATATTAAATAATTTTTTATATTCACAGCATCACTTTCCATTGGCTGTTTTGAACAATCACTGTAAAACAAAATTCTGTCATCTTAATGAAATTAAATCATAACTGAGATCACAACAATTCTGATTTCACAATCCTTTTATGGTGAATCTAATTAATAGTGTTGAAAGGTCCTCGGGCTTACTTTATGCTTTTATTATCACAATACTCCCACAGAGAAATAGTAAACCCAGAGCCCTTGAAAGATGATGGAGATTTCCACTGACCTCAAACTGCCTTAACACGTGATTTCACATCCAAGGTAATTGCTTTAATGCTTTTTTGCTAGTACTTTTGCTGTCATTTACATAGTACTGCCTCTTCCAGATATGTTTGTCCTCTGACACCCACTAAATCAGGTAGCCACAATGTCTTGAGAAAAAGGGGACGGTAAAGCTGAGGATTAAAATGCAAGCCAACGTGAGACTAATGATAGAAGGTAGAGCTTCAAATTCTGGGCACTGAGATCATAGCTGAAGAATTGTTTGGTGGTGGCAGATGTAGTGGAGGAGAAAGATTTTGTACAAGAACAGAAAGTTTCAAGTGTTACATTTCTTTCCTCTGCCATACCACAATACAACTATAGGCCTCCTGAGAATAGCTCTGCTAATCCAGTCCTCATTCTGCCTGTTTTTTGAAGTTCTGAACAGTCATCAGAAGAGATCCAGGCACAGCTGGATATCAAATTAAAAGTAGCTCACTAAAAAAGATAACTAGGAAAATTCTTAGTAACGTTCTTTCATATTATGGTTTAAAGTAGCATTTCCCAAAATGCATTCAGCAGAACATTTTCTTAAGTCAAGTGCACAAAGAAAGTTGTTTTCAGTGGCCAAATATATTTGAGAAACATTACAGTAGTGCATTAATAAGAAATATATCTGTATTGTTCTCTGCCTGCAGTTCCTGACCTAGAACTTCAAAAGCCCTTGTAAATAGGGGTGCTAAGAGAATCTGTTGTTCTAATATTTAGTCTTTGATCCTGGTTACTGACACAGAGAACCTAAGTCTTTTATAATTTCCTGAGTGATAGGAGTATCTGACACTGTGCTCTTAAATTCCTTGAAATTTCCTGGGTGATAGGAACATCTCTTATCCTAATGAGGTGACTCTTAGGTGCTGGTCACCAGAAAGACCAAGCCATGATTGGAAGTTTGGAACTTTCAGCCTCCAAACCCTATTCTTTAGAGCAGTGGTCCCCAACCTTTTTGGCACCAGGGACCGGTGCTCCTATGAGAATCTAATGCCTGATGATCTGAGGTGGAACTGAGGCGGTAATGCTAGTGCTGGGGAGCAGCTGCAAATACAGATGAAACTTTGCTCCCTCGACCACCACTCACCTCCTGCTGTGTGGCCAGGTTCCTAACAGGCCACAGACAGGTACTAGTCTGTGGCCTGGGAGTTAGGGACCCCTGCTCTAGAGACTGGCTAGAAATGAAGATAATAATCGATCATGCCTACATGATGAAGCCTACATAAATCTCAATAATAAGAAGTCCGTGGAGCTTCCAGGTTGGTGAACACATCCATGTGCCAAGAGGATGGTGCTCCCTAACTCCACAGAAACAGAGGTCTTGTACTTGGGACTCTTCCAGGCCTCATCCTATGTGTCTTCTAATCTAGCTATTCATCTGTATCTTTTATCATAGTCTTTATTATATAATAAGCTGGTAAATGCAAGTGTTTCTCTGTTGAGTGAGCTATTCTAGCAAATGATCAAACCCAAGGAGAGGAGTCATGAGAACTTCCAATTTGTAGCTGAGTTGGACAGAAGTTGGGGATAACCTGGGGACGTGCCACTTGTGATTGGTGTCTGAAGTGAAGAGCAGTCTTGTGGGACTGAACTCTTAACTAGTAGGGTCTTCAGTAACTCCAGTTAGTGTCATAATGGAATTGAATCCCAGGACACCAAACTGGTGTTGCAGAGAATTGCTTGCTGTGAGGGAAAAATCCACTGACCTGGTGTCATAAGTATAATGTGTGTGAGTAAAGGAGAAATGGCATTTTTTCTTAGACACATATCATGTCTCCTTTATGGATTCACAAAGTACATTTCTTTATGAAGACCTATGTTGAAGAAATCAGTGTTGCTAATTAAACCTACTAACTAATTTTCAAAGTATTTAACCACGCGACTTATTTTTCTCCTTTATTATACTTTTAACCTCACATGGATCTGATACTATGCAAAACATATTCTGTAAAATGCCAGTCTGAAGATTTTTCAAATTTATAACTTACTAAAGTTTGCAGCTGCATCAGATCCCTTAGGAGGTGAGGAGGGAATAAATTAAATCTATAAACCTTTGAAGTCAGACTTCTGAGTATCTCAAGGAGTATTCCTGCAAGTATCAGCTTCAGAAACAAACAGCAACATCTGATTTTTCATTACTATCAAGTCTATAAAGTAGATCTTAGCTGCACATATGGTTAATTACCAGTATCATAAAGCTTTATTGATAAGCATAATATGTACATCAAAATTAACGTTTGAGTTATGCTGGATTTTCTAGTAGGATTTGTTTGGTAGAGCCCTTAGGATTTTCTCTGAACACAATCATATCATTTGTGAGTAGAGAAAGTTTCATTTCTTCCTTTCAAATTTAGAAGTGGCAAGAATGAACATGCTTTCCTTTTTCTCCAAATACAAGGGGGGAAAAAAATCAGTCTTTAATTCCTGAGTATAATGTTGTATGGAATATTTTATAGAGGCCCTTTATCGGGCTGAATAAGTTTTTTCAATCAAATTGGTTGATAGTATGTTCAGAATTTCTTTGTGCTTTTTAGTTTTTTTTAATCTATTTGACCTATTAATTACAGAGACAGAGTGTTATATTCTTCAAATATGTTTGTGGATTTGTCTATTTCTCCCTTTAGTTCTGTCATTTTTGCTTCATTATCTTTGAAGTTTTTTGTTGAGTGCATACATTTTAAAGACTTTTATGTCTACCTGATGAATTGTCCCTTTTATCGTTATGAAAAATGTTCTTCTTTATCTCTTGCAATACTCCTAATCCAGAAGTCTACTTTGTCTGATATTGATATAGCAACATTTCTCATGTTTTCTGTTGGAAAGTTATATGGTTTTCTAACCTTTTGGTTTCAACTTACTTGTGTATTTATACTTAAAGTGCATCTCTTTTAGGAGAAATATCATTAGGTTCTTTTTTTAAAAAGTGCTTTCTGACACTCTCTGCCTATTATCTGGAGTGTTTATTTATATTTAATATAATTTTTGATATAATTAGGATTTAGTGCCAAATCTAATTCTTTGTTTCTCTTTATACTTTGGGTTTTTTTTTTTTTCCTGCCTGTATTGTTTCTTTCATTCTTTTGAGTAAATAAATTTTTTAAAGTTTTATTTCATTTCCTCTATTGGCTTCTTTACCTCTTATTATTTTCTTAGGCTAAACTATGCTTAATTCATGTATATCTTGGTCAACATTTCACTTTACATCTAATATTTCATACTCCATCCTTCACATTTCTCACCTACCATTTTACAAAAAGAATCATATTAAAATGGCATCATTTTATTCATGGTTTCCTTTGCCTTAGGTGCTACTGTGTCAAATCTTTTGCTTCTACTTACCTCATAAATGCGACTTTATAATATTATAATTTTTCCTTTAAATAATTATTTGTCTTTTAAGTAAATTGCAGAAAAGAAAAATTAAAGTTTTAATTTCCCCACTTGTTTATCAATTTTTGCTGTGTCTTATTCTTTCCTATTAGGCAGATATATTCGTGAATAAGTTCCCATCTCATATTTTTGTTCAGTCTAAAAAATATCCTTTGTGCTTCTCATAGTTCACATCTACTGGAAATAAACTCTCTCAGCTTCTATTTATCTAAAAATGTCTTTATTTCCACCATGCTTTGAAGGATTTTCATTCTGGCTTCTACTATTTATGATGAGATGTCAACCATCATTCATAGCATTTTTCCCCTCTTAATAATGTACCTCTCCTTTTTCTGGAACTCTGCAGGTTTTCTCTTTAATTCTTATTTTTAACAGTTTTATAATGATGTGCTTAGATGTGATTTTCTTTGTATTTGTCTTGCTTATGGTACACAGAA
>NW_011888820.1:8677652-8680071 GCF_000151845.1 Pteropus vampyrus
GGTTTGGGGCACAAAGCACCCATACAGTCAAAACTCCAAATATAACTTTTGACTCCCCCAAAATTTAACTGCAGTCAGCCCTTGGTTCTAGGACCCTGTGGATACCACAATCTGCTGATGATAAAGTCCCTTATGTAAAATGGCATATACAAAGCATACAGTTGGTCCTCTCCACCTGCAGATTCCCAACCACAAATTGAAAATATTGTTTTCAATCATCAGTTGATTCAATCTGTGATGCGAAACCCCTAAATACAAAGATTTAACTGTATTTATTGAAAAAATTCTACCTATAAGTGGACTCGTGCAGTTCATACTTGTGTTGTTCAAGGGTCAACTGAATAACTCTTCTGGGGTTTTAAATGAGTTCCTGGATCATTTAGTAGGGTCTCTACTCTTTGGAAGATTCTAATCATCAGTTTTTGCTCTTCAGCACAGTGAGACAGCTGAAAATTTCCTTCTGCTTATCTTCTTAACAATTTTTCCTGTGAAGTTCATAAATTTGGAAATGCATTTTTGGGAAAACCAGAAGTATGTGAATCAGTGCTCCACTTCTTACTTCCATCTAGATCTCAGTCCTTTAAGTCCTAACTATCTTGGCAGTCCTAGGCTCTAGACTCCAATTTTTGTCTCTCTAGTCCTGGGAAATTGCCAGTCATTGCTAGCTGCTCTAATTCTTATCTGCAGACTTATTTCCATATTCTCAGCCTTTCTATCTTTGCCAAATATCAGCAGGTGCCACTATGAGAAAAGTGGTTTGCACAATGTCAACTCCCCACTCTTTGATTCTCTTCCATCTGGAATCTTGGCTTTTTAATGCCTGGTTGCCTTGACATTTCTCTAAAGCTTTCAATCGGAAGATTCTTGTGTTTTATTTAACTTGTACATTTGCTCTAAGAAGGAGCTTTAGTCTGCTGAATGTAATTCATCATACCTGGAAATGAAAGAGGCTCACTCCAGGAAATTAGTATTTTGTTGAAAAACTCAAAGAAGAAATTTTTATTGATTACTACTAATTAGAATCAAAAGCACCTTTTGGGGGGAACTGTATCACATGAGACATTCTGTCTTGTTGGATATAAAATATCTGTGGAGGAAAGGAATTTTTGGTACTCAGCATAATTTTGCATAAATAGAATTATACTATTTTTCAGAACTTGAAAGTATTCAGATACCTTTTGTTCTCAATTATTCAATCTTTTTTCCTCTTTGTTATATACAGCTAATTAACAGAACTATTTCAATATTTCTTCCTACAATGGGAATATAATTGTTTATTAATAGCACTTACATGTTACCATTTCATGGATGCATCATCTTCTCTTCTATTCCAACCTTTGTGTTTTCTCTTAGAGACTGATTCCTAAATGGAAAATATTGCCTATGAGTACTCATAATCATACATGAGTTAGTGACATAGAAGAAGGCAATGTAAATAATGATAATAAAACATTTATAATTGAGAAGTGGCATAGTACTTAGGTCATATTATGTTATTTCTTGAACAAGTAGTCAATGCAGAGGGTTGATTTTAAGCAATATAGCCCAATAATCATAACCGCATATTATAAATTAAACTGATACTTTTTTAACTCATTATATGAAAGAATTAACATAAAAGTTCTTGAGCTATATATAAATATTCAAAATCTTAGCTTTAAATGAATTAAATTATCCTTAAGTATATTAAAGAATTTGTTTACTATGGTAGCTAATAATGGAATTAAGTTATAATCTTAGAAATAGCAGAAGACAAACAATATGGAAAAAACTAGCATTAGAAGACCATTCTAAGACATATTTGAATTAAGACCAGTAGAAATGTGGAATTTTTGTATATTTTTGCAGCATGCATTATTTTTTAGTTCATTGTAATGATTCACCATTTTGAAAATAAGGAATAAAACAATAGCTATCAACATCTTCACTCATTAAAGAGTTGGAAGGAAGAGAATCCAATAAACATTTGCTTTTTTAAATTGACTTAGTCATGAGTGCTTTTTCCAATTGGTGTTGCACCATCTTTGAATAATTTCTCCCTTTTACCCACAAATTCTATTCAACTGCAGAAATAGAGGAATTAAAAAAGAGCTAATCAAAAGTTTGACTCAGCACAGTTAAAATTTTATTACTTTGTTTTCCTTAGAAAATTAAATTTATTAAACATCAAATAATTTTAAACAAAGTAAAATAATTTTTAAAAATTTTCAAGGATGCCTCATGTCCTTCTGCAAATATTTGGACTTTATTTTTGTACTCAAGAGAAAGTAAATATCTAAAGGTAGCATTGTTGTAAATCCCAAATAAGCTACTAGATATTGGGATTACACTGCTTCATATCTTGTGGTTGACTGTTATTAAGGCAGTATTCCTTGAAAAATAACAAAACAAAACCAAAAACCTCTCTTTTTATGTTATC
>NW_011888820.1:8681006-8688876 GCF_000151845.1 Pteropus vampyrus
GATCAGCAAATAGTGTATAGAATTCCCTATATGTAAGATGGCATATGAAATGATCGTGATTAATTTTGTGTTTTAGGGTTGTCTAGAAAGACGAACATGTCCCAGAAGAGATCCAGTTTGCTATCTTAGAAAGGTGGGGAAGATAGAAATGAAGGGCCCAAAAAAATGTAAGTTAAACAAGTGGTGGAGTAGGTAAACACTGTGCTTGACTCCTCCCATGATCACATCAAAATTACAACTAAATTATAGAACAATCACTCTGGAGAACCAGCTGAAGACTAGCTGAACCAAGTTATATCCCATAACTAAGGATATAAAGAAAAAGCCATGTTGAGACTGGTAGGAGGGATGGAGATGGAAAAGGAACTGGTCCCACACCCACATGTGGAGGCTGAGAATCAGGAGGGGCATCTGGGCTGCAGAGGTTCACCTCAACCAAGTAAGGAGTCCCAGCCCCACACGAGCTCCTCAGCCCTGAGCACCAGTGCTGAGGAGTCCCCACAACATCTGGCTTTAAAATTCAGCAGGGATCCCATCCAGGTGAGATGAAGGGCTGCTGGAAACCCAGGCATCCTCTTTAAAAGACTGAGCACAGACTCATTCACTCACAAACACTCACCCTAAGCTCCAGTGAAGAGACAGCAGTTTGAAAGATGCCAGGGCCATACAAGGAGAAACTGAACTGTGTGTCCTCACGGTAAAGGCTGAAGGGGCAGCTGCTATTGTTCTTGTGTTGAGCCCTACCCCTGTAAATCTGAATCTGCATTAACCTGATAAACATTACTCAATCCACCCAGGTGACTGCTGGAGACCCAACCCCAATACCCAATTTGATCATCACCCAAGCCACTTTCAATGGCAAGTAGCCATCTCGGCCCATGCAGCAGACTTTCCTAAAAACTCTTAAATACTTCCGGTCCCAGGCAGGCAGTAGTTGGCCTTGATGTGTCCTGTACCTCTTGATGAGCAGCCCCAGGCCTGGAAATGGTGGTAGCCAGCCTTGGTTTACCACACATCTCCAGGCCCAGCACAGGCAGCTACTAACTGTGGATCCCATTGTAGCTCCTACCAGGTGGCCTGGGGCTGAGCACAGGCAGTAGCTGACTTTGGCTTACACCGGAGATCTTCCCAAGAGACCCAGAACCAACACACCAAGTGGCAGACTTCAGAATACAACAGAACACCACCCAATTAGCCCCACAAACAGCATACCTAAAGGGTATCTCCACAGGTACCAAAGCCCTGTGGGGTAAATCTCACTCTGGGGTCAACTCTTACACAGCAACTTGTCTGCTGTGGACCCTGCCAATCCTCACAGTCAATCAACCTGAAGGTCAACTCCACCTACTGTGCCAACAGCAATCAAGGTTCGACTACAACAGGAGGGCATGCACAACACACATAAGGGAAACTCCTGGAGCACCCAGCTCAGGTGACCAAGGGGACTGTGCCACTAGGCCCCACAGGACAGCTACTATATAAGGAAGTCTACCCTACCAAGACAGGAAGATGTAGCAGTACTATCTAATACTTGAAACAAACACAAAGAAACAGCCAAAATGAAGAGACAAATAAAAATGCCTGCAATGAAAGAACAGGAGAAAATTCCAGAAAAAGAACTGAACAAAATGGAGGCAAATAACTTACCAGATATAGAATTCAAAATGCTGGTTATAAAAATGCTCAGTGAACTTAGGGGAAGAACAGATGAACTCAGTGACAACTTCAACAGAGAGAGAGTAGACATAAAAAAAGCATAGGAACCATAAAGAAGAACCAGTCAGAAATAAAGAATATAATAATTAAAATGAAGACAACACTAGAAGGAATCAACAGATTAAATGAAGCAGAGGATTGAATCAGCAATTGGGTAGACAAGGTTGCAGAAAACACCCAATTGAAACAGCAAAAAGAGAAAATAATTTTAAAAATGAGGATAGTTTAAGGGACCTCTAGGACAACATCAAGCATAACAACCTTCACATCATAGGGGTACAAGAAGGAGAGAGACAGCAAGGGACTAAAAATATATTTGAAAAATAATGACTAAAATTCTCCCTAACTTGGCAAAGGAAATAGGCAAACAAGTCTGGAAAGTGCAGAGAGTCCCAAACAAGACACATCATAATTAAAATGCCAAAGATAAAAGACAAAGAGAGACTCTTAAAAGCAGCAAAAGAAAAGACATTTATCTACCAGGGGGCTCCCATAGACTGTCAGCTGATTTCTCAACAGAAACTTTGCAGGCCAGAAGATATTGGCACAAAATATTCAAAGTAATGAAAAGTGAAGATCTACAACTAGGACTACTCTATCTAGCAAAGCTATCATTTAGAATCAAAGAAGAGATGAAGAGTTTCACAGACCAAAAAAAGAAAAGCTGAAGGAGTTCATCACCACCAAACCAGTATTACAAGAAATGTTAAAGAGACTTATTTTAAAAAAAGAAGGAAAAAAATAAATACGAATAATAACATGGCAATAACTATGAACCTATCAATAATCACTTTAATATAACTGGATTAAATGTTCCAATCAACAGACATAGGGTGACTAAATAGATAAAAAAACAAGACTCATACATATGCTTCCTACAAGAGACCTACTTTAGATTGAAAGACACATACAGACTGAAAGTAAAGGGATAGAAAAAGATATTTCATGCAAACAGAAATGAAAAAAAAAAAAAAGATGGTAGCAGTACTTCCAACCACTACGTGCCCAGTTTGATACCTACATGACTTTCCATTAGCAGCTATAAACATTCAAAGATGAGTAATGTCATGCAAAAGGGTCACAGGCACATGCCACTGGCATCGCAGGGTCCCAATAACACGCAGAATTTATTAGGTGAAAATTTATAAGCAGAGAAGTCCCCCACGCTCCCATTTTTCTCTAACATGGGATAGATGCAGATATTGTATATGCATCAAAGCCAAAGTTCTAGGAGGAAGGATCTGGCCAGGTCAGCATGCTAGGTATGCAACTGAGTACACCAAGAGCGAGCATGTACTTAACACCATGTTCCATATTCATAGGTCAGCCTAAGACAGGAACTGGGGAACACCTAGTTTCTCCAAGTCAAGAGTGGACAAATTTTTCTGTAAAGGACCAGATAGTATCCATTTGATATAGAGCAAGCCTCTGTGGGCCATTTGTTCTCTATTGCAACTACTCTAGTCTGTTATGGCAGTGTGAAAGCAGCTATAGACAGTACATAAACAAATGAGCAGGGCTGTGTTTCAAAAAAACTTTATTTTCAGACACTGAAATTTATATTTCGTGTAACTTTTGTGTTTCATGAATTATTATTCTTTGTCAGATTTCTTTTAACCACACAAAAATGTAAAAACAATTCTTAGCTCACGCTACTCAAAAACAGGCAGTGGGCTGAATTTGGCCCTATGGGTGTAGTGTTTGCTGATTCCTACACTAAGCCACAAGAAATTCATCAAGTGATCACCAGGCTCTGGAACAACATTAGGGAATATGCATTATAAAGGTCAAGATGTGCAGACAGAGAGCCCTGGAAACAGTCTTACATGCCAGGAATGCTGTCAAGAGCCAAAGACCTTGGCTGTCTACAGATCATTTCAGTCCAGTGAACCAGTTCTGAGCTAATCTACCAAAAGTGGGGAGGCTTACTGGGTCATCCAGTTGTGTCTCTCATCGGGTAACCATCAAATCTCTCACATGAAAATCACACATTAAAGGCTAATGAAGGGAAAGAAAGAAAATTATTCAAAGAAACACAGGTAATGTCATAAAAACAGAAAAAAATTATTCGTGATAATTTTGTTTTAAATTTTAAAAATGGAAAAAGAACTATAAGCATTCAAATAAAGGAGCATAAAAGACAGAAAGTGTTGAAAAGAGAGCTTATAAATCATAGGAAAGAAATGCAAATGAACAATAAAAAATATGATCATTCTGAAAGTCACATTAAAAACAACATATAAAAATGAATATCACTGAAAACAATGTCAAACGTATAGCAGATGGGCTAAAGTAAATGACAAATAAAATAGCAGAAAATGAAATGAAACATAAACATGACTATGGATAAAATTATGGATATGGCAAAGTATGCTGACCTATAGATAATTTGTATTCCTAAGACCATAACAATTATTATGAAATTCAAGTACACAGTTAAAGTAAACTGTTTTGAAATACAGCAAGCTTGAATCTACAGACTGAGTCTCACGGTATTGCAGGAAAAGTGGATACAGATGGATTGATATAAGTACATGTATTCTGGTAAATTCCTTAGTCTTTTAAGAATAAAGGAAGAATTATATGGGCATTCATAAATGAATGAAAAAGCAAGTCACATTCAAAAGAGAATAAGGGCAATCTTTAGAGGTCTCCAATGAAATCTTCAGTTCCAGAAAATGTGTAGAAATATCTACAAATTTCTAATAAAAAGTGTTATCCCAAATTTATATCTAGTGAAATTGTCCTTTATATTTAATGTAAAAGGCAGAACTTCTCACTCTTACATAATGAAATTTAGCCAAAGAAGAAATAACACAAAGAACTTAGGAAAATAGAAACTAGAAAAGCATGATTAGTGAGATTTGAATCCATTTATGCCATCACTGAAGATAAAAAGAACTGAAGTAATTATAGTTACATAATCTAATGTGAATGTTATACTTCTTGAGAATGTTAAAATGATAATATAATTAAAAATGAACATTGAAAGAGCAAATGTGGGAGGAAATCTGAGTGATATTTTCCTCATACTTCTTAACAGGGAGTCAAATATTTTTCAAGCTTGAAATATATAGTTAAAAATAACTCTTTTTAGATATGCAAGTGCCCCAAATTTTACTTCCAGTGTATGATGTCTCAGTATTATTGAGTGCATCATTAAAAGGAGAAAGTAAATAATAAAAAATGAATTTATGAACTCAAGAAATAAGAAATATGTAATAGATAACTGACATATATGACCATTCAATCCTTCACAATTCTACCAATATCAGTCCCATATTATGAGTCCCATTTTTCTGGAGGTACAATCCAGAACACTTGCTTCTCTAGCTACCTTACAGCTAGTGTACAGGCACATGGGCCAGAATCTCAGAGACATGCTTTCATGTGAGCCTTCAATTCCAAAGCAAGAAATGTAACAAACCTGGCTGTATTTAATTGTGTCATTGTTTGGTTCGTTTTCTTTTTCTGGAATGGATAGCCAGGTACATTTAGATTTTAGTAATACTCATATAGCATTTCTAGCATCTCAGATGTGAACAGCAGAAGTGATGGAGTGACTTTTTAATCACTTTAGATTTTCAATATGCATCTGTATATTATTCATTGAATATGAGTCACAAACCTGGTCCTCCAATTCTCCCAACTATTCTGTAAACTACATAATATCTTTTACTAAACTGGACATTTTTGCTAAAAACAAAAGCCCTTAAATTTTGTTATTCTCCATTTAAAAGCTATATTTGAGTTATGCCTTATATACAGGTATACACAGCACACACACAAAGACACAAGCTTCAGTAATTCTTTAAGTCTCACTTCAGTAATTCTTTAAGTCTAACATCAAATAAAATTAAGGATAATTTTAAATTTAAAATACTATGCATAATATTATTTCATTGTCTAAACTATTCTTATCTGTTAGACAGCTGTGTGTGAATAAAGGGAGACTAGGTTGAGGGTCACCAAAAGTAATGGGTGATGAGATTTGTAATAAATTTTTGTTTTCTGTTCTGGAATTTTCCATTTTGCTTCACTTTTTCCTTCTTTTTAAATATATAAAAGGGTATTTTTAAAATAAAGACCATAAAATAATTATTCGAAATATTTATTTTACATGTAAGACATATTTTTCCCTGTGTAGGCAATTCATCATATGCGAGTGTACATTTATGCATGTATGAGTGTGTTTTTGTGTGTGTTATTTAGGGATCATTATAGGCTTGTCACTCTTTAACTAATTTTTTCTATTCTTTATTATGTATTCATACCTCACTTATGTATCTGAATAGAAACTGAGAAATGTAAAGGTCAGAATTTTATATAACTCTTATAACAAATATTAAAACCTGTGTATTTTTATATGACATATTTGGTATTTCAGAAAGAAAATAAGACAATCTTGCATTCATTGTTCTAATGTCCCAAAGCTTTCCTCTTCACACACAAACACACACACACACACACACACACACACACACACACACACACAACAGAAATAAGAGAGAAAACACATACATTTATTTTCCTTTCAGATCCAAAAAGTCATGAATATCTACAGAAGCTTATTTCTCATAGTAATATGCAATGCTAAGTGCTCCATACCAAAGAACAACCTGAGAGATTGCACTCTACATAATTATGCAAATAGATTTTTTTAAAAAATGAAAAAAGCAGAAATGACAATATGTTAATATGGCAGCAGCACTGAATATGATGAGAATTATTAAAAAACCAAGTGTCTGTTCATGCCCAGAGCCTTTTTTTACTTAATACTTTTTTATGGCTTGCGTTCCTCCAAAAAAATATTCAAGAAAGAAATTCCTCAAATCATAATTACCATAATTATACTTTTTCAGCTTAAAATTCTTTACACAACCCTAGAATAAATATTATATGTAGTATATAGTATCATAATTAAAGTAAATGTTCAAAGAAATGATGCTTTGATTGCTGTTTTCTACATATTCTATCTAATGAGCCAGAACTGCATAGTGTATATGTGTGGTATGTGTCTATTTGTTATTATTATTAGGATGGTGGTTTTGACTAATCTTAATTAAAAATCTGCATAAAATGTTTCTACCCCATTGTATGGAATATACTTGAAATATATAACAAAAATTAATATTGGAAGTGGTGAATAATTTAGACTACTTACCAAAGAAATGTCTTAAAAGAAAGCTTTCAAATGGAGATAGGCCTTGTAAAAGAACATCAGAGATTAGTAATAGCTGCGAGTTCTTTGCTCAGCCACGTGGATGTATTGTTTAACTATGGATCAGGTTTAGTTTTTAGCTCCTTGACCAGTGTGAGATCATCCTGAGCTGGGTGATACTTGGATAAAAATTCAATATTATTCACCCGCCAATATTTTCTGGAGAACATCAAAAATGGGAAAGAGGCAGAGAGTCCCTTAGAAGACTTTGATTTTGAGTAAAAAGAGAAATTCAATTCTTATTATTCTAAAACTAAATACAACTCACTCTGAGCAAAAGATTTAAAAATCAGAAATAATATTCTTTGGTAGAGTTAAGTCTATGAAAAAAAGGTGACCAGAATACAACAATGAAATTGTCCTTTTGCTGTTAACATTCAGAGTTCAAAGAATTGCTGAATATGGTATGTGTCTAATGGTCACTGAGGGGGAAATAACCCACTACCTCTCTAAAGTAGAGAGCAGTAATGAAAAAGGGAACTGGGAAACAATTTCTGTATTTGTCTTTTCCATAATGTTACAACCAAAGTAATAGTCGGCTTCTTCTTAGACAAAGCAAAAATGTTTTATTTCTAAAGTCCAGACTTAGTTTTTAACTAATAATAAATAAAAGAAATTTACCATTATTTTTCAGAAGGAGGCACTCTTGTGTGACTGAAGGATATTTAAAAGGACAGTGAGAAAACGTGGGTGCCAATAACCAGCTATGTGTCTTACAATCAATTTCTTGGGACTTCCATTCCACACCTACAAAATGAAGTAGCTAAGGTATTGGTGAGACCAAAAAATATCATGATTCTGATTGGCTGTACTTGTTTGCAATTCCTTTCCCATTCTTCCTTAATCTCTCTTCAGTCTTTTGCCTTCCCCACTTCATTGAAACTGCTCTCCTTAAGATATACAATAACATCCACACTGTGAAGTACAAAGATC
>NW_011888820.1:8690596-8719912 GCF_000151845.1 Pteropus vampyrus
GCTGCAGGTGTATCACGGTTAATTTAACCAATCACCTGCTGAAAGACATCTGGGCTGTTTCTAGTTGGGGCTATTTTGAATAAAACAATTATGAATTCTGTATACAGGTTTTTGTTTGAGTATAGATTCCCTTTCTCTATGATAAATGCTGTATCACTTAAGAATTGCATGTGTAGTGTTATAAGAAACTATCCAGTTGTTTTCCAGAATGGATTACCATTTTGTATTCCTGCCAACATTGTACAATTGACCCAGTTCCTCCACATTTACATTTACTATTGTCATTATATTTTGTTTCAGCCATTCTCCTGTTTAATCTAGAGGAGGAGTGAGCTTAACTGAGCAGTTGAGTTAAGGGTTGGAATATGAAAGAGTCCTCTTCCGTTGGGTGGTGAAAGGGAGGCCATGAGACAACCTGACGTGATGTGTTCTCTCCAGTTCTAGAGTGCCAACTCAGTTCTCCTTCTTCCGACCATCTGCATTAGTTTCCTATTGATACTTGACAAACTTCCACAGATTCAGTGGCTTAAAATAACACAAATTTAGTCATCTATGATTCTGAAAGCCAGAACTCCAAATTGTGTCTCATTTGGCTAAAATCCAGATGTAGGCCAGCTGGTTCCTTCTGGAAGCTCTAAGAGAGAACCTGTTTCCTATCTTTTCCAGTTTCTAGTGGCTGGCTGCATTCCTTGGCTTGCAGTCCCTTTCACCGTATTCAAAGCCAGCAGCATATTATCTTTAAACTCTCTCTGCTTCCTTCATGACAGTCTAACCTTTCTAACTCTGATCTTCCTACATCACTCTTATAAGGATTCTTGTAATTACATTTATACATCCTAGATAATCCAGGATAATCTCAACTCCAGCTCCTTAATTGAATCACATCTGAAAAGTCCTTTTGCCATGTAAGGTAACATATTCGTAGATTCCAGGTATCAGGATGTAGACCTCTTTGGGGTGGAGAGTGTTATTCAGTTTACCACACCACCATTCAGAGTTCTCCTCTGGTTGTCTCTTGTGCTGTTTCTAGAGTATGTAGTAGAGAGGAGCAGAAAGAGATGAGTTTGTGTCCTCTCAAATTTGTGTGTTGAACTCCTAACCTCCAATGTGATATTAGGAGGTAGGGACTTTAGGAGGTGACTAGGTTATGAGGGCTCTGTCTTCATGAATGAGATTAATGCCATTCTCTGGGGTAAAGATACCCCAGGGAGCTCCCTCACTCCTTCACGAGAGAACACAGTTGAAAGGATGGCAGTTTGAAACCTGGAAAAGCATCCTCACTAGAATCCAGCTGTGGTGGCACCAGGACCTCAGACTTCCAGCCTCCAGAAGTGAGAGAAATAAATTTCTGTTGTTTATAAACCACCCAGTATGGTACTTTTTTATAGCAGCCCAATCTAAGACAATGAGCACGCCATCTTACTTGGGTTGGCAGTATAATATTATTTTTGTCTTTATCTTTGTGATGTATTCCAATTTTATAAGTACCTTTTCCGTTTGTTTGTTTAATTCAAATGATTGATCAAAATATTGAACAAGACAAGGCCAAACACAAAATCATACAGAACAGCTTGGGAATATCTCATTCCATTTTGGTCCTATTGGAAATATGCTTGAAAATTATGAACCCATTTGTTTGTCATCACCAAGTTAACCTCCTTCATTTTTTCTCAAAGTATAAAGAGACGCCCTTTTATCATGCATTTCCTTCACAGTTAATCCAATAAAAATAAATTCTACTAGTTTTTATTACATTTTTATTTTTTAATAAATTTCAAATATTATTTTTAATCTAAATCATACCAAGTTGTCTTCTTCATAAGACATTACAAAATCATGGCAGAAATAGTCACATCACTGTTCTGAAATATCTCAAATCCACCTTTTTCTCCTTTAGAAAATTTGGATTAGTTCTCTGATCGTACCCTTGAAACTGCTACACTTTGATCCTAAACATGGTTAATGACGGTTCTAACATCAGATTTTCAGATTCTTGCCTCTTGGGATGTCATTCTTCTTAGGCTGCAGAGTGATATAATTTAAAAATAACCGAGTCCCTTTATTTAATATAATGTTTTCTCTTGGTGTTGAAATTTCTTCTATAAAAATCATATTTACTCTCTGACTTTTCTATTTTCAAAATCGTTCCCACGACTTAACACTCCATCCATCTTATTTCCTCAACTTGTGTGATATACTTGATAGGTGGCAGGCACAGTGTCAGGCCTAAGGCTTATAAAGATTAATAAATCAATAATCTGGTAAACATTTCAGTCATCTGTTACGTGTACCATTTTCCCCCAGCAATGATCCTATCCCTTCTTTGTTCAGAGTCTGCCTCTCAGCACAGCTTGCAAAGCCTTTTCTTATCTTCAGCAGTTCCACAAGCCTTAGTAACTCTGGCCTCTAACCTTTCTGACACTACTCTTCTAAGTCATACAGCTCTTTTGTTTTCATTCCTTGCTTCGAGCCCCTCCTTCTACCTCTTCCACATGTTCTTTTATATTCCTTGTTCTTCAGAAAGCTTCTTGGGCAGCTAAATCAGTTCCCTTAGACATATTTTCTTCCCCATTAGAATGCAGATTGTATAAACTGAAGTTCATTTTCCTACCACACTTCTTGAGCAACATCCCCTTTTAAGGCTCATCCAAAAGACAAACCTGCTTTTCTCCTGTAGGTACCTTTGAAATCTACTTTTAAGTATTTTAGTCCCATGTCTGGTTATGGCCAACATTTATTTTCACTTAATCACATCTCATCGTGAATAATTTCTTGCTTTTTGATCAGAATTAGTCATAGAAGCAGCATCTTAATTTCTTCGTCTTTAGAAAAGTAAAAAGAATGCCTTAGTTCTTTCTTCAGCACAATTAGATTCCCAGATGGTTGAAACTTATCATGACTTTATCTTAATAGTGTTTCCATTTTTTCTGCTGTTTATAGTAAAAATCATGTTTAATGACAATCTTGATTATTTTCTCAAAGTGCCTTTCCTAAACAAAGACATCGAAACTATTCTTCTACCAGTTCCCTAAACATTGTAAAATTTCCACAAATACAAAAGCCATGTTTTTTTTTTTTTTTTTTTTGGCTCTACATAGAGCTAACCAGCTGTCTGCAGAGCTATCAGCAGGGTTTATTTTTCTTGGCTTAAAAGCAAACCTCTAGTTATTAATATGAGCCTGAGTTCTTCTTGCTGACAATTTAAGATAAAGTAAATTGGAAGTGACATAAAGGAGTGTGTGTGTTAATGTGCATCGCCAAGGTTCTTTCCTGACATCCTGAAAGGTCTTGTCTGAATGGCCCACACTAGCAACCACTGCAAGCAACCCCAAGCTAGTAAAGAGTAGGCATTCTCACTGATTTGTAAAAGTGACAGATGTAGCATGTGATTGTAAATTAGCAATGTGAAGTTAGTCCCAAGAGATCTCCAAGCAGGCTCCACAAACCTCCCACCCCCACCAATTATTTGGCTGCTTCTCAAGCTTTTAACATTTCCTCTGACTTGCTGTGGTGAGTCCTTTGGGTTTTGATATGTCTCTTTCTTCCCTTTTTCTTCTTAATTTACAGTCATTCAAACCACAAATAGTTTAAACATAGAAATTTATCTTAGTTTTATAATTGTTTTTATCTTCACCTTATATAGCTCTGAATAAGTTTTTTTGGACACTGTCCATATCATAGTGCTTCACAAACTTTAGTGTGCATCAAAATCACCCAGAGTGTTTATTTAAAATGCAGATTTCTAAGACCCCTGCCTGGAGATTCTGATTCAGCAGGTCTGGCAGGCAGCCTGTGATTGTATATTTAATGTGTTCACCAGGTGACCTTTACGCAGGTGGTCTGTGGAGTGCCTTTGAGAAGCATTCGATTTAATCCTTAATTTCTTTTCAAGCTTAAATCATGTGTTTCTTTCTATTTTTAGCTAGTTTACATTTTCCTTAGGCAAGGTTTTTAATAGTGAAGATTGCCATCTTCACTTTCTGTGATTCGACCACGTCGAAATGAGCTCTCTTGAGACTTGAAGTATTCCACAATGTCACAGGGAGGAAGCAAGAGTACAAGAGGCACAGGCACTGATCACAGGCTCTGCACTCTATGCTCTCTCACCCGCTGCCTAGCATGGGGCCTGTTTAGAATGCATCTCAGTCCACCCTTCATAATGGCAACATTTCGCTCTTGAGTTTCCTCATTTAAATATTTTATATCAAATGAGGAAGTATCTTTACATAGCCACATTTTTTAAAAAGAACATGTCTGTATAAAATATTTAAATACTATTAAATTTATAAAGCAACTAATGCTATAGCACCTTAATCAAAAGCAAAATACCACATGATGAAATGTCATGACTTCAAAATGCATAGGGACAAATTTTGTCCCAGACTAAATGTCAGCAGTAAAATACTTGGTAATGAAATAAGAAAGACCAAAGGTCAGGCTTCCATAAAAACCCTATTCTAGCTCTGGCTTCAGTTTAAATCATTTTAGATATGTATGGTAATTTATCTATATTTTCATGCGAGATACTCTTCCTGAGAACTTCAAGCTGGGTATTACTAATGAGAGTGAAAGTTTCCGGATTGGGAAGCTACGTTTTACAGTGCTTTTCCTTTTCTTTTCAATTTGTAGAAGTCTGTTTTGGTGACTAGAGCTCTTTTTCAGAAGAAGAGCATCTTATGGAATAATTGAGTGACTCGTGCCTCATGTGTCCTGGTTTGCCCCAGCACGTCCCAGCTTATAACCTGTTCTAGGTAAATGATAACTGTCAATTGTTTTTAGTTCCCTCTTTAATCTAACAAAGGCCAAAATTTGGAGTACAAATCATGTGGCCATTCTATATATGGTCAATCTATAGAAATCTTAAGATAAATGATCAAGTTAGAGCATGACATTCTTTTACTTAGAATCATCTAGTGCAGTGTTTCTGCAACTTGAACATGTATCGGAATCACTTGAAGCACTTAATAAAACACAGACTGCTGGGCCCTCTCCCCAGAAATTCTAGTCTGGGATGGGGCCTGAGAATTCACATTTCTAACGGTTTCCCAGATGATACTGCTGCTATTAGTCCAGGGACCATACTTTGAGAACCAGTGACCAACTGGCTTCCCATTTTACTCAGAGTAAAAGCTAAAACCCTTATAATGGCCTAAAAACTTGAGTGATCTGGCTGACAGCTACATTTCTGACTGACAATCCTCCAGCTTATCTTTCCCTTCCAGCCACACTGCCTGCTTGCTGCAGCAGGAACATGCAGGCAGTCTTTCTCTTCAGGGCTTTCCCTTCTGCCTGGAGGCATCTACCCCTGCTATTTCAATAGTGTTCTTCTCTATTCTTTCAAGTCTTTCTTTACTCATGCTCTCAATAAGACTTCTGCTGACCACCCTTGTCAAAATTATAACTCCCATCTCTCTTACCCTACCCAAGTTTTTCTCTTTTTCACAGAACATACCAATTTATAACATTTTTACTCCCTTTACTGTCTACATCCCCACCCAATGTAAGCTCAGTGAAGGGATCTTTTCTGCTTTGTTGACTAATGTATCCCAAACACGCTGATGAGGGCCTGGCATCCAACAGGTGTTTTATATGTGTTTAATGAAAGAAGAAATGCATTACTCTTTTATGTTAAAAGGCACAACTAAAATTGCATTTTAGTTGTGCCTTTTAACATAAAAGAGTAAGGCATGTGATGGCTAGAAGACTAGCATAGATTTCTAAGACATTGTATACACATTTGTAAATAGATGCATGTATTTTTAGGATCAGAATTTAATGCCCAGACTTTTAACTTGTAACTTAAGGTCATGTTCAACCTTTGCTCATCAAGTTTGTAAAACCTTATGTTCCACCTATGAAATTTTTGTGCTTTTCATTTAGCACTTAAATGTCACATATCCTTAACTTTGTTTTAACATATCTGCTGGTCATTCATTCCCAATTTATCTTCCTTGCTTTTCTACCCCTCACCACTAGTTTCAAAGGTCCAGCATTAATTTTTCTGTAGAAATTATTAGAGATGTAACATCTGTACTGTAACATCTGTAACATCTGTAATGCATCTAATGTAAACTACTAGAGGTGTAACATCTGTAAGGTAAAGAAAAAGAAGTAAAAGAAAAAAATTGATCCAGAAGTGTCATTTCCATTATACACTGTTTCATAGTTCTATAAGAACTGTTTCTGCGGAAAACACTCTTTCCAAAGGTTAGGTTGAGTTAAAAGTTTAGAAAGATCATTGTTTCATCAGAAGAAATGATTCATACAAGTTTGCAAAGAATTATACTCAGCTCTGTTGTAAGATTCTTTGTAATCGCTATATTTTATTATTTTATTTTTATTAATTTTTATTTTTAGATTAAAGTTGACATTCAATATTATTTTACATTAGTTTCAGGTATACAGCATAGTAGTTAGACATTTATATAATTTATGAAGTGATCCCCTGATTAGTGTAGTACCTTTATAGCACTAAAAATAGTTACTACAATATTATTGATTATATTCCCTATGCTGTAGTTTACATCTCTATGACTATTTTGTAACTACCAATTTGTACTTCTTAATCCCTTCACCTTTTTCACCCTGCCCCAACATCCCCTTCCATCTGGCAATCATCAATTTGTTCTCTATTTCTAAGAGTCTGTTTTGTTTTGTTTGTTCATTTATTTTGTTCTTTACATTACACATATAAGAGAAATCATATGGTATTTGTCTTTCTCTGTCTGACTTATTTCACTTAGTGTAATACCCTCTAGATCTATTCATGCCATTGTAAATGGTAAGATTTTATTTTTTTAATGGCTGAGTAATATTTCATTGTATATATGTACCACTTCTTCCTTATCCAATCATCTATGGATGGGCACTTAGTTTACTTCCATATCTTCGATATTGTAAATAGCAGTGCAGTAAACATAAGAGCGCATATCTTTTTAAATTAGTGTTTTAGTTTTCTTCAAATAAATACCCAAAAGTACAACTGCTGAGTCATAAAATAGTTCTGCTTTAAAGTTTTCGAGGAATCTCCCTACTGTTTTCCATAGTGGTTATGCCAATTTCCAATTCCACCAACAGTGCATGAGAGTTCCCTTTTCTCTACATCCTCGCCAACACTGGTTGTGTTTTGATTTATTGATGATAGCCATTCTGACAGGTGTGAGGTAATATCTCATGGTAGTTTTAATTTGCATTTCTCTGCTGATTAGTGATGTTGAGCATCTTTTCATATGTCTATTGGCCATCTGAATGTCCTCTTTGGATAATGTCTATTCAAGTCCCATTTTTAATTGAATTGTTACTTTTCTTTGGTGTTAAGTTGTATTAATTCTTTATTAATTTTGGATATTAACCCCTTATCAGATGTATCTTCTCCCATTCAGTAGGTTATCTTTTCATTTTGTTGATGGTTTCTTTTGCTGTGAAAAAATTTTTTAGTTTGATATATATAGTCTCATTTGTTCATTTTTCCTTTTGTTTCCCTTGCCCAAGAAGATATATCACCAAAAAAAAACATTATCAAGAGCAATGTCAGAGAGTTTACTGTCTATATTTTCTTCTAGGAGTTTTATGGTTTCGGGTCTTACATTTAAGTCTTTAATCAATTTTGAGTTTATTCTTGTATATGGTGTGAGAAGGTGGTCTCCTTTCTTTCTTTCTTTCTTTTTTTTTTTTTGCATGTATCTATTAAGTTTATCTAACACCATTTATTGAATAGTGTAATCACTATATTTTAAAAACTTGTCTTTTGATTTGATTTAAAAAGCATTTCCTTTCTATCTCAAAGTCTGTGTTATAGCGGACACCTTCATACTCCTACCCTCATACCTACAACCCTCAGCAAAAACAAAAA
The DNA here is from genome assembly GCF_000151845.1 of Pteropus vampyrus. Lineage (NCBI taxonomy): Eukaryota > Metazoa > Chordata > Mammalia > Chiroptera > Pteropodidae > Pteropus > Pteropus vampyrus. The sequence continues at coordinate 8,698,449 of NW_011888820.1, forward strand.
AAACCCCTTAATTTTCAATGTTTGTTTCTCTCCTGCTGTGTACAGTAAAATTATGGGCATATTTTTGAAGTCAGTTCAGTTAATCTGGCAGCCTCTTTAAAGCATTTTATTTTTCTATTACTTCCATCAAAAATATGTCACTGGAGTTCCTCGTCATGTTTCAGAGAAAAGAAAATATTCTCGGGCTTATTTGTATCCAATCAGAGAGAAAATAAGCTTATCAATTATAGACATATAGCCTTCCTAGAGGAAAGAGACATTTTTCTTTAATAGTTCAGCTGATGTTATCAATTATTCAAAGTCCAATTAGGATGTTGTTGTTCTTTAAACTCTACTGGTTAACCGATTTGGGATTAATGAGTTCACACTGGCCATAAGCTACTTCGCCCTACATTCACTATATACTGCTCTCTGCTCTGTAGAACTGAGTTCCCCTGGCTGTTAATTAACTACTCTGACCATCCCATAAGGCTAAGCAGACTGATTAGGCCCACAAGCGGAGCAGCAAACACATTGACATGGAGGTTTAGGGGTCTCAGTGGGTATTTTTTCCAAATCCATTTCGCAGCAGTTAGAATGTTTTCTAAATGACTATTTCTCCTAGAAGAATACTAATATGAATATGTCAAAGCTGTCAAAATTGTTGAGTACTGAGATAATCACTCAATGGGAAGAAAACACATTAAAATAAAATAGAGAGAACCCATGAAAATCAGTGGCCCATGGTATCGATGTTATTTTGTGGGATATCATAATTTCAGACCTAAAAAAATCTATTCAAGATCTTTGGGCTACAATGGGTACCTGTCTCCAAAACTTCTGTATTGTTTCACTGCCTTTTTTTGTCCTCAGTTGAAAACTGACTGTTGTCTTATCTTAGCCTTTCCATACAGTTGCTTTGCTACATTTTCAAATAGTAAACAAACTATTACATAACTATTACATAACTATAGCAATGTTTTCTAATTTTTCCATCCATCATTAAGAATTTTAACATCTTCCAGTGGCTAGCACAGTGTCTAACAATACAGACTGCACAATGGTGAGAACTCTTCTGTCCTTATTGCCTATAATACTTTTACCCATTCTCTCATTAAACCAATAAATGGCATGGAGGCTAAGGGTTATTTTTTTTAACGATACTTTGTCTAAGACAAAAGATTTTGGTAAAACGAGTTAAAACCCAATATATGTAAGTATTAACAAACTTTATAAAATCCTTGGATAGATATGTTATTTTAATTTGTAAGTTAGAGCTCAGAAGCCAAATATTTCCTCACTAATAAACTAAAGAACTAAGCAGAAGTAGACAGTAATCTTAGCACAATGATGGACAGAGAATCAAAATTGATAGGATTGAGAGATATACGAATACAGAATCTACATTCTTCATGTGTAGATATGGAGAGTAATAAGATTATTTTTAAACTTTTATCACCAATGATTACCTGAAACAAAATTCTCTTAATCTATGCACTGACTAACTCTTGCTATTTTTTTCCTCAGATGTCTAACACTTATTGACAACTTATTTTGTAGTAGGCACGATTCTCAGCTCTTCTTATGAACTAATTACTATAAATTTTATAATATTCCATGTGATATAGGTGTACCCATTTTAAAGATAAAAACATTTAGTCACAGAGAATGTAAATAACTTGCTCAAGGTTATACAACTAATAAATGGCTGAACCAAGATTCAAACCCAGATGGGCCAGATTCATAGGATCCTAACCTCTACACTCCTTTCATCATCATTAGCGAATATATTAGTCTTCTGTTGCCCGTGATAACAAATTACTGCATACTATGTGGCTTAACAACACTATGATCTTATAGTTCTAGAGGTCAGAAGTTTGAAACGGCTTTCACTGGCTGAAATCAAGGTGTTGGCAAGGCTACGTTCCTCCTACAGGCTCTAGGGGAGAATCCATTTTTTTTAATCTTTTCCATCTTCTAATGGCCATCTATATTCTTTGGCTCATGGCCCCTTCCTCTATTCTCAAAGAAAGCAGAGGAGCATCTTCAAAAGTCTCTTTCTATTTCAGTCATCACGTCACCTTCTCTCAGTAACTCTGATTCTCTTTCCTCCCTTATACGAAGGAGGACCCTTTTAACTATATTGGGCCCACCCAGATAGCCCAGGATAATCTCCTCATCACAAAACATTAAATTTAATCACACTTGAAAAGTCCCTTTCACCGCGTAAGGTAACATAATCACAAATTTCGAGGATTAGGAAATGGATATCTTTGGGGAATCATTATTCACTCTACCACAGCCAGTCACAATTTGAAAAGAAGTATCTGAATTACACATGGAAATTAGAAGAGACTGCTATGACTCTTGATCTGCTCGCCCATACTTTTTCACATCTGAATTATGAATCATTTCTCAAATAAGACTAAATCAATACTATCACTGTTTCATATGGGAAAAAATTGCTTTGAGGTTTTCTTAGCATTTATATACTTCATGATTATGGCTGTAATTTTAAATACTATTTTTACTTGCTTCTAGATACACACAGATCCTAAGTCAAAAGCTATATAGCCAGAAGGTCTGGCCATATAAGGAGCATGTAAAAAAGAATGTTACCAAATCTGACTGTATCAATGTGGACACAGGTGGTGCTGAACCTGCAGCCATGATTACAGATGGCAGGTGGACAGGGCTAATGATGGCTCAAGATGGAAATTTCCTTTTTATCTCTTTACTATGTTCTTATATTGATATAGAAAATCTGAAAGATAAATTTGAGAGATGGGATAGGATACCAAGTACTTGGCAAAACTCCATAGGAGGAAAGAAAAACTAAATTCAAATTAAGTCCAATAATTAGATATTATTAGAAATTTCCTCATATGTAAGTTGAATGTGATAATTACCTTCCTTTTGGTTCCCCTCTGCAGAGAATGGAATTTTAACAGTTATCCAAGTTGGGGGAGGTGGCAGGGTGTGATGAAGAGTCACATTATGAGATATTGTCAAACATTTCCTATATGTGGCTTCTTGCATAGACTCCTGCAAGTATTCTGAGTAGGGAGAACGAGAGAACCATAGCCAGCTCAATAGTACCGGGTACTCGTCTTGACAAACATTTAAAATGTATATTGCACTAGGAAAAAACTAACTTTATATTTATATATAAATACTGAATATATGCATTGATCTCTTTGTTGTGCTTCAGAAGAATATATCTGTTTTTCTCACATACTTAGCATTGCAAAACACTTTTTAAAATTTTACAGAGGCAAGTCAATCAGTTTATATAATGGCCAATTTGAAATTTCCTTTGATATTTTAACATGCCTCTTTAGAAAACTGTACACAATTACAATCAGAGCAAACAAAGACAATTTGCTTTTACAATGAAGTAGCTTAATGGTTTCCTTAAAGGTGTAACTTGATTAATTTCTTTTATGAGTCTAAGCAGGATGATCCAAGAAAGATGTCATGTACCTACAGAGTATTATTATTCATTATAATAAAGGCCATGATAATAACAACCCAATAACAGAATATGAATAGACTTGAGAGCCATGGCACAATGAAATTTACAGAGGCAGCGAGCAGCTTTAAAGAAAACAGGATAGGGACCTCACATGACAAAAAAATGAATTTGTTTATTCCAGGGAAAATGAAATAAAAACCGCCCATCTTTCAATCCCAATTTTAGCTTTACATTTACTTTGGAAGGAGAAGCTGAGATCTGCAGTACACCCATACCCTTTCCCAGTGGACGCAGGAAGAATTTACTCCTATTAGCTTGTGTTTAATGTTATGAATCTGACTTACTCCTCAGCATCATGATTCATGACAGCAAACAGAGAGAGTGTGAAGCCTGCATTTCTGTGAGGTAGGAACAGATTAGAGTATTTAGACAGTCTCAGCCACTCTTGCTGGACATAAAAGAAACTTCAGAAAAAGCTCCAGATCTACTACAAACTCATAGCAAGATCTAGGGAGATAAATCATTACTTGCTGAAGGTAAGTGTCATGAATATATCATTGAAGCCTACACTGGCAACCTTAGGGGAAAATATCCTGCTCTTGTGTATGAATTAAAAAATACACATTAATTCTAAATAAAATTAGAGCTATGTGGCACAATGTTCTTTGTCTCTATCCTGCTGGGTTAGTGGAAAACTATCGAAGAGAAAGAGCATCTGTATGCATGTGTATTATGCTTGCCAGTTGAATTCAGTGGTGATTTTCCTCTGTTCAACAACAAATGTCTCCACCAGTGGTTTGAATTCCACTCTTAGTGACTATACTTCATGACCTGGCCCTAGATTTGCTCCCTCTTTGGTTACTCAACACTATTAGGCAACTATGATGTACAAGGTATTGTGCTATGTTACACAGATACAGATTTAAAAGACGACCTGAGTTCAAAAGAGCTCAGTCAAAAAATGCTATCACGGAGTTGTGTACAGAGTGCTTGAAGAAAAAGAAGGGCATTTATGAAGTGATCTGATCATAAAAGAGGCTGCTTCCTGAGAACATGACATACAGACTTGATATGGTGAGATGATTAAGTGCCTGACAGTTGGAGAAAAAAGGGGAAGGAATAAGAAGTATTTTTGTTAGAAGGAGCAGTGTGTACAAAATTCTGAAACAAAAAAATAAAGAATATATGAGAGTGCAGGGCTCATTACTGAGGTGTAAGAGGGATGTTAGATGAAGCTAAAAGGGCTGGTTGGTGAAACTTGCTAAAGAATAAGCTACACATAAACTTTATTATGTTTTTTAATTTTCTAATATATTTAAGTTGATTTCTGGGTTAGGAATATAATGTTGGTAGAAAGTGGCTTCAGGAAGTGACAACAGAGGCAGGAAGACTCAACCAAGTGAGAGGGAATGAGGGAAGTATGAGAGTGAGATGTAGAGGAATAAATCTAGTTGGAAATATGATAGAGATGAAATTGGAAGTATTTAATAATATATGTACACACATATAAAAAAGGACTTGTGTTTATCTTGAGTCACTATGTAAACATCAATGTTTTAGAGAAGAAGGTAGTAGAGTAATAATGAAAGATAAAGAATTTAGCCAGGAGCAGATTGAGAAAGTATATCCAGGTGAAGATGTCCAGGATCAACTTAAGCTTAGACTGACTATAAGGTCTGAACTGAATGTAAGGATTTGGGAGTCAGCACAATGGTGGTAATCTTTCATGCTAAGGCTATAAAACAGACTACCTAGACCCTTCTCTACATTAGCAGAGAAGAGAGTGAAACGCAAAAACCAAGGCGATACTAATAAAACGTGTTTATTTAGCTCTACTCATTAAGTTTTAACCCCAGTGGGTGTATCTAGAAAGAGGGAGGGTATGGATTTGACCCCTAGTCAATGCTGAGTCCTCCAACTCTCCTGGGCTCCTCCATGAGTCTTTCCCACTTACCCATTACACAACTCATATATGTATATCAAGCTTTACTGAGATGTCCAAAAAAAATAAATAACAAGACCACAATATATGAAGAAAAGATTTTGAATTTCTCGTAGTTCAAGGGAAAAGTAGTTAAGATGCTAAACCTTTCATGACTTGTGTACCAAAGTTTCTAACTCTGTCATCCTTTCTAAAAGATCCTCCCCTGAATCTGCTTTATGAATTAACATTATCATTCATGACACTGCACCCACTACTTAAAGGGCTTGCTCTTCTCCTTGGTTTCCTTGTTCCCCAGAAAAGTATTTCTGCACATCTGGGTTATTTAGTGTAGAATAATATGCCCCATTGGGGCTTTGATAAAAGGATCCAGAATGGCTATAAGAACTTCAGGTCTAGTCTCCTTAAGTTTTCCTTGTGAGTTTGGTGTGCAAACATATATTTTTTATTTTTGAGTGTACATTGGGTAACTGTTAGAGTATGAGTGTACTTTATTTCCTAATATTCAGACTATACCTGTGAGAAAGTATTTACACTATACCTGTGAGAAACTTATGTTGACTAAATACATCTCGTCCACATGAGGTGTCCAGATTAGGCTAATTTATATTGAATCTGCAGGTTCAGTTAAGCTTCCAACAATTCTAATGTGACTCTCCCTCATCTATAGACATGATCGTCAGTAATTGCATTCCACATAATGCGTAGCCAGAGGCTTGCCCCGTGTATAGCCTAGTAAATGCTTCTTTTCCCACATCTCCCAGTACCAAATCCCTTCTGTTTCACTGGAAAAGATTTACCTACGTAGAGTCTGTGCCAGGCTTTTTCATCCATCTAAGCCTCTTGTTGACACATGTTAATCCAGTGAAAGCCAGATTATAATGGGGGTGAGGAGTCATTAAATATGTAAACCTAGAGATAGAAGCTGATAGTGATGAGAAAAGGAGTGAAGAATATATTCAGGGTAAGGATTTTTAGGATGAGAAAGATTTGAGATCATTGTAGTCTGAGAGAAAAGCATAAGCGAGGAGGAAGAGATGGAAGATACTAAAGAGACAGTTTAACTGATAGCTCAGGAGCCCAGAGGAGGCAGGAGAGTTTGGCATGAAGGAATGCATTCAGTGGAAGCATCTGAAATTGTTGACTCCTCTTCTCCAAAAATGGAAGAAATGGACAAGTACAATGAGAAGATTTTTATGTTTGTCTATCACAGGTCCCAGATGAAAAGCAAAGCCTGTAACGGATGTGTGTGATGGTCTGCTCCCTTGCTCACATAAGTGCAGAGGCTTGTGGGGAACAGAAAAAAAGTGAAGTGCTTGCCAACAAGAAGCCAAGGCCTTAGTTGGGTAGACAGAACAGTAAACAATTGTGATAAATTAATATACATGATATTATAAGTCATTACAGTGATCTCGTAATGATTTTCTAAATGTGGTCATCTTGCTTTTGTACTAAAAGAAGAATCTGGGAAGTCACTTACAAATGTAAAAGCTTTTTACAAGAAATAAATTGTTTAATGTAAAGACATAAGAACTAACCTACAATTGTGGTAGAATGAAAAATCTAATTTTGTAGGATTATGGAAAAGTGTGTTGCTTCTGCTCTTATGTGGATTGCTGCATATCAACTTGCATTTGAGAAAAAATATTGCTAGAAGGATTTTGGACCAAATTAATCAGCTTCAGAAATGTCTAATTGAAACCGATACCAGAATTAAATACAATGGTAATTATGGCCATTATACAAAAATCACAACTGTGAATCCATGAAATACCAACAGTGACTGAAGGATAGAAAGGGAGGAAAGAACTTTGGATCTAACATTGAAACTCGATAGCTGAACCTTATTAGAGATATTATATGTGGCCTATTCCTTTTCACTTTCTCTCCCTCTCCTCTCCCTCTCTTTCTCACAAGCACACACATGTGCATGCACACACACACACACACACACACACACACACACACACACACACACAGCAGGATGGTTCGTGATACAATTCCTCCCACAGAAAGAGACTGTGGGACATCTCCCATAGGTGTATACATTCAGTTCTAGTTCCAGCTGGAAAATCTGGGTTCCATTTCTAGCTCCAAGAGGATTTTGACTCCAAATTTCCTCACTGAGGAGTTGCTACAGTAAATATTATTTTTTAAAACTTTTTAAGCTCTGGAGAGAAATGTCTTATAACTACTTAATGATAAGTTACTTAAATTAGCAAACCAGGCCAGCATCAATGCCATAAGGTATATATAACAAAATAATAAATAATGGCCAAGAATGACATTGGAACATTTCTGGGCATGAATCACTGTCATTATAGAACTTACAGTTGACCCTAGAACAACATGGGTTTGAACTGCATGGGTCCACTTATATGTGATGTTTTCAGTAAATATACAGTCAACCCTCTTGCATTTGAGAAAAAATACCCCCAGGTTTCCAATCTAGATTCAATCAACCGCTGATCAAAAGCAGTATTTTCAATCTGCAGTTGGGAATCAGCAGATGTGGAGGGCCAAGTATATGCATTGCTTTATGCCATTTTATAAAAGGGACTTGAACATCTGCAGATTTGGGTATCCACAGGGGTCCTGGAACCAATCCCCACGGATACCAAGGGACTTCAGTTAAGTTTCAGGGGAATCAAAAGTTATACATTTTTTGAATCAGCTTCCCTAATCCCACCATTATTCATTAGTTGACTGTGCTTGATAGGCAAACACACAACAGCTTTTGAGACAAAATAAAGTAAAAGATATGTTTTCTGTTTTAACTGAGAAATATTTATGTTTCTCATCTGTTTTTGAGATGAAAAGAATCTCTATTCCTTCCTAATAGAATCACTTGTTAGTTCAGGGCAGCAAATTGCCTAGCCCTGGTGATACATAAGATGTTCATGGCTGTTAGGGGTGATCTTATGACCTGTGTATAGCTTATGAGATCTGATCAGAACTTTGCTGAGAAAGGCGGCATCACAGAAAACTTTCTTTGTAAAAGAGTACAAATGAGACAGTTCTATTCTTCACTCCTTTTTGTCTCCCATGTAGATGTAATGGCTGGATCTGCAGCAGACATTTTGTGACCATGAGACAAGCATAGAGATGAAAACTAACATTCTGAGATGACAAAGCAGAAAGGAAGAAAAATCCTAATTGTGTTCTTGAGCAAAAAAACCAACACTACCAACAGTAAAACTCTGGATATCTCGTCATGTAAGAAAAAATACATCCAAATGTTTAAGCTTTTTTGTTAACATATTGTAGATTGCAGCAAAGTACATTCCTAACTGATACACCATTGGTTTCCCTGATTAGTAAGATTTTCCTTACTCTCTGGCCACATTCTTGTTTTATTTTTCTCTGGCAGTTAGTTTGCCAGAAAAACCCAACCTAAAGTTCTCACAACATCTTGTCCAAACTTTTTATCCATTTTCCTATCAACTGCTATTGAATTCTATTGTCCTACTTTCTCTACCCTAGCAACCATTCTCATCCCCCTTACCTTCTGTGTACACCACAAGTTGGGTATAATTACTTCTAACTCTCGCACAGGTCTCATCACAGAAAAAAGAACTCCTTACTCACATCTACCACCACAGTCCCACCTCAGAGCCATGTTCAGACTCAATCCCACTTCCACTTAGCCATTCATCAATATTTATTGAAGACATGCTGTATCCACATGTTGTGAGCAGGACAGAAAACATAAAGTATGCAAACTTCAAAGGTAGAATACTTGGGTTCAAATCCTATACTTTGGACAGTTTGTTAAACTCTCAGGGCATCAATTCCCTCATCTGTAAAATGGGGATAATAAACATCACATATATTTCTTAGGATTTTGTGAGAATTAAGTGAGTTCATTCATGTAAAGTACTTAGCACAGTATCTGGCTCATCATAACTCAGTACACGTCACTTATGGACCATGACACCTACAGTTATATAACCTACACTTCTGCAGCAGGAACTTAAAATCAATATGAGGGAGGTGGGGTAGCTAGGAAGTCTCAATAAAAATTACAATTTAAGATGAGATATTTGTGCCAGGAAAGGAAAGTTAAGACAAAGAGAAAACTATTTCCAGCTTGAGTGATAAAGACCTCAGGCAAAGAAGATTTTGAACTTAGTCTTGAAATTAATGCATGCAGGCTTTCTCCTTCTACTCATTCCTGAGACTTTCTACAAGTCCTCCTTGGTCATAAATCCCTCCAGCTGAATGTTCTTTTACTTAAGTACTGTGAGTGTCACTCTAAATAGTTTGAGGATGGAGAGATGATGTGAATCAGTGGGGCTATTCATGAGGCTGGACACAGAGAACTAAGGTGGAGCTATGTCTTCTACTCTGGCTGGTTGCACAGGTCCCTGAATGCAGCCAGCTCTCTGCAGCTCTTCAAGATGAGGCTCTTTTCATTCCTCTTCCAGTCCCTTCCTTATAGATCAGGATGACCTACTTGATGGTCAAGATGGGATAGCTTTGATGTGAGTCATACCAAGGGCATGGTTAAGGGAAAAGCTGAGCTGCTATAAACTTTCCAAGTGCTGCTTGAACACTAGGTGACCAGAAACTGGGCAAAGGCCGAGTCTGTCTGGAAGGATTCATGCTACAGGGAGGGGCCATGATACTCAGGCTGATCCTGGAAGGCTGGGTCCACAGTGCGCCCTCAGTCTAACACGGTGCTCTGGCTCAGGGTGCCTGTGAAAGGGAGTCCTTCTCTGATGGTGTTTTAAGAGAAGGAAATCCCTCTACGTTGTGTCATGCCCCAATGTTACAGTTCTGCCATTTTGATGCATAGCCTCCAGCCAGGAAGCAAGGCACATTAGGACTTGCTCTTGAGTCCATTATGGGCTCTCTTTGTCCTCCAGTTGTTAATGATATGTTTTTTTACATAAATTGGCTAAAGATATGTTTTTACATAAATTTCCAAAAAGTATGTGCATCTGTTATGGAAATGGTGTAATGACTTTCCACATACCCATTTTCTAGCTTCAACAAATATAACTAAAAAGTCTTTAAAAAGTCACTCAAAATACACCTATCTTATTAGGCTACTCACCTAGGACAACTCGCTCTGTATTCACATAACTATTTAAATATTTATATAAATAAATACTTACAAATATTACAACTATAAATATTTAAATATTAGTATAAATACTTGCTCTACATTTACATAAATAAATGCCCTAGTGGCCCTTCACAAAACAAGAAATGTTTGTCTTAAGGTGATTTTCTGTCTTTGAAATCACCTAAAATCAAGTAGCAGCCTCTCTAGTCAGAGAGAAACACACACACACATACACACATGACACACATGTACAAAAATTTCATCTCTGGCAAGGCACAAGGTTATGCTTCCATTCTTATCTGATTGGTCACACAGTTTTAGTATTGGTCTGTATCCACGTGTTTACCTTACACTTAGAATTCCTACTTCTTCCTTCATGTTTCTCTTGTCTCTCTCCCCAAGGTGCTGACAGGACCTAGAACTGAGAAGTTGTGCTTTGGCCCATTTCAGAGCCCCAGGGCTGCTGCACTGAGCAACCGTGAAGTCCCTTCCTTGCAGCCCTTGTCCTCTCTCTGCTCTTTTACCTGCCTTCTGTCACCTCCCTTTGTGAGTTAAGTCCATATCTCTCACCTCTGTAAAAATAAATGCAGGGGTCATGACCTGTTCATCGACAAATCACCTAGAACAAAATGCATAGCTACAGCATCTAATCTGTATCCCAAAGAGCCTGGTTCAAAGAGTCACAATCTTCGCCACCCACATTCCTACAGCAAGAGAACCCTCTCAATGGATATGTCACTCGTGCACACACGACTATAATTGCTTCCTGTTGCCTAGTATATCAAATTGATATTCCTCAACTTGGTCATCAAAATCTTCTGCCCAAACTCCTGCTTTTCTCATAGCTGACATCCCTCCTCTCACAGAGAATCTATGATCAGCTGAAGCTAAGCCATTCCTTGGTCCTCATCTAGCGCATGCCTCTTCCTCCGGCCCTTAGCATATTTTATTCCCTTTCTTCTTTTTTCTACTAACAGTCTTTCATCTCCTGCAGAAAGAAGAAACCATGCACGTAAGTAACCTCTCATTCTCTGTTCAAGAGGGCTTTGGCTTCATTATGTACTTCGTTTAACTTCTATTTCTCTTCCTTCAGCAAGACTTTGTTTAGGAGGAACTTGCCTTCCTTGCCTAGGTTGTCTGTTTTCCTAACTGTTACCAGACCCTTGAAAGCTATTGTCTTTTCATCCTGCTGGGCCTAGCACAGGGTTCTTAACCGGTGACACATTCAGTAAATGTCACTGATCGATATGCAGCACTAAAGACTTCATTTTGTTTTTATGATAGCGACTTCTCCCACAAAAAGAAGACGGACTTCCTGACCTCCAAGTTGTTGCTATTGTTGTTATTAAACATGCAGCACAATATATGCCTAAGCCTGTTCTCCTCCATGTTTCACACCACTTAGAATAATGAAAGACATTCATCATTAGGAGCTTATTTCAATTACGATATGCTAGAAAGTGCTACAGGAAAATACAAAACCAAAAATCTTTGGCTATAGGGTGCTTCCTGAAATAAAAATATCCGCCCTTTATAATGGAAAAAGAAAAAGAAAAATACTGTGTGCCGGCAAGGGGCAAGTTCAGGCATCTAACAGATCTTTTCGTCAGCTGTCATTTGTTTCTACTGAATGTTACATACCCTTTACCGAAGATGAATACTGCTCATGTCTACAGAAAGACCCGGGGTGGGTTGTAGGCATTTCAAAGTCATTCTTCTACATCTCTGCCTGTGTTGTTTAAGTGCCTATTTTCAATTTACTGTTGTGCGAAGGAAAACGTTTTGATTCTTGATTTAGAATGTGCACTCACAGAAGGTTCCAAGAGGATTTCAGGCAGCGAGATAAAACCTGTCTCTTTATGCTTCTTTGCAGAGTAAGCTCTATGGCAATAATACATCCCCTACACTGCGCTTAAATCCCAGGTTTTATGAAAGTCAGTCCAATTCCTATTTGGTGGGTCTTTTTGATATGCAAGTGCTGTTCCCTGAAGAAGCAAGCTAGTCACAGCACTTTCTCTCTCTTCCTTTCTTTGTTTCCCATACCATAGACGATTCTTAGGAAAACTGTAGCATTTCTGAAAGGCACAGGAGAAACTGAAACTGCCATGAAAGAGTGAGCTGTAAACAGTGTATCTGACACTGCTGACTACAGTAAAAAGACATAAGGCTCGGGTTCTATGCTTTGAGCAAGGGTGAAACAAACAGGCACCAACCAGCGAGTCCCAAACTACTGAGGCCAACTAAAGGCCCACAAACTCTTTTTCTCAGATAATATAATCTGCAAATAAATCGAGTCCAAGAAAGCTGAGTGCAAGTTCAAATACTTAAGCTAAAACGGCAAAGCCAAGAGCATACAATCAGATTCTGTGGCCATAGGGGTTTGATCTCACCTCAGACACAGAATTCCATAGAACAAAATACGAAAAAGGCTTGCAAAAATTTTACCACTCTTGCCAAAAATGTACATTTCATCGCGTTAGCAAAGTGCTATAAACTCGTCGGAGAAGAGATTCTATATTTATGCAGAATGTTGTAATTTAGATGCTGGTATTTACTTGATTTTATTTCATAATTTTTTTTTTCTCAATGAAACTAGCTGTATTGAATTTCAAAACTGAGTTTTCTTTTTGGTGGTGGTGGTAGGGAATGGGGAGGTTGAAGACATCAAATCAAAATCTAATGAAGTTTCTAATGATCAAATAAATAATCACTTGACATTTATTGCCATGCTTGGCAATCTGCAGAAATGGAATAGAGCAGAGATGCCTAAAGCCCCATTTCCCATAGATTTACATTATGCTACCACACAGAATTAAGCTGACATAAGCTCTTTAAGACCCACTAAAGCAGCAGATTTTACACAACTTGTTTAGATTTTTTTTTTCCCTTCTCCATGATCCCATATTCCCTGAATAACTCTTTCTATCCATATTCTACTCCTTGTTCTTTTGAGAGGCCTGCTGGAGCCTTCCCTTCATGTCATTTCAGGCTATAACCCTGCAGTTTGAGTTTATCTTAGCTGTAAAATGCAACAGTAATTTATATGCTCCCTTACTCTAGCCTCCTCTGAGGCACTGGCTGCCAGCTGTCTACCCAGCAGTTTAAAGAAAGAACAGTAATGAGCGAGAGTGCGGCAGGGGAGGGGGCTGCACCACATCAGAGTGCTTTATTTCTGCTTCCTCAGTGAGGTCTGGATCCACATAAATGGCATTTTCTGGCACTGATTGACAACGCATAACCTCCTTCCTCCCCTCCAGCCCCACCCCCTCCCGCCTCACACCAGCCTTATGGGGACAGGTTTTCTTGTTTCTTCCTTTCATTTCTGAGTCAAGAAGAACAGAGTGAGAAGATGAGACGAAGCCTGGGGCAGCTGTGATATGGCGTGGGGTGTGAGTTTCCAGTGCAAACCTTGTCGCTCTGTATCAAGAATATGCTCTTGGAGCTGTAAGACAAAGCTTCCCAGGAGCTTAAAGCACTCAACGCTTTTAGATTTAAGATGGGCTATTGCGGGTATATTTTTTGATGTGATTTAGTTGAGGTTCCTTTTCTTTTTTTTTAAATATGCCAGCAGTAGGCTTATTTGCCTCGTATTATTATTATTTTTTTTAATAGGGCAGAGTCATTCTTGTCTTGAATGTAAAAATCTATTGCTCTGGTACTCTCTCTCTCCAATTTTTTGGGGGTAAAATATACCCCCTTTCATGTATTGTAGCACACGCAAGTTCAGGGAGTGCAATTCAGCACAAAGCAGCCACAAAAGAGTTTTCCTTATACTGCTAAGATCATATGGCTCTCTTTTGCCAGTCCATTGCAAAGAAAAAAGAAAAAAAAAAAGAAAAAAGAAAAAGAAAAAGAAAAAAATCTTACTTCACAAAAAGGAAAGAAAATATTTGAAACTCTCTCTCTCTATGTATGTTCAGCATTAAAGCTGTCGCCACGTAGGAGATAAAGATATGTCCTGGCAAAGGATCTGATTCTTCTTTCGTGATATTTCTGAATGTGTTGACTAGTAACATCTCCAAGGAAGACCTTGTCACTTTAGGATTCATATCTCCCACATCTCCTTTTAGCTTTGTGTAATCTCGATTTTTGTCCAAAACTGATAAATCTCTGCAGACGTTAGCAAAGCAAAAGCTAGGAGCTGTGTTGATCAAGGCTGAGCTCCAGATCAGTGGAATGCAATTTGAAGGAAGGAGGGAGCAACAGTTAACTCTTGCAGGTACTGATCTTTCCTTGATTCAGTCACAACAGAAAAGTCATTTTGTATTATTTATCTTTCTTTAGTCAAATCCATTGGCCACAACTGTACTTTCCATTGAGAAATGATTCATCTGTCTGACAAAGACTTCACATATCTTTTTTTGTGTGGTTTTTATTATTTATTCTCCAACTGGAAAAATGTAAAAAAGATTCTCATGTTTAGGAAATGTAAGTTTTGCTAAAGTTTCACGGTGGGAATAGAAATAACATCTTCTATCTGACTGTTTGACACAAAAGCTTTGTGATATTTCATTATAACTATAGTTTGGGGGGAATTCACAGAAAGGAAACAGAAGTAAGCTAACTGGAGGATCCTCTTTTTTAATTCTTCTATGCTCTCAGCAAAAGATAAGTTGGAGTCTCTCCACCTTTTCTTCTCATTTCCCTTCGAAATGGTACTAGATTTATGAAGAAGGAAAGCAGATCAGAAAGACCCACGTATTTCTTGTGTTTTCTAAATGCATGACACACAGCCATTTTACTACTGAGAGATAGCAAGTGCATATATTTACTGGTACTAAGGCCTTTGAAGTACAAAGGTGCCAGAAACTACCCCTACTACAAGAGGTTCTATTGTCAATAAAGAAAATACTTTTGTAAGCCCAAAGAGATATACCATATCCTACTTACAAACAAATTGGCCTGGAATCAGAGAGGCTTTCCAGACCCAAAGAAACATGAAATACAGTGACTAGGGAAAGTGTAGGACCAGGAGGAGGCAGATGGGCCAATGCTACTGCTTTTTAAAAAATTCTGAGCATAAGCCATAAATCACAAAGCAATTACAACTCCCACTTTTTTGGTGTTGGTGGAGGTTTGCGAAGTAAGAAGGTAACCACGGTGGGGAATCATTTCTCATTTAAACTAAGCAAGCAGATGAATCATTGAAATTCCCACATATCATGATATATTGCAAGAAGCATTTTAAGAATGCAGTGTTTTAAAACCTGGAACTGATATCGCTGATTGTTCTAAGTCAGCATTTGCTTTTCAATGTTATTTAGATATGGCTGATTTACTTGAAAGAAATGATCTTTATATTGAATTAATAGTGCTTTTCAGTATGTAAAAAGTTTAATCCACCTTTATATTATAGACTTAGGTATACTACAAATTAAAGTATCTCAATTAAACAAAATTAAAACAAACATAAAATCTTCAACTCCTTATAAAGGTCAAGATTAGCACAATCACTGCTTTCTAGCAGGAGGACCTTGTGATAAGAGCAAAAGGAAAAAAAAAAGAGAGAAAGAGAGAGAGAGAAAACAATGCAAGATAGAAGAAATGATTTAAAAAAATGTCGAGAGTAGCGACTGCTGCAGAGTGACTAGCAGAATGCATGAATTTAACATCTCTGAAGCATGCTCTCTCTTTTTGTTCTGAGCAGGATCCCTAGAGAAACAGAATAGATGAATCAAAGTAAATGGGATCAACCCTAGAAAGGAATACATCAAGAATAATGGTGTAGAGGTCGGGCAATAATCAAGATGACTCATTTATATATCTTTTTTCCAATTTAATGTCTTTTGCACTAACCATGGTCTGAGGCTACTCTCAGGGTTTAAAAAGAAACTCTACAGCAATATGTAACATGCTATGAGCCAGGTCTCTGCCCACTCCCAATCTCACTATATTTAGTACTGGATTAACCATTGTGATTGCTGGTTTAGTAAATGCTCACGCTAGACCCAAGTTTCACATCACCAGGCTTGTTATCACCCCTCCCTAAATTACTACTTACTAATTTGACCTGGTGATGTGACATTCATCACAAGCTCCTTTAAATAACTCTACAGTTTTAGTTTTTTAACTTAAATACACATGCTCAGAATAGGTACACACGCATATATGCGCGTGCATGAGCACACACGCACACACACAGACTCTGACGGAGATTATTCTTCCAAAAGATGGAAATTTCATTTTGCACCTGATTTAACTGAAAAGCCACATGAAGCAAATGTTTTTCCTCCACACAGAAGTGTAGCAGGTAATAAAGCTGTCTTTGCAGTAAACTGAAAACTCACTATGTAAAAAAGCACTAATTTGGCGACTATGTTAAACACACATTTGTATAAAATAGTTCCGGCCCTGGAGGAGCTTATAACTACTAAGGAGGAAAAAAAGCTTATAAAATTTGGAAACTCGCCAGCCATAGTCAGCAATAAGTGCCAAGTGAGTGGTGTAGAGAATAAAGGCTCTCAAACTCCCGAGGTGGGAAGCATTGTCTTAGGTTAGGGTGGCCTGGGAAGCACTCGTACAGCTGCAAAGTTATGGGTTGAAACTTGGAGAAGGAAAGGGCTAAGTATATAGGAAGAATGGGGAAGACACGTTGAGCAGGAGGCAGCGGGGTGAGAATCGAGGATGCTATAGATAAAAGCGGGGATGTAACTGTGGCAGAAAACAGTCTGCACTGTCTTCTTTACTGGGAATATAAAAGTGATAAGGCCTTTGACATCCGTGGAGGCAAAAAATTTATAATTTTTCTACTACCTTCTAAGTTCTTCTGGCTGGGTTAATAATCAAATTAACATGAGACCGATTAATAGGAGAAGATATCCAAAGTTTATTTTATGAATGCACATTCGGGAGAGGGGGTCATAACGAGACCCAAAGAAGTATGGGGCAGTGAGGGTTATATCCCATTCAGGAGCTAAGGAGAAAGGGGGTTGTGCTTTGAGACTTCAAAGGGCAGGAAGGCAATTCGCATGGAGAAAGAAAAGCAAATATTTGGTAAATAAATGTTTCCTGGGCCGTCTTTAACCACACAGCATAAAGAGGACTTTGAACAAATGGGCCTTGCCAGGTTCCTTTCTGTCTATCACACACTAGTTTATAATAAACTGTAGTTATCTGTGATAATATCTTCCTTCCTGGAGCAGTTCCTCTATCTAAATTCCTTTTAGGCAGTTGCAGGGAGCGGGGTGGGGTCAAAGGTTTTCCCTGAGTCCTTTGTTTCTTAATAGCCAGCTTAATATCAATATCCCAAAAGGCATATTGTGGGGAGGGCAGGCAAACCCTGCTTCCCTTCACATCCCGAGATCCTCAGTAATGAGAGCCAGTCCTACTGGGCAGCACGACGTAATGGCTCTAGGTCCCATCCTGGCTCTGTTGTTACAGCTCATCATGTCCACAAAACAATGAGCACACACCCAGACACATCACAGGGAACAAACACATTCAATATAAATTCATTGAGGGTTTACTGTGTCCCAGGCACCACGTTAGTTGAGCTCCAGAATTGAGGACACGGCTGGTGATCAGAACAAGGAAGGAGACTGGAAAAGTGGCTGAGAGCCTGGGTTGTGAAAACGTTGGACCCGGATTCCAGACCTTTCACTTTACTAATTTTTAATGATGGACAATTAATTTAACATCTCTCAGCCTCACTTTCCTCATCTTTAAAATAATAATAGCACTTGCTTCCTGGAACTCTTGTGAGAAGTCTATTATAAAATTCATGGAAAACATATGTAAGTAAGTGCTCAAAAAATGTTCGCTGTTATTAACAATGCCCCATGAGCCTGGACTCTCTCTGTGACCCATATCCTCCTTTCTTTTCTATGTATCAGGCAAACTGATTTCCAACTTGTCTTCTTCTTTGGACTGAGTAGGGGTTTGAGAGTTAAAAAGAATCTGATTAGTCAAAAAAAAGGAACAAGAGTAACTAATGTTATTTGAGAGCATACTGTGTGGCAAGCATTGTTCTGAGCACCTTACATATACGAATTCATAATGATGAGTGAATTATTCCAGTAAAGTCTTTATTTGTACAGACTGTCATTCAAATATATTGCTATGTGTCACTCAAATAAATTTTAACCCCAACTAACATTGGCTTAGAAAAAATTATGGCTATGTGCAGAAAGGGCAGGGCAAAAAACAAGTAGGATCTACATGCTTTATAAGCTGTTTTACTTCTCTTTAATCTGTGTCTGTGGTGAGGAAAAATAAGACTGCCATACATCTCCTCATCGTTAGAGAAAGAGGAGCTGTGTGACAGTCTCTGCCAGGAGTTTGCACAGAGCAAACAGCATGAATGTATACACTGATGAAGATACCCAGAGGCTTAGTTTTAACACTTGGGCATTCTCTACATTGTAATACGTGATTAACTATAAATTAAACTACGATGAAGACTGGTATTTTAAGTAACTGTGACATTCTTGAACTTTAGATGTTTGATGTAATATGTAAAGTTTACTTTCCTCAACCAGTAACCAGAAATAAGAAAACTTCATTAGCAAACTGCATGACTGCTGATCAAAACTGCATGTATTTTTAAAATTCAGAGTTATTTCTTCAAAATGGAAATAAACACCTTGGAGTAAATATTTCATTGCATTGGTAAGTGTCTGGTTTTTAGGAAGAGTTTTCTGAATAACCATAATAATTTTGCTTAGAAATAATGTAGCACTTTTGAATTTGGAATATTTTTTTCTCCTACTTTATAATTCGGACTCATGACCATATCGATCATATAACTATTGTCTGAAAAACTGTGGGACACAATGTTCTATTTCTTGAACTAGGACTTATGTAACCATCTGAAATATCTCTGGACCTCAAATACCATTTACCAAACAATCACATAAGGGGATAAGAATAAGTAAATAGGGAATATGTCAAGAGTAGTTCTTTTAACAATAGAACTTTAAAAAGCAGGGCCAATTTATTTGCCAAAATAGCAAACTTTGGTCAACACCAATGCCCTGAATCACAATTACTGCAAAAAAGGCCTGATTTGTGATCATTTTGGAACTCAGAGAGTAATTTTCATTCAATGCTTACCTCACTCTATTGTGGCTTTTGGAAAATATACTCATTAAATGATCTAAGTCTTACAGGCCCCAACATATTCTGTGTTCAACCAGTTACTCCTGGCAGCAAATAAATGTGGTCTCCATCCTCAGCAGAGATTTTTCTTTCTTGGCCAGAACTTAGAGCTCAGGGTCCAAACCAGAGATAAATCAATAAAAATCTCTACACTAGAATTTCCTTGTTAGAGGGAAATAAAACAAGAAAAATGAGGTTTGGGATCTTATTTCTTTCTCCTTAAAATTCTTTTTGTCTTTTCTAGGCTATTCCTTGCTTTTGTTCTTTTTTCTACTTTCCCAAATTCCCATGTTCGACATAACTAAAGGCTCTCCAATCTCATTAATTTCTGCTTCTTAAAATTCTTCTTTGAATCCTCTCCCTTTCTTTATAGATTCCCGGATCCATTTTCAGACCTAATGTGTATGCATTTGTACTCACACACATACATATGCAATTAAGATAACTTCGAATAGCAGAAGTTGGGGTGCAGTAACCAGGGACAGGGAGGTCACAGTTACTATATCTAGGAGCCATAGTGTATTGATGAGGAACCAGAGACCCATAGGGTTCAATCAACCTTAAGTCATCTAGGAGCTAATTGCAGAGCCAGAAGCTCATTGCAGAATTCTTGACTCTGAGGAACTGTCTGCCATGTGATGCTGCAGAGTGTTGGCAAAAACGTCAGAATAAGCATTAATAGGAGCTTGAAAACTAGTTTTCACCGCTGTACTTTTTCCAACACCAATTCACATGTAGCATGAATGTCTAAGGGTAAATGAGTTTATTAAGTTTGATGCTCAGAAGCAAAACAAAGGAGAGGAAGTGACTATTTCAAAAAGGAGTCAGATTACCTTACCCTACACTTTTAGCCTTAGGTTCAAGAAGTGAACTCGGGCAGCTCAGAGGAACCACTGGGTTTAGAATTCCTCTGAATTCCTTCGGTCCCTTAGGCCAGTTAAAGGGAAATGATCTGACTGTTCTGCATCTGCTAGTGATTGAAGGCAAATGGGAAGCATTGGGAGAGTTCCCATTTCAGAAACAGAAAGTGCACACGGCTATTGTGAAAGTAAACACTGCAAGTCGCAGTGGACCCAGTCTTATTAATAAACGCGGAGACACCTCCAACATATGGGGAACTGACGTCTGAACAGACACAGAAACAGTTACCGAAAGCGTGCCAGGGAGAAAAAACAAAAATAACTTATTGTAAAAAATGTGTGAGTGTATTAGTTCCTATGTTCTCCTCGATATTTAGTCTGGTATAAAGTAGAGAGAGTTATATTTACAATGAAACGCTCTTGAGAAATCCCCTACCCTTTCGTCTGCTTTAGTTCTCCAAACATTCTTCCCAGGCAGTCTATATAATGACCTAACAGAAGTCTGCTTATTATGGAAATTTGTTTGCACTTACCATACTAGATTAAACCATAAGTACTGCAAAATGAATATTTACCCCTTCCTAGCATGCTCATTTTCATGATGCTTGCTCTTGACCTTTGTGAACTAGAAAGTCGGGCCCCTAAGAGAGGAGTATAAGCATGGAGGGGGCAGTGGTACATGTTTTGGTCCAACAGGATTTCTTGGATCCAAGGGTTGAACAGGAATCGTCCTTCTAAACCAAATGTGTCCTAAGCCAGAAATTTCTCAGGTTCAATTCAAAGTTAGGTTTGCCAGAGGAGTTAGAAATTTCTCTGGCTCATCTCAGACTTTGTTTTGCCAGAGGTATTAGAAAGAGCCAGAGCGCAGTAGGGAAAAGAAAGAGAAAGGTGGGGGAGGGTTGGAGGAGTGGGGGAAGGAGTGGGGGGTGGGCAGAGAGAGAGAGAAAGAGAGAGAGAACTTCTTTTAGAAAAACAGCTTTAATCTAAAGATAATGAAGACATAGATTGTACTTTTTGTATTTCCCACATACTAGGTAAAAA
>NW_011888820.1:8720167-8728298 GCF_000151845.1 Pteropus vampyrus
AATCACTTTTTTTCTGGAAAAAATGCTTATACTCTAATGTAAATCCAAGACAATAGTAAATATTTGATTATTAACCATTCCAGAGAGTTTTAAAAATGAATAATGTCAATCAACCTTAAAGAGAATGCAGAACTCTTAGAATATTTTGGAATGTTTTCCTTTTTTTCCCCTAAACAATTTGAAAAACCATGTCAAGTAAGTGAAGAAAGAGGAATAATAAAGGAATTTGTTGCATTCATGTTTATGTCACATTCAAGAGCCTGTGAAATTATTTTGTACGGGAATCTAAAATGCTAGACTAGTTCTTGGCATAACTCAAAGCACTTACTTATTCACACTCCTTGGTTTCTTCCAGATATAAAAAGAACAGCTTTGGAAATGCTTCTGCAAGCAAAATAACTTTGGGAGAAAAAAATCTTCTATTTAATTCCAGCGATAGGACTTTGATCAATTTAGATATTTCTGGGTCTATTAATAATGGTATATTCTTACTTATGAAATAGAAGTTTCATTTTGGAAAAAAAAAACTTCTGACATAGATAGAATTTTTTGTCTTGTTTTCAAGAGAAAGTGTATCACAACAACCCTCTCTGTTACAATTCAGGATCTTTAATGTGTGATCAGTGAAAAGAATCTCTGTAGCCATGAAGTACCCAGATGATATGACCAAGTCTTTTTTCCCTGTGAGTTTTTGTTTCTCTTGGGGTCTCCTTCCTTGGGAAAAAGTCTGTTCTTTCTGAAGGCTCAAATAAAAGTCAACCCTTTCTTTGACTTTTCTTAGTACAGCTGAGACATACTAGAAATTTACAGCACAATATATTAAATATTAAGTGTTAAAACAGTTAATTTAATAGTAATAGCTAATTAGTTAATAATAAGACTGATAAGGATTTGGTCACAATGCCCAAGGAAGTTAGGAAAGACAGTTCTCACATTTCAGATTTGGAGAGTCCCTGCACTTAGCGTGCAGGGACTTCCAAACATAGAAAAGGTAGTCAAATGATCTGAACAATCAGAAAACATGACAAATGTCAACCACAGCCTATACTTTGGATTCGTAAGCATTAATATAATCTTTTCCAGTCTTAAAAATCCAAAAAACAACATGCTACTGCTTAACACAAATAAGCTATTCCTTTCCTCATAGAGGAACGATCAAAATTCTCATCAGTTAATGTATCCAACATTCTTCCTCTACTTCAATCACTATAGAAAGATGGACTCTAACCTGGGAGCTAAATTGTGATATGAATCATCTCCAATATACCCTACATAAGGTAGTAGGGAAACAAGACAAGAGAAGGTGGGGGTCAAGAAAATAATCTTTGTTTCTGAAATTGTTATGAGGTTAGAGCTGGCACCAGTAAGTTCCTTCTGTGCTATCCATTTTTTCTCCATTTGCCTTCCTTCAGTAGCACCCCTGTTGATCCAGGGTTCTTTGCCTAGTGAGGTTATTCAAAATTTCACTCATAGCAAATCTGCCCATGTGGATATTATATGATCTTCCATAGAAGAGGCAGTCCTTGTCCCAAGGGAATATTCTTCTCTGTTACCATTGCTTAGCAGCAATCCTATTTTTCTTGATAACTAGAGAAAATAACCCCAGTAAGCATAGGGACCGTCTTTTATTTTTATTTTTATTTTTGCTGATTTATTCAGTGGCATTAAATATTTATAATGGCCAGGGAAATCTCAGCTTCTTATTCAGTGGAACCATTTTTATGTCTCCTGGTGGAAGCATACATACATTGAGTCCCGATATTTCTAAATCAATAGAATCTAGGTGAAAGTTCACATGGAACAAAAATTTGAGAAGTGCTTCATTAACTGGAAGAGTAAAGAAGCTACTTTCAATGCTGTACACTTGTTGCCCAGACCCACGTTTTCTGGTCATGGGAGAAGGATCACAGAATATTAGCCACTGGTTTGTCCTATGCCAGATTTACAGGACAGATGCCAATCTCACAAGGTCCTGCAGCAATTGCAGAAATTAAGGCATCAATAGACCTATCATCTTTTCATAAGGCCATATTTCACATATGGTGATGAACAAGCCATTTAATAGTCTGAAGGTAGAGCGCAGGTGGGGGGCTCCTTGGCAGAAGCATGGTAAACAAAGAAAGGGAATTCAAATACAGATAGTTTCTATTTCGGAAGAGATATATATTTGAACTATCATTATATGGCTGTCTGACTCACCTGGTATGGGACCCTATCCAGTCTCAAGATTGGTCACCGTTGCTAGTAATGTTGCCAGTAATGAGTGATGACAATCAGGTTAGCCTTTGTGAAAGTAAATATCGGTGAGCTCATGCAAAGTCTTACTCCTCATACCATGGCCATGTTGCTCCTGACCCCTTTGAAAAAGCACTGAGGTGGCTTTCTTGTCAGAGAAGGAGGTTGACTGACATTCGCAAGGTAGCTCACATCATCTACCTGGGTGCGAAAAGTCTCTTCCACAACTGAGCCCCCTCAAGTTCACTCACTTGGAAAACATGTTTTGAAACTGTGTTCATCCAGGTAACTCTTACCCAATCTTCTTTGTCACAAAACATCATCATCCCTTGTCCCAAATTTTATTCCTTCCACAATTACACAATCAGCTGTTGTTTCTGTATTAGTGAAGATCTGTATCTTCAGACATCTCCTTATCAAAGTGGACAATGAGATAAACCACTTGGAATTATGACCACAGGGAAGAAGACCCTTTCCAGTGTCCTTTAGATCTCCATAGCTACAAAAGTCATAACAACCTACCTCTAGCTGATGTCAGCATATAGTACATTATCTACTTTTCAGGCTTAAATGACATCCCCTTCAGGTCATAGAAACTACCCATGAAGCCATATGTGTTGACTGCAGCTGAAGTGACAATATGAGAGAAGTGTGCCCAGGGGGAGTGCTCACATTACTTATTTGTGTTTTCAAGCTAGGTCTCTATCTATCACCTATAAATAATAATTAAATGTTGCCAGCCTTCTGAATATATAGTTTCCTGGGAAGTTCTATGTAACCTCAGGTTACATAGTTGCTGTTGTCTGATGACCAGGCATCCAATTTATATGTATGTATGCGCAGGGTAAAACCAGGAGCAGTTTCATAAAAGGAAAAAGAATTATTAAGTAAATAGGCATAGCTTTGCTCCGAAATCTTAGGGTGTCCCCTGTAATTCCCCTGTCATGGCTTTCTACCAGTTTGGACAGCTTTTTAATCTGCTACCCACGCTATCGAGTCCACTGGTTAGAGGAGACAGTGATCTTGTTGCCTGTCTTGCAGCCCTGATCAGCAGGAGATCTTTTTCAATCTATCAAGTATAAGCTCCCAAACATCAAAGAAGTCTACCAAGTGCTCTTTTGTTTGCTTTAAAGGAAGGAGGTGTAAGAAACAGTAACTAACGTTCACTTTAAAGAGGCTATTTTGACATGTTCCAGATGAATGGAGTCCAGAAACATAACTGAGATCTCAGAACTCAGTATTTTAATAAAATTTATTTCTAGTCTCTGGCAGTCTTTTATGGCTTCTAGAATACTCACTACTCTCTAGGTCCTGTAAATATACCAATATATCTGTTGCAGCCTTGATGCAAATTGATGAGGGTAAATAGCCATCTGTCAGGTAAAAGCAAATGGCTTCTGATGCTATTTGCTTGTTGATATAAAGAAGAAAAAAAGGATCTGTCAGTTCAATAACTGCATAATAATTACTAGAGCCTGGGATAGTTTGCACATACTGTATAAACAATAATAGCTCCAACGAAAGATATCTTCTAACTTAGCCCATAACAATTACTGTCATGGCCCCAGATCCATCGGTCCTCTGTATATGTCTGCCATGGTTTGTGACGGAAACCGTCACTCAAGCATCTTTCAAGAAAATCATTTCTAACATTCAAACCAGAAGCCTTGGTTCCACAACCTACTTTATCTGTACTTTTCAAAAAACCAGACTAATAGACACCATGTTCCTCTTTTCCTCATCCAACCCCCTCAGCATCGCCTCACGTGTACGTTTTCCAAGTTTTTGCTCATATGAAGAAGAGAAATCTCACAACTTTTCTGATGTGTTCTGATATGCAAGCCCATCTTTTCTCAAGATTAATGCCATAATTGACATTACAATTACAATTCCTGTAGAGTATTGTGTGCAATCAATCTGACCTTTGATATAGGTCTAGAGGCAATGAGGACTGGTAGAAGTGGGGCCTGAGAGGTATTGGTTTCCTCCTCAAAGGTAATGACCCCAGGCAGGTCAATTCATAGGCTTCAAGCACAATAGGGACAGCATGAGCTAGATTGGGGGATGGGGGAAAGCAGGGAGTTGGTGCTTCTTCTGAGAAGGGATCATCAGTGGGATATGGAGGACTGGGGTATTTTATCCAATACTCCCCTTATATAATGTCATTCTATTATTTAAGTTATACCATATCTCATTATTCAATCTAAAGTAACATTTTAGAAAGAAAAAGAGAGAATTTATCATTTATATTTATATCATCGAGGTGAGGAGTAACAAAGAGTCAGCAAATGTTATTTGTTGGTGACAGAGAACTCAACTCCACTGAATGGAAAATTATTTCTCTACTCATCAGACAATCTTTCTAAAAACATAGAGTGGACAGAGCCCTCCTTTATTGTTCTGTTTCTATTTGTGTAGCAAATTTATAAATATATAACATATTTACAACATGGAAGCTTATGATCCTGCTGATTAGTTTGAAAACACTAACTAAAAGAACTATTTTATTCTATGGAAGAATACAGTGTAAATTCATTGGAAAATAAGGTTTAAAAATAAAATTCCAAATTAAATAACCATTTTATCATGACACTAGGTGACTCTAGGGCATGCTTTACTGGGCTATTAATATATGCTTCAAGCAGTTGAAGGCACCCAAGGCGTGCATTAATAGACACTAAACCTCCTTGTCATGCTTTAATGCTAAATTAATTAAGCAATAACATGACCTGTATGAAGGTCTTTCCTGGTCCAGCAATTACTGAATAGAAGAGAATATTTTCAGACATTGCTTGACCAAACAATTGTTAGTTTGCATAAATGAACAGAAAAATCTTTTCATATAGTGTAGTTTTATTTTTTTCTGTTCCAAAGGTTATTTCAAAGTTAAGTTGAAGACCCCAAAAAAGATAATTTTTCTCACTTTTAGGCAATAGTCCTATTATTGTTTAAAGCATTCCTTTTTGAGCTTACAAATATAACAGCATACTTGATGACCTTTGTTTCACCTACTTTTTATTTGAACATTATTAAACTTATAAAAGTAGACACTGAACAAAAGCAGAGTCAAAATAAACATGTACTTTCTATAGGAAGTAAGTTTATCATCAACTGAGTTTTCTCACTCCACTTATAAATTCTTTATTAATTCTTGTTTTTATTTAATTCTTTTAATGCTGTTTTTTTTTATAAATTTAACTTCAGAGTTACTGTTAGTGAGAAAAAGTTCTTAACATTTTCAATGAAAATTGCTTTAATAATAGAGACACCACCTCTTCATATAAAAAATAGGAAAATGATACATCAGAAAATACATTTAGTATATGATATAGATTATATAATTCAACTTTTCTCACAACTTTGAACCAGGACTTTTATCTGTGTTGTACATCGATGTATCTCAAGTACATGGAAAAATATGTGGTACATAGAAGATCTAAGTAAACATTAGCCATGTAAATGCAAAAAATGAAACAATGTGTAAGGAAACCAAAGCAAAGATGTGCTTCTTGCTCTCAAGTTGCTCACAACTTCTCAAGGAAAGAAATAAATGCTTTTATAACTAGGTATATATATATATATATATATATATATATATATATATATATACACACACACACACACATACACGTATACACACACACACACATATACATATATATAATTAAATTTTATTAAAATATATATTTTATTTAATTTTATTAAAATATATATTAAATACACACACATATATGTTTTAAAACTCCTTTTGAATACTATTTGGAAAAGTTTCACTGTTGCCATTTTAAAAATGAGTATGTTTCACTAGGCTGGATGGAAAACTCTGTTTCAGACAAAGAAAAAAAAATCTCAAAGGAACAAATGAACAAAAAGTATGTTGTCACAGCAATGTTAGGGCTGAAGTGTCAGTAGGATGCAAGAGATAAGGGACGGACAGAAAGCTTGGACTCAGATGGTAGAGGGCCTTAAAATACCTGCCAAGAGTTTTTAAAAAGAAGAGAGGAGTCAACTTGTATTCAGTGTTGCCTAGGGGTCCAATTAAGAAAATCTAAAAAGCATTCACATTATCTGTCAAGGGTTTCTTGATGATTATGGCAAAATCGTGTTTAATCATACAATAATCATAGAAGCCAGATCAGAATGAATCAAAGAGTAAATGGAATAGCAAAGATAATGTTTACAAAGAAAAAGAATGGAGGTCCACTCCCTCATAATTAAAATTGTAAAGCTATACCAGTCAAGTCAGTGTAGCATGGAGAATTGAGATTGAACTGGATTAAGAGGCAAGAAATTGACACACATATGTCATATATCAAAAAGTGATATATGAAGGAGGTGGCATCACAAATCACTTTGGAAACAAAGAACAATTCGTTAAGTGATGCTGGAATAATATAAAGCTACAGTCATATCTCACTCTACAAGCACATATACAAACACAAACAAATCTCAGAGGGGTTAAAATACTAATGCTAACAAATAACACTTTTAGAGTAAAATATATTTATTATTTCAGTAAAGAAAAAGATTTCTTATGATATATAAAAGACGAACTCATAGAAAAGATTATTTGACATTAAAATTAAAATTAAAAAATTCTTCATAATAAAAGATGCTATGAACTAAGGTTAAAGACAAGTCACAGACCAGAAAAAGTTACTTGCAATCTAATTGACTTAGAGCTAGTATTTAGAATATCTAAATAAATCCTATAAATCAATATAAAAATTTAATCAAAAACAGGAATTAATGAAAAGGAAATTTATAGAAGAAGAAACCCACATATGCCAATAATTATATGAAGAGTTGCTCATCCTCACTGATTCTCAATACAAATTAAAATAAGGAAATACCGTTTTATATTGACCCAACTAGCAAAACCAAACGTGTCTGATTGCTGATGGGAATGTATATTCATGCCTGAGAGAAATTTAACAATTCCTATTGAATTAAAGATGTACAAACCACAGTATTCAGCAATTCCACTTCGTTGTATATTCAGTATGGAAAATCCATCACAAATACACAATGAATCATTTTAGCACATATCCTAAAGTGAAAAATTAGAAAGGGTACAATTCTTCATTGATGGAGGAATGAGTGAATAAACTGCTGATTCACCAAGGGGAATATCTTAAATAATTAAAATATATCGATATGGGTAAACCCTAAATATAACACTAAATGAACAAAGTAATTAATCAAAGACTCTGTACAGAATTATAGTATTTAAGAAAAAATGTAACTATAAACAGATAATACAAATTTTTATGACTACATATATAGAATCACATTTTGATATAAAATTCTCTAAATTCAGGACAGTGGTTACCACTGAGGAGAGAGCAGATAGAAATGGGAATGTAGAAATATACCTGAGATTACCATTTTTTATGAGGTAAAAATGTCAAAACGATAACATTTTTTAAATTTGTAAGAAAAGTACATGAGAATTTGTCATAATATTTTGGGGTTAAATAATTCAGAAAAAAATTAAATATCCATAATTAGAGTTTAAAGCAATAAATACAATATCAGATGTCTGCAAACATTGTTAAGTAAACATTTTAGGATGTATATTACATGATATGTTAAATTCAATGAGGGAAATGGTATTTCTTGGATTATTGAGTAGACTGTGGTTTTGTGAACTTATATGTAGATCCAAGGGACTTGGCAAAATAAGAATGCTTGCTAAATAAATAATTGGGAGAAAGGCACTGGATCTCATTCATTAACTTACTTAACAATTACTTAATGAGTATGTACCATGATCTAAGCAATAATCCAGATGCTGAAAATCTAAACAGACAAAAATCTTTGCCTTCATGGAACTTACCTTTTAGTAGGTGGAGATAGATAATAGACATAACAAATAAGCACAATAGAAGATAAT
>NW_011888820.1:8728348-8737602 GCF_000151845.1 Pteropus vampyrus
TTGCAATCTAATTGACTTAGAGCTAGTATTTAGAATATCTAAATAAATCCTATAAATCAATATAAAAATTTAATCAAAAACAGGAATTAATGAAAAGGAAATTTATAGAAGAAGAAACCCACATATGCCAATAATTATATGAAGAGTTGCTCATCCTCACTGATTCTCAATACAAATTAAAATAAGGAAATACCGTTTCATATTGACCCAACTAGCAAAACCAAACGTGTCTGATTGCTGATGGGAATGTATATTCATGCCTGAGAGAAATTTAACAATTCCTATTGAATTAAAGATGTACAAACCACAGTATTCAGCAATTCCACTTCGTTGTATATTCAGTATGGAAAATCCATCACAAATACACAATGAATCATTTTAGCACATATCCTAAAGTGAAAAATTAGAAAGGGTACAATTCTTCATTGATGGAGGAATGAGTGAATAAACTGCTGATTCACCAAGGGGAATATCTTAAATAATTAAAATATATCGATATGGGTAAACCCTAAATATAACACTAAATGAACAAAGTAATTAATCAAAGACTCTGTACAGAATTATAGTATTTAAGAAAAAATGTAACTATAAACAGATAATACAAATTTTTATGACTACATATATAGAATCACATTTTGATATAAAATTCTCTAAATTCAGGACAGTGGTTACCACTGAGGAGAGAGCAGATAGAAATGGGAATGTAGAAATATACCTGAGATTACCATTTTTTATGAGGTAAAAATGTCAAAACGATAACATTTTTTAAATCTGTAAGAAAAGTACATGAGAATTTGTCATAATATTTTGGGGTTAAATAATTCAGAAAAAATTAAATATCCATAATTAGAGTTTAAAGCAATAAATACAATATCAGATGTCTGCAAACATTGTTAAGTAAACATTTTAGGATGTATATTACATGATATGTTAAATTCAATGAGGGAAATGGTATTTCTTGGATTATTGAGTAGACTGTGGTTTTGTGAACTTATATGTAGATCCAAGGGACTTGGCAAAATAAGAATGCTTGCTAAATAAATAATTGGGAGAAAGGCACTGGATCTCATTCATTAACTTACTTAACAATTACTTAATGAGTATGTACCATGATCTAAGCAATAATCCAGATGCTGAAAATCTAAACAGACAAAAATCCTTGCCTTCATGGAACTTACCTTTTAGTAGGTGGAGATAGATAATAGACATAATAAATAAGCACAATAGAAGATAATATGTACATGCAGAAGAAATAAGAGTTGGACAAGGGTACCAATGTTAGGGAGTAGTGGTGGAAGGCTGCACAGTTAAAGAGGGAGTAGACAGAGTCATCTCACTGAGAAAGTAACTCTGAGCAAAGGCTTAAAGAGTTGAGGGGAAAAGCTACCCAGGTATGTGGAGGACTAGGCAGGGGAAATAGTTCAAAGGCCCTGAGGCAAGCATATAGCTGGTATATTCAAGGAACAGTAAGGAGGCCAATGTGGTTAAACAAAGTAGAACAGAGGGCAAAAACTAAGAGATAATGTCAGGGAGAAAATAGATCCAGAGCCTCACAGGAAGTTGTAAGGATTTCTGGTTTAGTTTAGATAATTTTGAGCAGATAAATGACTTTCATTTTAAAAGTCATACTGGCTGTGGTTTTGAAAAAGATAGTATGCAGAGCAGGAGAGAAGCAGGGGAATCAGTTAGGAGGCTGTTGTAATAATCTAGACAAGAGATGATGATGACTCGGATCAATAGAAAGATAGACTGTGAATATATTCTGAAGTTAGAACCAACGGGATTTGCTAAGAAAATTCATGTGGGGAGTAAAAGCAAGGTAGGTGTCAAGAATGACTATAAGGTTTTTGGCCTGAGCAACCAAAAAGAGGAAGTGACAATTTACTGAGTTTCGGTTGAGCAGGTGGAGCATATTTGCGAAGAAAGAAAAGGAGTTCAGTGTGTGACACGAAAACTTTAAAATGATACCAGGAAGAAGGGGCTATGGCGGGGAAAGGAAATCCAACATGTTTTGCCTGGAAGCCAAAAGAAAGCCTGTTATGGACATAGTAATAAACTTCATCAAATGCTACTACTGATTAGGTAGAGTGAAGAGTGGCTTCATCTACTTGAAGTCAAAGAATGACCTTGACAAGAGCATTTCTGTTCAACAGATTGGGTAAAAGCCAGATCAAATGAGATTTAAGAGATAAGTGGAAATGATAGGAGTGACAGAGAATGAAAGGGTGGAAGAAGAAGGAGAGAGACAGATGGGGAGACAGACAGAGAGAAAGAGACAGAGACAGACAGAGACAGAGAGAGACAGAGAGAGAGAAGAATGTTAACCCAAGTGGAGTGTCTGGCATTAGATAAGAGTAAGGCTATTCAGTCTAACATAATACAAGGAAAGGGTGCAGATTCTGGTAGGAAAGTGGTGAATGGGGTGGGGGTGGGGAGAAATTTATGAAAGTACTTTCAATTGCTTTAATTTTCTTAATGGCCCAGGAAATGAGATCCTCAACTATAATAAAAATACAGAAGTAAGTATTAGAAATTTGAGGTATAAGGAAATTATAAGAATTATTTGTCTAGGACAGTAGGAGAGTGAATAGACTGTGGAAATATAATAAGCTTGCTGGACATTATTAAGGATCAACTTTTGAATTATTGATCATGAATTTAAAGTGAAACCAGGCAACATAATTATATATTATTTTCCAGTCATGCTCAGGTGTATGGGTACAGCTTATTAATTTAGGGTTGGTCTTTGCTAAGAGATTATGATAAAACAATACTCAGGAGATAGGACTGTGGATGTTGCAAGAAAGTAGTTAAAATGATTGATTATAGAATTTAAGTCAGCTAAGTAAGAAAGAGAGCATGAGATAGGCATGGGATGTGGAAAAGATGACATGACAGACTCATGGGTTTTCCAGAAGGATTGTTAGAGTTGGGGTACTAGAAAGAGAGAAAGAGATGGGAGGTGTTCATCGGGGAGTGCATACTTGAAATTGAGATTATGAAGGGGTATTAGTTATTAGCAACAACATGGCTAAGATATTGACTTAAGAATCATAAGCGTGTAGGGTGAACATTAAATTATAACAATAAGGTACCCAAGAACAGCACAGAGAAAGAGAAGAGTGTAGAAAGATGTTTATTTCCTCTGACATTTCCTTCTTGGAAATTGTAAGCTCCTTGACTCATCCTAACACTGTTTCTAACCTCTTTTGGTTCACATTTTCTCCTCTCTTTGATGGAGGTAGCAAAATAGAAGCAATAATGAAGTTGCTGTGATACCTAAGAGAAAGGAGAGGCACAACAGTAAAAGAATAAAAGAGAAGTAAAAAGATTACTGTTGTCTGGTTTGTACTTTATTCTGCCTGCCCCTTCATTTTTAACTCCACAATTCTAAAAGACTGATGCATTTCGGAATGCATCTCTAAACTTTATACATATTAGAAAGGGTTGGTAAAATTAGGCCTGATACATAAAATTTCTCTTTACAGGTGCCTTTGCAAGCACATGTTTATTAAAGTAGCCATAAAAAGAAAACTTTAGAGTTGTGTATTGGGAAGAGACAATCGCTGTACCTTTGAAAAACAATATTTGGTTTGGAGACCTTCAGACAAGCTGTTTTGAAACTACACAGCAATCACATTTCATTCTAGCTGAATAACCCCCATTCTTTTCTACACAGATCCTGAGTAGCCTGAACCTTCTGAAAAGAAAGAAAGATTGTAGTCCTGTCTGATATGACCACTACATTGGTGCTCAAAATTTAACCTTCCAATTTAAACTTCAGTTAAACTGTACTTTCTACAAGCATAGAAATGTCGGGTGCTGGGTTTTTGTTCACCTTTCCAGCATGCTCACTCAAGAGGCACTTGGATACATTTTGTTCAAAGTCAATGGGACTGCCATCAGTGAAAGATTTCAGCAGTGTCTACGAAATGAACATTTAGTCTGATCTAGAGTGCTGTGACCCACAGCTGTAACAACCAGCTGTCTCTGCTCAAACTTCAGCGATCAACCAGCTCCGTCTTGTAAAGGAATCTTAGTCACAGAATGCCTATATAACAATGGATTTCACAAGGTCATTTGAGAAAGAGAAACTGGCTAGTATAAACAGTTGCTAAAAATACGAAGTTTTAAGGGATTTGGAGTATAACAAAAACAAGAGACACCACTGATGTTTTACACAGAATGAATGCAGATGAAGCATGAAAAAGTAACCTTATCTTGCAGTTCAATCAAATAGTATTTTTAATACGAAAATTGTTGATTAGCAAATGGAACCGCTACCTGTGCAAGGAATAAAGATCAGAAATATATTAAATACCGATATTCATATAGACTCCATTGGTTGGGATCTCAAAAATCTCACAAAGTAGATGAGATTTGTCATCTAAGGAAACTTCCAAGGAGATCGCTAACCAAAGACCAGATTTGGAAATATGTTGGAAAGGAAGATTTAATTCACTATTAGAAAATATGATTATGGAATCACTAAATGTTAAGCACAGTATAATCTTTAGATATATATAGCATAAAGTATGAACTATATTAATAACAAAAAAAGTTCTGATGACTGATTGGTAACCCTAAAAAAGAACTGGATAGTACAAGTTATTCAATATCCAAAAGAGAGAGTGCTCTGATTCTAAATGACCAGTCTAGGTTTTTATGAAAAACACTCCAGAAGTGGACACAATTTCTCACTGAAGTATCACACCTGACCAGCCTGGATATAAACAACCCATTGAGAACTGACCAAAGCCTATTTGTTCACATTTTGGCAGATAGCAGATTCTTCAGTAGCAAGAGATAGGTAAGTGCTATAGGCCCCCTCTCCCAGCACCTTGATGCCAGATGGAGGGATACATGGAAAGCAAGTCTTAGACCAAATAATAAGTGTTCACAAATAAGTATAAACACTTATTAAAAAGACAACAAAACAGTTGTGTGGCAAGTTCCATAAGCACAATGATATTTTTAGACTCTGATAGTAATTCTCAGGAATGATTCACTGGAGCCAGATTTGTGATGGTTATCATCAATATAGTATATCGATGCGTTCTGCAGGCTATCCAGATGGTGCTGATCTCTTTGGATTATGTTATAGCAGAGGGCAGGAGAGTTAACATAATACTGGAGCAAACCCATAGTTGCATATTACTGCCTCTTCCATATGAATACAAAATATAATCCTACTTTCTGACTGGAATATATAAAAG
Organism: Pteropus vampyrus; assembly: GCF_000151845.1. Classification (NCBI taxonomy): domain Eukaryota; kingdom Metazoa; phylum Chordata; class Mammalia; order Chiroptera; family Pteropodidae; genus Pteropus; species Pteropus vampyrus. Next base: position 8,733,565 of record NW_011888820.1, read on the forward strand.
TATTTACCAGATTAATTTCCTTAGACCTTGGACCTAAGGCCATGTTAAATAGCTCTAGAAAAATAACCATCTGGAACGGCAGCTGAATTAAAGGCACTACAGAGTTGAGTTTTCAGTAGCCTACTGTAGTCTTTTAGTATTCAACAGTTTTCTGCAGGACCATTGAGTTAAATTAGGAAACAAGATTGAGACCTCTATCCTGTATCCTTCAGGTCTGTTATCCAACAAGGCACCTTTATGTAATACAGCTATTAGATTTAAATTTAAATAAAATTACAAATTTATTTCTTCAGTCACACTAGCTATATTTCAAGTGTTCAATAACCATTTACATCATTACAGAAGGTTTTATCAGACAGCACTGCTTTAGATCCTTAAGGGTAGCTCTCTTTCCATCCGGTCCCCCACTCTGGAATTTTGTTTCTGATTTATTGTTTCATCAGGGGGAGGCTTTTCTTTGGACTTTTCCACTATGAAAGCTCATATACCACAGACGAAGGACTCAATCTGGAGGTTAAGCCAACTGTTACATATGTTAGTCTCAACTGAACATTCAAGGACCAGGGATATGGCCACAGGAAGGGTCAGCTGACCCAGTGGACTTTTGTAAGCCATATATTGGTCCAGACTCCTTTTATTACTTGGTCCCCAAATGCCTCCACTCTAACTTGGGAGCCATGATGACATTTTGTTTCTTAGAGGATTAATGTTAATGTGGACACTGAGCCCAACACTCCTAGAAATGTCTGGGTATTTCTCTTTCCTCAGTATACAGTCATCTAAGTAAATTAATGCAGATCTCTTTAAGAAAAGATTGAAGAGATCATCACAGTGTATGCTTGCTGTAGTGTTGCAGCATCCTTCCTCGGGTCCCCTGTCTGAAAACCAGCTTAATTCAGAACCTGGACTATAGATCATGATTCTTTATTAGGGTAAGAGCTTGCAGCCCCTGGTTCATCCATCTTTGCTTTCTTTTGATGATTCAAGCTCAGTAGTACTCACGTTAGTTGCACATATATTTTGCCTCTTGGGATGCTTTATTGCATCTCCATAATTCTCTGTAAGTCAGGTCCCCTTGGCTGTCACCTCAACCCTTTAACTCATTATGATAATCGTATCCACGTGGCTTCCTGCATGTTAGAACTGTCACATGGCCTTTATTGCTTCAGGGTCCTATCTATTCTGTAATGTCTTTTCTTATCATCAATCCTGGCTAACAGAAGAGAGAGCCATCATTGAGCTTTTTATTGATTTTTGTGCTCCACTCACAAGTGCATTCCTTATGGCTTTTCCATGGAACATAATCACCTGATGAGTACTCCAGCTTCACATGTCACATCTCTTCTAATACACACACCTTCTTGAGTCTTTCAATTCCTTTCTCCACTATCTGTCACCAAAGCCAGACAATTCTGGCTTTTCAATGGTACTTAGTGTGGGCCATCATTTCTCCATGTTTTTAGGAACCATCTTACTCACTAGTTCACCCATTTCCTGAGGTCTTTCTCAGGATATTTAAATCCTGTATATTTCAAGAAAATGTTCCCATATAAACACTGCCCTATCCAATCTTACAATCTGCTCTCCTTAACCAAGGAACACTCAGAATTCGGTCCTTTCCAATACATGCTGGCTAGTTCTTATAGCTTCTTTGAAGTATTGTCCTTTTTCTTTCCTTATGGGACTCACATGACCCTAGCTGGATCATGCAGTGATCTAACCCAAGTTATAAGCCTATTGGCCAAGAGGTAGTAGGGGGACTTATACAGAGGTTGGTGTTGTCCTCAAGTAAGGGGGATATTGTCAGTAATTGCTCTGCCCCAAAGAGAACTGCTTTCCCAAAGAATGCCCTCCTCCTGCATTCGATGGCTGGTTAAGTAGGATTATCTGTAAAGGGTCATGGCAGTTCTCTGTGGATCTTCTAAATTCTCAGCTGCAGTTGTCTTGCAGATTAATTTCTCCCGCTGCCCAGTCCTGGCTCCCTTGTGCTCTCCTAGACACTGCTCTCTGGAGCACGCTCTAATAATCTTCCTGCATGCACGATTTTGTCTCAGAGTCAGTTTCCCAGGGAAACTGAGCTAAGGACATGTGTGTATATTTTCTTTGTGAAAAAAAAATACATTTTAAAATGTCTCTTATTTAATGTAACTCTCAAGATCATTTAAGCTGATGGTGGAAAATATATTTTTGTCAATTCGGAGTAAGCTTAAACTCATTCAAACTCATATAGATGTGCATTTTAAACTCAGTCAATACTCTTACTTCCCATTGTAATACTCTTACCCCCTTCATATAACCCCACCCAAATCACAGGCAAAAATACTAAAATTCATTTGCAAGCAGTAATAGAAAAATAAATTAATGCATGTGTAAAATACTGAAAATGAGGAGTTATATAATCTTTCGAAGGTGAATAACACTAGGACAGTGTGTTGGTTTACAGAAAATAAAGGAGGGAGATGTGGGTGGATATTGAAGGCACAAGAGAAGAATGTGGAAGAGATCTGGCATCAAAAGGTTTACATGGAAGAACAATAGTTAAAGTTTTGAGAATGCAATGGGAAGCCTTATTAAAGGAGTAGCACCCTATTAGAGGTCACCCAGGCAGCAACATATTAAGAGACTGTCAGTCAGGAAAGCTTATAGGTGTTTCACACAGTATATTCAGTCTAGATGAGAATTAATAGAACACCTGGTGCTTTATACTCTTGGCTGAGCCATATCACACCTCATTAATGGTGTATCTATTCCCTTTCTTCTCTCAGCAAAACATTAAAAACTTGAGATGAAAGCGTGTCATTCTAAAACATATTTGGCTCAAAGAAGAAGATGCTTCCCAGGACTACAGAAGATCTTTCTTTAATGAAACTTTAATTAAACTTTGCTTTAATTTCTATCACAATGAAGAAAATAAGGGACTTTTCATCTTGTTCCAAGTAGAAAGTGTCAGTGTCTCCCATGAATAAAATGCTGGCATTTAAATCACTTGTAATCTTTTAGTACTTTTAGCCCCACTCATAACTAACTATGCAACAAAACCAATTGTTTGCAATTTTAATTATAAATAAATATATCTTTAGAATGGATACAGGTACCAGAAATGTATTTGTGCATGTCCTCTAACACAGTAACAATGGTAATTCAAAGGCAGGGAAATATAATTTGGAGGAAGCTGCACCTCCACCCTTTAGGGTTAATGAAACGATAGTTGACATCATTCATCCCCTCTCAAAAGAAGCTGCCAAATGGCAGCATACAATTAGCATGAAACAATACTATTCAGAAGAATTCTTTGGTGCTAAATATTTTAAGTTATCTATAAAGAACACATATTTGAAAACCGTCAACTTCAGAAATGACTCAAGCCCAGCATTTGAAGTGTCATGTTTAGAATCTGGTCTGTTTCACAAAGAATGTTCTTGCTGTCAATAATAATGTCTGTTATTTCTCTACTAAGAAGTAGTCCATATGTCTCAGATTTGCCCTTGACCACAGACACTTGCCAAGAAGAGGCAGGAAATGTGTCCTCATTTATACAGAATAGGAGAAGGAAGTTAATTTTATTTTTAATGAAAAAGAATTTAAATGCTTCTTATATACTGAGCATTATGCCAGATATGTGAGTTACAAAGTGGAACAAGACAGATGCAGCCTGGCCTTTAGCATCGAGAGGTGCTGTTAATGAGTATATTTTTCCCAAACACACTTTTCTTAATCATTGTGCTCCAGCAGGACATAAATTGAGAAAGGAATGCTTTCAAATCTAGGGCTGCAAACAATGGCCCCTGATACAAAGCCAGCCACCGGTTTTTGTAAATAAAGTTTTATTGGAATATGGTCATACTCATTTGTTTACATATTGTCTATGGCTGCTTTTGTGCTCCAAAGAGCTGAGTAGTTGTGACAGAAACAGTATGGCTCACAAAGCCTGAAATATTTACTGTCTAGCTTTTTACAAAGCAAGTTTGCAAACTCTTGATCTAGGGAAGAAAAATAATTTGGAAACAGATCCTCTCTATCTGTCCAGTACTAGTACCA
>NW_011888820.1:8737652-8749513 GCF_000151845.1 Pteropus vampyrus
TTAATGAGTATATTTTTCCCAAACACACTTTTCTTAATCATTGTGCTCCAGCAGGACATAAATTGAGAAAGGAATGCTTTCAAATCTAGGGCCGCAAACAATGGCCCCTGATACAAAGCCAGCCACCGGTTTTTGTAAATAAAGTTTTTTATTGGAATATGGTCATACTCATTTGTTTACATATTGTCTATGGCTGCTTTTATGCTCCAAAGAGCTGAGTAGTTGTGACAGAAACAGTATGGCTCACAAAGCCTGAAATATTTACTATCTAGCTTTTTACAAAGCAAGTTTGCAAACTCTTGATCTAGGGAAGAAAAATAATTTGGAAACAGATCCTCTCTATCTGTCCAGTACTAGTACCAGTAGCAAACCAACATAATAGCCAGAGAGGCCACTGAAAGACGTGGGTGCATGTTGCTTGTAATTTAGCTTAAATTTATGTACATTTCTGCTACAGAATAATTCCTTTAAATGCATGTCCCATTGCATTCGGTTTGGTTGTCACATATATATAAACACTCAATGTATAATTATAACTTACAGTGAGCTTAATGCACAATCACTACACTGTTATTAATTTTCCATATTCTATTAACTTCCTAATAGTAGATGTATTAGTTTTCTTCTATGCCCTAAGTAATTTGTTGATCTTCAGTACAATGAGCATCTCTGGCTGTATGAGAGAAAAAGAAGTTCCTTTTCTTCATGAGGGCACAAGGTAAGACAAGTTTAGAGTATCTCACTCATGATTTAGGAGCTATTCTGTGCACTTTAGCCTGTGTTCCCAGAATACCCTAAAAACAGTCTTCACTCAGAATTCTTTCTATTCTTTCCGTAGGACCAATGGATTCCTGGTCAATAGATCTGTAGCTACTGGGTATGGAAAAGAGGAGTTGCTGAAACATCAGATGTGTAATCAAAAATAAATGTTTCAGTCCTGATGGGCTATGCATCTTAAGATGCCGAGAATTCACAAAGGAGAGGGGATCTCAGAAGACAAAGGGTCGAGTTACAATGGAATTTAATTTACCTGTTTATACTGCTCTTTAATAGGATATTCTTGGTGCTATTAATCAGGAAAATGCAGAATGTGTACATTTCAGACTTGAGTCATAGAAAATAAAATGAGGACTAAAAGAGATGAGTTACATATCAAGGATGTCCAGAGATTCAGAGAGTGACTAGCAGCAGTCCCTCCTGTGGAAACCATGATAGACATAAGTCCCTTCCACTTTCTCCTCTGAACTTAGAAGTCATCACGGATGGGAGGAAAGGATAGAGAAGAACCATGATGTTGCTGAACATGTGCCTCAAAAAACTTTAAAGAAGTCTGTATTGACTGAGTTTAAAATGCACGCCTATATGAATTTGAATGAGTTTAAGCTTACTTTGTATTGACAAAAATATGTTTTCTACCATTAGCTGAAATGACCTTGAGAGTTACATTAAATTAGAGACATTTTAAAAGGTTTTTTTTCACAGTTGTTTATAACTGAGAAATTCATGCCAGCCTAGAGATAATATTCCTCAAGTTCTCCCTCTAGTTTTCACCTATCACACTATGTGAGTTGCTCAACACATATTAGACTTAAAGGAGGTTGTATTTGAGAGCGGATCTTGTAATGTTGTGTTGGGGTGGAAGTGGCTGAGGCATATGAATCTTAGTCACAGTCGTAGCCTTCCTAACTGGGTAGATCCCGGGCTGCTGTACTTCTAAGGGCCCTTCGCTGCGCATAGGCAGTGAACATCATCCAAGGTGCCTCGGCCTTATCTTTTTTTAAGTTTTCTGGACCCCAAAGTCCGTGACTAGAAAGAGAATCCAAAGTAAATTATTGAAGGTATGCAATGTAATTATTTTATACAAGGCAAATGTCAAGATGTCTTTCCTCCCATCTCATAGTTTTGTGTTTGCTATTATAGTAGCACTCGTTAAACTTCAACTGTCTTCTGCCTACCCCCACCTTCGATGGCAAATGAACTCTTTGAACAAAGAAAGAGAAGCAGGTTCTTTCATTGCTGTGGCCCCAGTGCTAAGCCAGCCCCTGGAACCATGCACAAAAATAAACAAATAACCCTTCATGATCTTTTATCAATCCCCCAAAGTAAAGTCTACTTAGTACTTCTCTGCCTCTCATATGCTCATTTGTGCTTGCTCTCTCTCACTCGCTCGCTCCCTCCTTCTCTCCCTCCGTCCCTCCTTCCCTCCCTTCCTCTCTCTCTCTTTGTTCCCTCCACCCCAAGGGGACTATATATTGCCAACATGGAATCTACTACTTTATTCAAAATAGTGACAGAGAAGTATTGCCTTCCAATGGAGAAAAACAATCAAATTCATATCTCCACTTTCTTATGTGAGCAAGGTAAGATGGTTTGGCTAAGAAAGGACATAGCTCTGAGAGAGAATGAACAGTTTTTCTTCATAGGGTAGGAGTTATTCCAGAATAGGAGGCAAACCCTCAGAACATGTTCCTGAACCTGTGAAGCTGCTAATATTTGGCAGATGTGCAACTTATGGATCCTCTCAGTGCTCAGATTCCTGAGCAGAGCCACAGGCACTTGGAGACCTTGGGTTGCTTTCCTTTGGCTAAAAGTGGCCTTTTCTGTTCAGTGTGCTGTACACATGTTATATTCTATGTGAGTTATGACATGAAAAGGATAGGAAGCACTGAGAGATGAAGTAGTTCCCGCAACCTTTGAATCTGCTACATGGGTTTTCGTAGGCATTGGTGGCATTTGAGAAACTAAGCTCTTGGTTCATGATGATAGTAGGGTTATAGACTCCAGCCTGGGTAGAGGCTATGGCCCCAGAGAACATGTTTTCTCTGCTTCTATTTCTCTGAACAAAAATGAATTTCTTGTTGGTACATGGCTCCAATAAAAAGAGTTCTTGTCACAGTGTTTTCTGATGCAGTCACCGCATACTGTGAACTTGATTGTAAAACGTGTCTTGTCACTCTGAATACAATCTCATGGGCCTTACAACCCAAGGGCTCTGATAAAAAACATTCTCTGCAGGAAAGAGTTAACTCAACAGACTTGGGTTGTTCAGACTCTGCACATTCCCAAGAATGATTGGTTTTCAGGACTGGCCCTTGGCCAGCTTCTGGAAGATAAGCTACGGGCCTTGGAATATTATGCCATATAATACTGTTTTTGTAAGCCTGAGACTTGGGCCATGATGTACTAGTTTGATAGTTTATACTAATGAAGTGATTTATGGCAAATGCCCTTTTCTTTTCTTTCTTTCTTTTTTTTTTTTTTTGGCTGTGAGGAGTCTAAGTAGCTGACATCAGTCATGCAAGCACTGCAAATCTATGCAACTGACCTCCAGTAAAATTCCTGAATACGAGAGTAAGCATTGCAGGTGAGCGTACTTGGTTGGCAATACTTTGTTCTGCTACATTTTAATGTAGATTTAACATCTAATTTGACATAACTTGAATTGCTCCAAATACTTCCTCTAAATATCTCCTTCGTTTCCTTTATCTTTGGAGTTATATATCTAATTTCTTAGATTTTTATTTTCATCCTTGCTTTTATGTTTAAAATCTTCCCCCACCCCCAAAGCCATCTAATCAGGTTGAGAGGTCTTTTTCTTTGGTTCTGCCCAGTTACTCTTCATCAACCTTCTTTTCCCTTGGGCCTTTCACCTGCCCAGGCATTATGTGTGAACCTGTGAGTCTTTCCTGATGAACTTGCCTCTGACCCGTTAATGTGATCAGTCATCCCTGCAGCAAGTTATTTTGTCAAACCAGTACTGCAAATGTGTTCTTTTTCTCTCTATTTCTACCCCCTACGTAGTTCACTTATTGTCAGCCCAGGGCACAGTTCTTGTTGTCAAGGTATCTGCTTTTCTATCATAAAGTGACAAACAAAAACTAACCACAACTTTCTAAAAACCCAAATATATTTCAGAACAAAACTGTTTTTTCCCCAAGACCATGGCTACCTTAGGCTCAAGAGAAGAGTCTATATGTTTTTTTTTTCCAATATTGCCAAATATTTGGGTAAAAAACAATACTATATTTATAAAGACATTTTTGTTTGGAAGAACCAAATATCCTATTAAGTAATTATACTGGTTTTATACAGCTGCCATTAACAAATCACCACAAACTCAGCAGCATAAAGTAACACATATTTATTATCTCACATGTTTGTAAATCAGGAGGCTAGATTGTCTTGACTAGTATCTCTGCTCTAGGTCTTACAAGGGCAAAATCAATGTGTCAGCCAGCGGACGGGAGAGTCACTTCGAGACTGAGTTAGACTGTTGGCGGGTTATTTCTTGTGCTTGTAGAACTGAAGTCCTTGTTTTTTCGTTAGCCCTTAGCGAGGGGCCACCCTTAACTCCCAGCGGCCTCTCTGATTCTTTCACACGGGCTCCTACATCTCAACAATTGAACCCTTCTCACGCTGGAAGCTCTCCGACTTCCCCTTTCTCTGGCATGAATCCTCCGACTTTAGCCAGAGAATGTTTTCAGCTTTTAAGCGCTCGTGTGATTAGTTTAGGTCCACACATAAAATCCAGAATAATCTTCCTATTTTAATATCTGCATTCTTAATTACATCTGCAAAGTCTCTTTTGCTACATAAAGTAACATGCTCATCGGTCCCGGAATTAGGATGTGGCATCTTTGAGTGGCTATTTTTCTGCCTAATTATAACTCAACCTGTATAACTGCGAAAGTCAAGTGAGTAGACTGAGCTTTAGGGAGAGCTTAATCTGTCAGCTCAAAATTATACACAGGACTCTGTGACTATCTTGGTAACACTTTCCTCTGATTTTGCTTCATTCCTAGGTCCTCCCCATATAGTGGGGAAGATGGCCACCACAAACTCTCAGCTCTCACAGATGCAGTTAAGAGGTACATGTGCTAACTGTTTGTGAGATGAAGATGGAGGTTACATTTTTAGCTCTATTCCAGCATAATGCCATTACCTATCAAAGGAGTTGAAACATACCTCTCATCACCAGAGGCCTAGAAACAAAAGACCTTCCTACATATTAGAACTATAATTCTCTAAGAAGACAGGAGTTGGCAGAGTACAGAAGGTGGTACATACGTAGTTGGAAACACAACAGAGCACAGGTATGATATTGGAAGTGATCTATCTTGTTGTTTACTTTTCACACAACCTAAGAAGTGAAAGTTTATGGCAAGCAAGTAGTCTTAGTTCTTATACTGATAACAAATGATCAAAGTAGAAATATATTTCTTTCAAGTTCAAAATTGGGTTGATTTAATCTTAGTCATGACATTCATTATATTTTGAAATCTCAAATATCTTTAAAGAAAGGCAAGTGAATTTAGGATATAATTTAGCTACACATAACAGAAAACAGTAAGCAAAGTAAACAGTAAGTATATGTATTATCTTACATAACAAAATCTGTGAAAATGGGGTAATTCCAGGGTTGAGGAAGCAAATGTATCTTCAAATACACAGATTCTTTCTGTGCCTTAGTCACTTCCCCACGGTTTTGACTTTTTGGCTTAGGTTTATTCTCAATTCCACAAATCACATGCAGATAACAACATCTAGATAAAGAAAAGGAAATAGCCCTCTCGTTTGTCTCTTTTACAAGTAAGGAAAATCTCTCTAAAATCGTTCTAACATATCATTGGCTAGAATTATATCACATGATCATACTTCGACCAAGCAATTTTCATGGGAAGTGAAGCCATTAATTCTCCCCTAGACCTGCTTTCCCAGAAGTACATGGACACTCCTGAATGATGAACAAAGTCAGGGGTCTGTCAGCAAGTAATAAGGAAGAAATGACTATTGGATACATGACAACTTGTGTCTTTCACAGAGTGTGAAAAATAGTTACATTTTCACAAGCTTCATGGGTAATAAATATTGAATAGTAATTGGATTTTAAATACAAAGAAGCCAATGTTGACCTATCAATAGGATTCAAAAGAACACACAAGATCCCAACAGCAAAGATATGATCTCCTTATGTGTTCTGCAAAAGCATTATCACTAGGCCCACAGAGAGAATAAATTGCATATTAGTATTATAATGCATGTGTGTGAGTCTTTATGAAAGGAAGTATAGTAAAATATATGTATTATTCTCATGACAGAGCCTAGTTCTGTCATGTTCTACAAACTTTTAGAGTTCATATAAATTTGTTGGTTAAAACATTTTTCTAAGTAATGTTTTATATATGTATAATCACTTTCACTGTCAATAAATACTCAGAAAATATGAGATCATAAGCTCAAGAAGCACAGAGATAGCATCCATTTCATTCACTAGATAAATCCAGAGCTTAGTAAAGTGCCTGGTCCTTAGTAACAGACAAATAGATTAGACAGGCAGACAGACAGATTGATTGATCGATCCGAGGACAAAAAACAAGAAGCATACCAATTTACAACTGACTTAACAGGTATATTTCTGATAAGGAATGTTTTAACTTGTTCTTTTAACAAAGCAATGAGGTAGATATTTTCAAAACTAACATTCATTTTGCCATAACTGATAAATGAGTTTTACCTGATAAAGTTTAAGCATTATTTTCATTACTATGACACAATTCTTAGATTTGTATCTTTGCATATTTTCTTGACTGAAGGTTTTTCATGCTAAAATTTATTCGACATGGAATTTAAAAAACAATACCTTCAGGGTTATACTTTTCTCAGTCATTATGTAACATCATTATTTTCCATGTGTTATGCCTAGATTATATTCAATAAAAGTTGAGATTAAAAACAACAACAACAACAACATAAAGCATATGTAAGTTCCAACCAACATAATAAAATCAATGAAATTCCAAGCAAGTCTGTGGCTGCATTCTGAATTTGTCTTGGATTCCAAATGATACAATACAAATGAAATGGAACACTTCACCCCATTCTACAAATTCCCTCTGCAGCCTTTGCAGCAGGATGAGTTATGGACCAGCTGAAAGACTCAGAAGCTCAGTGCTTTGTACTGCGCTTGTTTTGTTACATGTGACACATTGAGTCTGTGAGAGTCTGGACTAAATTATGGTTTGCTCTAGGTTTGAAGCAGCAAGCATTTTACATAGATCAGTACTTCTTTGGTGAGTGGGGGTGGGGCAGACTGTGAATCTTTTCAGGAGCAGTAGTTTCCTACCAGGACCAAAGCTAAGGCCACGCTGTGCCTGTTGACAGGCTGGGCACGTTGCCCGCATCCATTCCATAAATGTTCTCTTGGCCCCCTTCCTCACAAGCTGAATGCTGGGAAGTGACAGGTGCACGGGTAGACCAAGCTGGCGCAGTGTCTGACTGTTTGGACGGCTGGGACTTTCAATCTGACAGGATTTACCCAGTCATGATGGATGGTGGCTAGAGCACAGGAAAGAGAAAGGGAAGCAAGAAAGAAAAGTAACTGTATTACACCATAGGGGTCTGTAAAATGCCCACCTATGAAACGATATGAGGAGCTCAATATCTGACAAGAGTTGAGGGAATTAAGAGTAATTTGATTACAGGTGCTCAACTGGCATTCATTTTCCTCTTATTATCTGAGAACCCTCCCTTGAGAGAGAGCACTAACCTTCGAAAGGAACAGATGAATGGCTCTATTAAAAGCACTGTAGTTTGTTCATGGCTCTGTAGCATCTGACCATTTTATGAACCCAGTGGAATTGTAAATAGAAAACAGAAGAGAGGAAATGTCTTCCTCAAACACTGTACAGATGACTCTATCTGTCTTTAGTGATTTGTAATTCTGAAAGGGAGTTTGCACACGGAATGACGTGGAATAGCAATATCGGCTCCCACCCCTCAGAGCCCCTACCGATTATGTTTCAAAGGTCAGAAGTTTCAGTCCTACGTAACGTAATTTCAAATCGTGATGATTTCTTATAAAAAATAAAATATGTAAGTTAGATGTGCTTGGTTTTAAATAATTTGCTGTTGATATTTTATATATATTTGGTTCATTTTAATCTCAGGTAAAAATAAATCCCTAGATATTTTGGATATCTATTTTCAAACATAATTTCTGCAATAGTAACAGTTAGGAATGAGAAGTACCTTATCTGAGAAACTCATCAATAAATATCTCACTGATTTACCTCTAATGAAACCCTATGACAATTCCAGCTTTCCCTCTTCCAGTAAAAAGCAGGATGAATAAAATTTATTTAAAACTATGTCTCTTATTATTGATATTAATCTTAGTTTATTAACCCTTATTGAGAAAAGAAGAAATTAAATATTTTAAAGATGTTACGGCTTGTTTAATAGCTTATTTCTGGTACAGCACAGTGGGATATATACTAATAGCTGTATCTTATCAACAGGAATAAAAACTTGGAAACTAATACATAACATATAGAAGAATGCTCAAAGATCCACGAAATTCAGGAATAATAATTCATGTGAGATGTAAATAATTATGTAAACTCATTTATTCTTTTAAGCAAACCTGGGCTGGGATAAACACTAATATATTAAAATTCTGATAACAAAAGTCTGAAAGAAAAGGTTTCCTTTTTTATCAAAATATATTAACTATAGAACATCATTAAAATGCATTAAATATAAAACCTGTTATAAATGTGTGCATTTACACAAACCAAAATTACATACCAAAAGATGACAATTGTATCAAAAATATTCAGCTTAAGACTATTCAGTAATTTTACTACTCCAAAGACATCTTTTGAAGCTCCCTGAAACTTTAGAATTTGTAATATTTCATTCAAAATATTATGAAAATTTTCAAAAGCCAAAAATTCATATCTTTACCCAAAGAATGAGATGTGTAGCTTAGGAATAAGCTCTGAATTCAATTTTGAAACAGCAACAATGACACCATCTTTTATTAAGCATAATCAATGTTAACCTATGAATTAAAAAATATTTTCATCATTTATTAAAATCACAAACTGTATAATAACCTTTAAGTAATCATTACTTGTCATGTTTGGATCACACACACACACACATGAGCTTTCGTGGTAACAAATACATACAGTCAGTTCTTTAATGATTCACATAAATAGACATAAGTAGATATTTATTTAAATAGGTCACATAATCTCAAAAATGTAAATGTGAGGTTATTTTTCTGAGCTACTTAAAACTTACTGCCTATTTGCAGAAATGTAATATAAACCAAATGGTGGTATTGGTGGTGTATTTTTTTTTTTAAACTACAATTATTTCTAATAAAAATTAACTAACACGTGGTGAGTGTCTATTGTTACACCAGGCAACATAGAAGGTTTTCTCATTACCATATTTACTTCCCACAATGTACTATCATTGTCTTCCTTTTACAAATGAGAAAATTGAGATTTAAAGAGATTAAGAAACTTGCCCAAGGGCTTAGGCGACTCCTAACCATAGAGGCCTTTATCTTCACTGTACAACTGATGCTACTTCATTTCTCAGGGGAAACCAGTAAAATTGATATATTGAGACTGGTCTTTTATCCTAAAGAAAGTCACACTAAACCTGCATCATCCTTAGCAGGGTGAGTTTTTATTTTCATTATTGGGAATGGAACTTCTAAAGTTTGCAAATTTTTTGTAGAGTGAAAAATCTCTGTTCATAAAAGTGATAGTTTGTGGTTTAAGATCATTACTGAAAATTATGAGAAACTTGTCCATTAAACCTTCCTCCAAAGAGGAAAGTGGAGTGATCTGTTTTCATCCCAGAAGAGGTTACAAAAATGCCAATACACCCTCCTCCTTGAAAGCATGTGACCTATTACAGGCAGAATCTTCCATGTCTCCAACCCCTAAAAGGTTAGTGGCATATATAAAAGTTAGACGACTTCTCATAAGTATAGGGCTGAAACTAGAATAGAAATTGCTGGATTTTGCATTACATTTTATTTTTTTGGATTGTAAATAAAATATTGGTGTTTTGAAATATCCACTTTGTTGCCCATTTAAAGGAAATAAAGTTCAACCTTGCCTTTTAAATGGAATAATTCCTGTCTTTGTCCATTACCTAAAAATACAAGGTCATCAACAAGTTGAATGGCACACCCGAGATATGAACTTCTATAGTTTGACTACAGAACCATACTTTTCATGCCTGTGCTCCACTGGCTTTTATGACAGTATGGTCAGGTAGCCATTATTGCTCCAATTTCAGAGTAATAAATGACATTTAGAAACATTAAATAATTTGTCATTTTGTCTACTTGTTAAGTAATGGCATATGAATTTCAGCCCAGTTCTTTAAGACATTTTCTATTTTGCCATACAGTCTCTGATTAGCAGTCTGATAATTGAGAATTGGCATTTATTTGGTGCCTATTATGTGCCAAGTTTTGTGTTATATATTTTACATAGATTATTGGTACTTACTTAAAAAAACACGGAGAAGTTATTATAAACCCATTTTACATAAAAGGAAATTGAGGATCAGAATTAAGTTAGGAAAATTTTTAAGGTCACTCAACTAAAGAAATGAAGCCATATTATGATAACACAGAGAACAAAACAGACCATTGTCTAGTTACCCAAAATTTTTGTTTTGCCCTCCAACTCACCGCAACTCCTGGCAAAACAATTGCAGAATGAAAAATAGAAGTAAACAAAACTTAACAAAAATTCATACAAAATGAAAGGCTAACATGGCAGTAAAGTCTCAAAACAATAAAACATCCAAGAATAAGAAAGTAAAAATAACAAATAGCTATAGAATCTTTAAGAATGCCTCAATAAAAAAATTTAGGGAAATGTAACAAGATAGCAAACAATGGATGACATCATGATTTCTCTGATATGACCCTTGGACAATCTCAGTCAGGCAAAACATAAAAGATTTAAGTTTGGAATTTAGTTTTATCTACACGTTTGTCCCTTGCTCTAGAAGGAAAGTCAATAAGTAGAGAATCAGTCTGGGCCATTATACATGCAAATACACAGAGTAGATGTGCACACAAATTCATGCATACATTGTTATACTTTGCTTAATATTTACCTGAAACATCTAAATTTAAAAGATTGGTGAATAATTTACTTTAAGAATTAATACTGTGGCAGAGACATTTATTGTTCATGATATACATGTGCTCTTTTAAGATTCCCCAGATCTCAAGTAGTTATATGGACTCGTGACCAGAGTCAGCCAATGAACTATGACATAATTGATGACTGTTACTTTTCAAAGCATGGAAGAGCAGGCATGATTTCTACATGTACTTTTTTCTTCTGCCACAGTCACTGGTAAGGTTCCAAAACTGCAGAACTCCAGTCAGTCTGGCTTGTTTAGTAACTATGTAGAGCAGAGTCCCTTCCATCAAACAGCATTAGATATATAGCATGAGTGACAAATAAACTTTGTAGTGTTAAACCATTGACATTATGGGGTTACTATGTTATCGCAACATAACTTAGCCTGTTGACTGGTGCAAATAACTTCATATTTATAGACCTGGAGAGGCAAGAGCTGTCATTGTACACAAAACCTCTTACTTATGCTGATGCCAAATAAATTCCCAACTGTCTGCTATGTTTTGGCTAAAATTTTTAAATAAACTATATGCCAAAATTAAATATTTCCTTTTTTAGCACATTCTGAATTGCCCAAATCATCTAAAAGGTACTTATTCTTTGAGATCATAAAGGCAGAGATTATTACTTCAGCCTGGGACATGTTGAATAACATATAGGACTGCTATGAAGGGGTCCACTTATGTAATTATGACTTAATACCTACTATGTGGCACTCATCTCAGTATTGTGTATACAGTGGTGAGCAAAAACAGACATCGTCCCTATTCCGTCTTGTGGTTGAGAGACATGGATAAAAATAAACTACACAAATAAACCAAAAGTCAAAACTAAGACAAAAGAAAAGAATGTGAAGGCCATTGTGAAATAAGCATGCAGGGTGTCCAGTGA
>NW_011888820.1:8749563-8752127 GCF_000151845.1 Pteropus vampyrus
AAATTCCCAACTGTCTGCTATGTTTTGGCTAAAATTTTTAAATAAACTATATGCCAAAATTAAATATTTCCTTTTTTAGCACATTCTGAATTGCCCAAATCATCTAAAAGGTACTTATTCTTTGAGATCATAAAGGCAGAGATTATTACTTCAGCCTGGGACATGTTGAATAACATATAGGACTGCTATGAAGGGGTCCATTTATGTAATTATGACTTAATACCTACTATGTGGCACTCATCTCAGTATTGTGTATACAGTGTTGAGCAAAAACAGACATCGTCCCTATTCCGTCTTGTGGTTGAGAGACATGGATAAAAATAAACTACACAAATAAACCAAAAGTCAAAACTAAGACAAAAGAAAAGAATGTGAAGGCCATTGTGAAATAAGCATGCAGGGTGTCCAGTGAAGGCTTCCTAAAAAACTGAATGTTGAGCTGGAAGAGGAAAACTGTAAAAGAGGTACTTCATTGAGATCGAGGAGTCATTTATGTCAGAGGACACATTAGATGCAAAGAACTGAGTTGAAAAGAAGTATATTTGAGGAATTGGAAGAAGGCAGGGAGGCTGGAGCAGAAAGAACTAGAGAAAGGGTTGTACAAGGTAAGAAGTAGGTAGACTCCTGACCTCACAGATCTTTGCAAAAGCTTGTCGAAGATGCTGTTCATTTTCTTCAGAGCAATGGAATACACCGAAAAATTTTAACTGGAATAGGAAAACCATCATCAGAAGTGCTTTTGGAAAAGATCACTTTGATTACAGATTAAAAGAGATAAAAGTGGATACAGAATGAACAGTTAGGACAGGGGTGTTTCTGAGACTAAGGGACAACATTCATGTCCTACTGTACGCTTTCTTAAGTAGCTGCCCCATTTGACATACCTGCCAGCAATGTCTGAGGGTTGTGATTTCCCACATCCTCATCAATACTTATTTTTTGCTTTTTTGATTTAAGCCATTCTAGTGGGCAAGAGTGATACATCATTGTGGTTTTGGTTTGCAGTTCCCTAAGGCATAATAACATTGGGTATTTTTTCATGAGCTTATTGGCCAATTGTATATCTTCTTTGTTGAAATGTCTATTCAAATCTTTTGCCCATTTTTAAATGGGGTTATTTGTTTTCTTATTGTTATAAGAGCTCTTCATCTACTTCAGTATAAGTCACTTATTAAATATTTAATTTGCAACGTTTTCTCCCAATCTGTGGCATTCCTTTTCACTTTCTTAGCAGTCTTTAAAAGCACAAAGGTTTTGATATTAGTGAAGTCCAATTTACCAATTTTATTGTTTATAACTTGTGCTCTTGGTATCATATCTAAGATATAATTCCTTAACCCAGGTCCATAAAGATTTATCCCTAAGTCTTCTTCTAAACATTTTTTGTTTTAGATCTTACATTTTTATCCATGATCCATTTTGAATTACTTTTTTATATGGTGTGAGTTACTGGTCCACCATAATCTCTTGCATATAGCTATCTTATTGCCCCAGCCCTATTTGCTGAATGTTTGTTTTAAAAGGCAAAATAAAGTCCTGGTCCAACTGATTAATCTTATCACATAGTTGCATTAAAAGAAGTAAATACAGCACACGAAAAGTCTAGTTACCCACTCATCCTTGAATGAACATAGCCCTGTACATAGAGGAGACACAAGTAAGTCTGGCAGAGAGTAAAAGCCAGTATTAAAGAAATTATATCTAAAGAATTAAAATATAAGAAAAATGACTTCTCAAGTAGAAAATATTAATAAAGAGACAGAAATTATAAAAAAGAACCAAATAGTACAATATAGTACTAACAGTACAGTTTAAAGTATAATAATTGAAATGAAAAATTTACTAAAGGGACTCAACAGAATATTAGAAATGGCAAAGTAAAGAATCAGAGAATTTGAAGATAGATTAATAGAAATTATTTATTCTGAGGAACAGAAAGGAAATAGAATAAACAGAAATGAACAGAACTTTAGTGATCTATGGAACACCGTCAGGCATACTAACATATGTGTAAATGTAGACTCAAAGAAGAGAAGAAAGAAAAAGACAGATAAACTATTTGAAGCAATAATAATGAAAAATTATTAATATTTGATAAAATATTAAACTACATATCTAAAAACTTAATGAACTCCAGGTAGTATAAAAAAAAAAGAGATCGAACTGACGTAAATCATAGTCAAACTGTTGAAAACCAAAGAGAAAGAGAAAAACTTGAAGGCAATAAGAGAAAAACAACAGCACATACAAAGGAACCACAGTAGAATTAAAAACTGACTTCTCACTAGAAGCAATGGAGGCTGATAGCCAGTAGAATGACATACACAAAGTATAAATTATAATTAAAAAATATCTATCAATCAAGAGTTCTATACTTGGCAAAATCACACTTTAAACATAAAATTGATATAGATAAATTCCCACATAAACAAAGAAAGAGGTAATGTGTTGTTAACAGATTTGCATTATTGAAATAATAAAGGAAGTCTGTCAAGCTGAAAAAAAAATGATATCAGATGGTCGCTTGAATCCACATAAAGAAATACAGAGCAATAGAAAGTGCA
>NW_011888820.1:8752607-8766270 GCF_000151845.1 Pteropus vampyrus
AAAAAAAAAGATATTTTGCAAATCTTTAATATTTGAAAATTAATCAATACGCTTATAATTCAAGATGGATCAAAGATAAAGTCTCAAAGAAAATGACAAAATATTTTAAACTGAATGAAAATAAAAATACAATTCATCAAAATATGCAGGATACAACTAAAACACTGCTTAGGGAACAATTTATAGCACTGAATGACTGAAAAGAAAACTATCTCAAATCTATAAGCTAAACTCGAACCTTAAGTATACTAAAACTGAATAGCAAACTACATCCAAAGGTAGCAGAAGGTAACATGTGGAGAATACTGTGAAGCAAACCTGGAAGATTAGTTTGAATTTTGATTCTAAAAGAAAAATGCAAGCTTTGTTGAAAAGCAGAGTTCTCCATACTGTTCTTTCCCATCTATTTTCTGGAAGTGCCTAGTTGACTATTAAGTGTTTTGGACGGGCAACTATTTTCACCAGTCATTTTCAGGCAAAATTAACTACGTAAAAAGAGAGATACCTAGGCTGACTTGAGATTTGGTGAAATGGTAATGCCACAGGAAGTAGGGCCATGATTTTGGACTCATGGAGAAGGAAATAGAATTCTAGCACACTACTTGGCTATGTCATGAAAAATATTTACATTGATGTAATAATGTAAATACTGATTGCTTTTTCAACTTTTAGAATATACAGCCAAAACACATAAGTCATAATTATGGTTATAGATTAGAATACAAATATTACCAACTTTAATAATGTAGAAGATAAAAGATCCTGAGTGGGGACAGGTGGTATAATGGAGAGTAATACAATCAATTTACAGTGTGAAGAGTAAGGAAATAATACCAGAATTAGCAGATCGATTGTTAGAGTACATAATACATAAAGGTACAAACGGGATCACCGAAAAATGTATCTATCGAAATAGAGTGGGTGGAGACATACAGTACTTTAAGAAGATGAAATTCTCCCATCATTCTGCAGAGTCATTTTTCTTAAACCTATAAGTTAAATTTTGCATTTTATTTCAAATAATGAGAGTAACCTGAAGCATTACAAACAGAAATGAGTAAGATCACTTAAGGGAAACAGACTAGAGCTAGGAGGTGGCAGGGCAGGGATTGTTATCTTTCATTCACGGTCCTTCCACATAATTTGTTTTTTTGCCATGTGTAACATGTATATTTCGATTAAATAGCTACCAAAACAACAAGTATAATCTCCAGCAATGATTCTGGTGTTTATTCTCTGTTTAAGATACGCTTCGTTTCAACAGCAGAGTAAATCAAATACTGTGCAACAGATATGAGTAGCTTAAACTATATTTCATGGACTACACTAGTACTCACAGTTCTTTAAAGCTGTGAGTCTATTTCTCTCAAGTTACAGCTAAAGAAACTGTAGCCCACATAAAGTAATGCCAATAATCAGAAAAACAGCAAGGACTATAGTGTCACTCTCCTAACCCCTCAAATTGTCCTCATGCTGTACACAAATACACTTGAATCTCACAGTTTCTCACTGCACATGTTAAGGAAGAAAATCTCATTTTTGGTAATTGTCTTCACTTGGGTTCCCCAGAATGCAAAGTTTGAGATGGTTAGCATATACTGGAAGCAGGAGTAAGAGAAAGGGAAGAGCACAGAATGGAGAAAAGGCCACCATCACTGTACACTATTAAGATTGCCCATGTGGGCTCGATTTCAGCACTTCTTTCCATGAGTTGAACCAAATGCTTTCCAGAATCGTCAGCCTAAAGTGGAGGAGACTAGAGCATTTGTGCTCAGCTGACCTCTCCACTGGTTGAGGGCTGTCTTGGAGGCACTAACTGCCTTACATCTCAGGACTGTGCTTGCGCACTTCTGCAACTACAAAGAACCCCCTAGGTTAGAAGCCAGAGGACAGATTGTTAACGTTTGGTTGGATTTTTGTCAGGGCACTGAAGAGTCTACCATAGCTCTGGCTGAAATCAGTAGCTCAAGAAGTGATGTGATGTAACATGGGACATCAGAGGTATCTACTAGAGCATCTTGGCAAATACAGGCACTTGTCTTTGGCATTAATTAGAATGATTTATAGCCAATTCTGCCATATCTCTATTCCAGCATGTATTTCATAAAATAAACTTTCAGACATTTAAGTGGTTTGTATATATAGATACTCCATTACCAAAAAAGGTGGGGGAAGCATCAATCTTATGTTTGTTTACTAGTTATTTAAAATCCTCTTGAGTATTACTTTTAAATATATATTTTAAACTGAATTTCACTTGCATGACCATTACAAATACATGGCTATCCTGAAGACAAGCACAAAAATTTCACAGGCCCATGTTTCTATTTTGACACTATTCTTCGCACAGGCTATGTTAGTCTAGTAATGAAGCAAATAGCTCTTTACTATTATTTACTAAAGTCCTAAATGTTATCAACACTGATTATATAGTTATCCATTAAGTGGCCTTTGACACACAATTCTCATACCTTTTATATTCGTTGTACAGAATGTCATACACATATCACATCTTTTTGAGGGGTAGTGTAACATACTCAGGTCAATGTCCGTATGGAAGTTAAGCCTATCTGCAAATGACCATAAAGATACATCACACTTATATACAGTGCACATTTTTTCAGCTTTTAGAAATTTTTCATACATTTTGGGAGTGAATGTGCTTTTCTTTATTATAAGTAAATTCCTATGAAATTACATAATTTCAATTAATATTTCTATATTTTTTAAAAAGTCATTTTCATGTATGTAGCAGGAACAGGAGGGAGGCTACAATTACTGTGCTTTATAAATGTAATTAACAAATAATAAAAGCATGCTCTCCTGTATATCTGAAGCCATCAGTCATCATAGGCTTCGCCATTCTTTTTTTCATTCTGCACTAGTGATGACAACATGGGCCAGATTTATCCAACTCAGCTTTTTTTCCTGTGACTAATAGCAAGACCATTGACAGATTAGTTGGACTTTAAGCTCCTTTCCAGATCTAACATTCTATCTTCTTCCATTTCAGATTATGAGGTGGTTGGCTAGAGTTGAAGGTATAATCTATCCTCACTGAATAGAGAAAATAGTAGTCTATACAGTAACTGTAATTGCTGCCTCACTAGCATAATATCTCGAACACAGAATATCACAATAAAATTATTTTCAGTGGCTTTCCTGATAAAAATGACTTACTGTATAGAAAAGAGGAAAAATACAAAGCTTATTGATCAACCATTTGTTCTTCCATAAGTCTATCAAGACTCTTTAGCTAATATGATTTAAGTAAATATAAGTTTCAAGTAAATAAGCAATAAATGAGCAATATCATATGCTCATTTATCCTAATTAACTATAATAATTCCTCTAATTTTGATTATGAAGTTTTAGTTATTTTTCTTAGTACTATTTTTTAAAACTATGATTTACATTTTACATTATTTTATTGACTGTAGTCTAATTGTAAGCTGCCACATAGTAATTGTGGACTGATCTGATACTAAATGAATTAGAGAAAAAAATATAGTGGAAAAGAAAGAGAAAGAGAGAAAGGCAGAGAGAGAGAGAGAGAGAGAGAGAGACAGAAAGAAAGAGAGAAAGAAAGAGACAGAAAGAAAGAAAGAAAGAAAGAAAGAAAGAAAGAAAGAAAGAAAGAGAAAGAAAGAAAAGAAAGAAAGAAAAGAAACACAAAATTTACTGCAAATTTCCCGAGTGCTTAGGAAATATTACAACTTCCCATTAGTGTGAGGAAAGATAAGATAGTTGGGAGGGGGAGAAAAAAAAAAAACAGATAAAAACCCTAGGAGATGGACACTAAAGGGAGACTTTAGAACTATGAAAAGGGAATTTTTCCTCTCTTGTAGACTGAAATGTGTGTTCTTTCTACAGAAATTATGCACAATGAACAAACCGCACTTTAACAAAGCATCATTTCTCTGTAAAGGCCATTATCATTAGATTTGACATATACAGTATCACCAAAATTGGCCAAGAGAAATGATGGTCATTTTTTAATTCAGTTTTTAGAAAAGGGACAAAGAAGAGGATAGAAGAAATGGATCAGTGAAGACTCTTCTGTTTCACAGTCCCAAAGGGCACAACGATCTCCCTGACAACTCAGGGTTTCAGAAAGTCATCTATCATTTTAGGAACACACCTCCCCACACTGTTGAGAAATAGCTCTTCTGGACGCTTGCAACCAAAGCTGCTTGAAGCCAGTGAGGGAGTGCTGGCCCACCTACCCCACTGCAGCACATTTGGGAGTGCATGGCTGCCATTACAGGTGTGTACACAGCTGCATACTCTTTTAAAACTACTTTCCTATCTGCTGCCAGTGACTGCAAATTTAATGAGAGCACCTGCTGCCCTCTTGCTTAGTGAATTCATAGTGATCTGCCTGAACAAAAGGAAATTGCAAAAAAGCCTCTGTTCTTCAGTCATAAATTACCAGTCTCTACTTTGGCCTGAAGGGTCTTTGATTCATGTCATATTACACTTACAGTGAGTACTGATGACAGTGGACACATTTAGTTTCTCTAAGTAGTGCTGGGGCTGGGCAAAAGGAAATGGCTACCGAGATTAAATAAAATGAGAAGATCGATTGTCTGCCTGAATATTGACAGCTGGGGAACTAGTCATCTTTGACCTCACACTGGAGGCATTTATTCACTGTGGAGTAAAAGCACTAGCTAATAAAATCTGTGCAATAGTGATTGACAGAGTGTAAAAAGAAAAAAATTTATAACAAAATTTATTTTTAAAAAAGAATTTAAGGAGATATTATGGAGCAAACATAGTCTTTCCAACAAACGGTGCTAGAGTAACTGGACATCTACATGCAAAAAAAAAAAAAAAAATTCTAGGCACAGACCTTACAACTTTCACAAAAATGAACTAAAAATGGATCACAGACCTAAATATAAAATGTAAAATTATAAAACTCCTGGAGAGTAATATAGAAGAAAATCTAAATGATCTTGGGTTTTGCAATGACTTTTTAGATACAATGCCAAAGGCGCAATCTATTAAAGAAATAATCAGTTAACTGAACTTTGTTAAAATTAAAAAATCTATTCTGCAAAAGACACTGTCAAGAAAATCAAAAGACAAACCACAGACTGGGAGAAAATATTTTCAAGAGACATTATTGATAAAGGGTGGTTATCCAAAATATACAAAGAACTTTTAAAACTCAACAATAAGAAAATGAACACCCGATTAAAGAATGGGTCAAAGAGTTTGACACCTAACCAAAGAAGATATATAGATGGAAAATAAAACATAAAAAGATTCTTAATGCATATGTCAGCAGGGAGATGCAAATTAAAACAATAACGAGTACCACAACACTTCTATGAGAATGGCCAAAATGCACAACATTAACACCACCAAATGCTGGCAACACTGAAAGTGGAGCAACAGGAACTGTCACTCATTGGCAATAAGAATACAAACTGGTACGGTCATTTTGGAAGACAGTTTGGCAAGTTCTTACAAACTAAATATACTCTTTTCATACAATACAGCTATCACACTCCTTGGTGCTGAAAACTTATATCCACATGAAAACCTGTACACAGATGACATAATTGTCAAAACATGGAGCAATTGAAGATGTCCTTCAGTAGGTGAAGAATTAATAAACTATGGTATCCACAGAATGGAGTATTTTTAAAAAGAAGAAATGAGTTATCAAGCCATGAAAAGGCATGCAAAAAAGTTAAATGTATATTACTACGTGAAAGATATATAACGGACAGAAAATAAGAAGAGAAGTGTGCCAAGACAAACTTTGATGATGGGAATAATGAATTTAGGATACAAGAGCAGAAAGAGCAGTTTAAGAAGAAGACATGTGAGAAATCATTAAAGAGCTGGGAAGATGTCCAGGATTGTAATTTTACAGGAAGTTAAAAAAAAAAAAAAAGGAGCTAAAAGAAGAAAAGGTCACTAGCAGTAACATAAAGTCAAAAGAACAAGAATTAAGAAAAATCCTTAATTTGGAGACTCAGAAGACATTTGCGCACATGAGAGCACTATTAGAGTGTTTGAGGATGTCAAATTGCATAGTGTTAGAAAATAAGATGGTCTATAAACACAGAATGATTTTTTTAAAGAATTCTGCTAAGCAAAAAAGAAAAAAAAATGAGACAAAACAAACAAAAAAAGGACAAAGAAACAAAAAGATGGAACTGTAAGTCCAGCCTGAATATGTAACCAGGCAAAAGAAAACAAAAAGTATTGATAAGTGAAGAGAAGGAGAGGGTAGTTGAGAGCCAAAGTTTCCAAAGGAAGAGAACAGAAGAAGAGGGAGTTTCACACTGGAAACAAACTGTTATTCTGTGATAAAAGAGAAGACAAAAGACAATTAAATGTGATAAGAGAAAAATCTTATAGAGTTCTTATCTGTTGTTCTGCCTCTTCTATAAAGCAAGAATGTGAAGAGTGGGGATGGCATAAATAAGAGTAGAAAAGAGTGATAATCACAGCTGTGAGGATAGGAACCAGCAGATAGATTTGAGTATCATGAAGCAGTGAGAACACCTGAGGTTAGACAACATTAAAAAATTGGAATTCTATTTGGAGCAAAGATTTTTGAGATATATTCTGTATAACTGTCTACCTGTTTGTAGCTCTGCCAAAAATGATTCTAACTCTTGTCCTGTAAATAAAGAACTGGAATTATTCTTTACCAGAGAAAACTAGATACCAAAGTGAGATATCATTTTGCTAAAGTCAATCTAAAACTTCTTGTTTTCTAACCCAGGATGATTAAATCCTCACTTCATTCAAAATAAATATATTCTTATATTTTAAATATTATCTTCATGCAAATGGAATAGTCTTGAATATAAAAATCACTGCAATAAAGAAGTTAAATTTACATAGATAAAGTTATTTTTATGTTTTTAGGAAAATCTTAATTTGATGGAATATACAAAACCTTTGTCCTATAAAAATTTAGAATTTACTTTCCAGTAAAATTTACATTTTACAAAAAATCAAAAAATACGTATTAAGCCTTCTGAACAAATGCTTACCAGAGATAGTTAACCTGCCGAACCTATGAATAAACATTCCTTTGGTAGCACATGGTGGTATTCACACAACAATTGGGGTCCAAAATATGTTTCTTCAATGTTATATAAAAACATTCAGTTTGTGTAATGAACAACAATAGCGCCAGTAATCAAAAAAACGGGATTGTCAACAATGAGAAATAACATCTCCTAGCAACCAAGTTTCAATTACTCTTTGTTTGATAACTAGAGCTGAGATATTTTATGCTGGTAACTTTATGCCAGAGAGTAATGCATTATCAAAGACCATAAGAAAGCTCCTGTTTTAACCAGCTCTGGTTTCCAATCTAACATCTTGCAATTAATTTTATTAGTGTTTTAGACCTAATTTACTTTGAATAAGCTATAACTATGATTTGTTATTGTCATGTTCTAAAAGAAATTGTAATGTGGAATAATTATTTGTTTAAATAATGGAATCACTGGCATACAGATGATACTCTAACAAAGTAAAGATTTATTATCATTAATAATATGATTAAACAAAATTATATCCCAGGATAGATCCCAGGAGAACCCTTTAGCTATTTTAGTTGAACTAGAAATAACGCTACCAATTAAGATATAACATTGCCTGTCATAGCAATAGTTACAAAGACCATTTACTAGTCCCTAATAAAACCTTCTATTGCCAACACGGATACAATATGAAAGTATACTTTTAGTTGAAATCAACCTGTATTATGAACATTACACATCAAACTTTGGAAATATTCATGGCATATATGTATTAATCCCTTTATAGCATTTAAATTTGGGAAATGAACATTGAAACTGAAATGTTCCAGCTGTATTTCCTCTGCATTTGGTGGGTGGAGCTTTTATCCCTTAATTCTTCTTTACATAGAGACAATTCAGGAGACCGAGCACCCCAGGAACTCAATGTACGAGTAGGACTATAGCTGTAATGCTGCTGCTACAACAATTATTTTTCTCATTGTTGGATTTGAGCAATTCATACCATCTGAACCTACTGAAGAGAAGAATCTCATGAAAAACCGTGCCCCATCCCGCCACACACACATGCATACACAACCTACTAGAAGCCAAAGTGATAATTAGTCAAAGTCCGTATCAACATAGCCAAAGCTACATTTGTGTAGCCATTCAAAACATTGTTTTCAAACTGGTCAGTTGGAGATATATTTCTATTTAATGATATCTCACTTTTTACTTAGTGATATTGGTATCATGTAGGAAGGTACGTTCTATTCCAGGTTTGATTCTGTAGCAATTCAGAGCTATTCAACTTAGCTTTTGTAAATATTTTTAGGTGATCTATTTGTCTATTATTTGTATTCCTGTTTAGTTAAAAATGAAGAATGAATAATCTGATTTAAATTTACCTCAATAAATAAAAATATTTATGTAAATAAAATTATCAAACTAAATGCAAAAATTTCTGCTTCGTTTATCTTAATTATAGTATAAAGAAACTTCAAGATTTCCTCTCCTTTTTTCTTTCTATGATTGCTTTCTTTGGCTAAAGTGTCAAAATCTCTACTTTTTGTAGACATCTGATTATAAATATGTTCATCTATGTCTGAATAATATTGGTGTTTTTTGGCTTACTATTATTTACCTAACGGGAGCAAGGAATCATAGATCTTATGACAGTATTTTAGTCTACTTCTAACACAAAGTTGCACATTTGACCTTGCCAAGATGGAACTATTACATATAAAGAGTCCCGTAAGCATACATATAAGTGAGGTTAACTGTAGAAAATAATGATATTGCCTATGTACTAGTAACTCTACTGACTTTTAAAAAATTATTATTGTTGAATATAATGAACAGTATAATATAGAACACAGGATTTCAAAACAATACATTTTCTGACAAATAAAATTATTTTTCTATATTCAATAAAGAAGATTTAATTAATATGAAAACAAGGATTTCAGCAAAATGCCATTTTCAGAAAAAAGTCATAATTTACCATGTTGGTTCAAACGCTGTTGTTGCAAAAGATACTGAAAAAAGATCAGCTACAGTCTGCTTTTGAGCAATGAGGAAGATTCTGAGCATGCAAATGCACCAACTTTCAGAGGCAATTCCATAGCCACCATTTTTACAGTTTTAATATGATGCTTTGCAAAAATATTTGCCAGCTGACCATGACAAATATAAAATGATCTGTTTCCCCATCCTTCAGACAGTTAACGAATGTGAAAAGAAACCTTTTTCATATATACTTACACAAAACAGGAAAACACTAGTCATAAAACTAAGAGTCAAGAGATCTATATTTTAAACCAAGTAGAACTGGGTCTCGTGTAGATTGTGTAACATTTTTAGGTCTCAATTTTCATATCAGTAAAACATGTGTGTGCTTATTTAGAACTAGATTAACTTTCAAAGAATGATTTAATTTATCACAGACATGGAAACATGAAACAGTCTCTGAGGGTAAGAGAAGGGGAAGGAAAGCAACATTGTGACAGTGAATTCCGTGTACCCTAATGTCTGAAGTAGGGTGTTCACGTGTCCCTGAGGAAGACAAAAATGTCTTCATTGGCAAGGTTTTCTTTCCACTGTGAATTCTGGTAAATCTGAAAGTCACTATACTTTATTGGCCTAAAAATTCCTTTACTCTTAGTATAAACAAGATCCTAGTTGCATACATTTATGCATAAATATGTATATAAGCCAGAGTATAAAATGAGTTACTGCAAGCGACCAAGTCATATAATGGAGACTTGAGCATACCAGGCTTCTTTCCAGAGTCCCACCACTTTGCTTTTGAACCATTACCAATCCCTTTCAGCAGTGCTGTCAACAAGGCTCATTCTCTGGGTCTTGAACTCCAGAGAATGAATGAGATATGCCAAATGAAGCATAATTACTTTATTGACGTCATTCAGCTTTCAACTCACATTTAATGGAGGAGCTTCTGCTTGAAACAGTGGGCCGTTTGTAGCACATTATGCAAATGATAAGACTAATCTTTTGCATAATACATAAGAGCTGCTTATTGTGCATTAACTAATTTATCTGACTACGAAGGGGCTATGAATGCTGATTTTTATTACTCTCTTCATTAAGTGAAACCGTAGGCATGGCAAGTGTATATATTAGCATGTGCCTGTCTTGCGTAGATGAGTAAATACATATACACATCTAGTTACCAAGTGACATTCTTTTGGTGATAGAAATCTAGTATTTTATTGTTCTCAGTCACATCATGAGAAAGTGAGAATTAAGTAATCAGAGGAAAAGACTCCTGTATTGTTAATATTCATTACGCTTATTTTTTATCATGGCCACAAAATTGCTTTTTAAAAAGACAAAATGTGTAGTCTAAAAGTCAATCGTTTACATCTTAGGTAAGTTTCCTTTAGTATGCTGGTGACAATTTTTGTGATTATCATAAAAAGTAGATGAGCAACTGAACACACGTCTAATTAAAGCAGTCACTTCAGTTTTAAGATAAGCTTAATTTGCTTTAGTGGAGTAAAGGAAAAAAGAGCAAAATAATATTTTATTAACTATACGCTAATTAATTTGGGTCAAATCTAGGCACAGGCGTGTCTAGACAGACAAATGAATACTATTTTATATGATGCTGTTAATTAGCACATTTTTAAAGCATGCATTTGAAGCCAACATAAAATCTCCACTCAGACCCTACCCTTTTCAGCAAGCTGTTTAGAATTTGACCAGAGTTTCACAAGAGGAGAGATACCAAAAATATTACATATTTTATTTGCTTGATTAAATTGATGCAGATTTACTTTAACCAGCCAACATAATTTTTAAAACTATTTTAGCATTGTAGTTAACAGCTCACTAATAGGAAGTGAGTCAGTGACTACCTCTATAACCGATTTTTAAGGTGAAAGGGCTAGAGGAAATAAAATGAGCCTGTTACTTTTAAGATACTAAATAGCAACAGTGACCAGTACAACAGATGCCAAGGGTCAGAGAAACCTAGTACCCCCTTCTGACTTCAAACTTGAGTTCTCAGTTTTAGTTCATTAAAATTAATGACCGATTGCTGAGTATCATGCATGAGAACAGCTTATTCCTTTATCAGCCAGGTAAACTAAAACATGTATTACTATACATGAAACAAAACCAGCCCTGAGATTTGGCTACAAGCCCAACTTAACTGCAGAATGTTTATTAAATTATTAAAATTTATGAGTTGATAGCACTCTTAAGCAATTTATTATAGCTGTAAACCATTTTTAAGTTTTGAAAACACAATAAAGTTGATTTAATAATCTCTCTAATCTTATACACAACTTCCTCCAGAATTTTCTTCAATTATGCCTCATAAATTACAATTTATTGTGTATTAGAGAAACACTAAAAAACAAATACTTCATGAGAATTTCATCAGATTCATTTATTCTGAAACATTTGCCAGGAAGCATAACAAATTCACATGTGACCCCTGCACTCAGAAGAGCTGAAGTTCAACTCAAAGCCACAATGGAGAGTTCCTTTGCCAAGGATAATAACTAAAATCTTCCCTTAACTTGAGCCAGGAACTCAGCTTTAATGAATGCAAGGGTGAACGGGTCAGGGAAGAAAGAGAGGCAGTTTCAGGGAAATTCTCTCCACTCTAAAAACAGCTTGAATTGCAAAGTACAGATAGTCATATCACCTTTTTGTAGGACTTTGTTGGAGAACAAGCAACTGAAAAGAGGGAACACAAAGAGATGGTAATTATGAGCACACATTGTGTTTTCTCAGGGGCAGGAGGTCATCGGTGTAGGCAAATTCACTTAGATTTAATAATTTTTAAGTGAACATTCCATACTTTTAAAAATAGAATTGACAGTAGTTTAAGAAGAATAATCCCAAATGGTAGAATAATTTAGAATCTGTTTCATATTTTATAGTGACTTGATTATGGCAAACTTATCTGCTGGACTCAGGAGGTCTTGTGGCTTGTGGGTCTTGGGGCTTTGTTTTCAAAACTGAAACAGAATTTTTAGGAAGTATTAGGGGTCCTTTTAATGAAACAAATACATGCATAATAGTTAAGTTCCCTGGCTAGATGGGGGTGGGGATAGGGGAGCGTAGAAGGGGAGGCTGTTGTAACCTTGCCCTGAGGAGAGGTGATATGCCCTGAGAAAAAATACTGCATCTGCATTCCTTAAACATTTCAGGTTTGTGTCCTCATGCTCACTTCAGGAGGCTAGAGGCCAAAACCTCTATTCAAGCAAACCTACCATTGACTCCAGTCTCGATAAATCTGTAGTTGGTGATTTCCTGGGTTTGCGGAACCAGACACCAGAGTAGAACTGGCTGTGCAAGAATCTCTCAGGAGCAGAGAATTTCTTCTAAAATGGTATTTCTTCCTATCTGGGATATCCACAAAATCTATCTAAAAATAAGCAAGATCCCCTCATGGGACTCAAGGGCAATCAGAGAGATGACATTTTCATTGACTTAGTCACACCAAAGAGGCCTTAACATGATAGAGACCATAGTAGGCTATTACTGTCATTTTAAAGTCAGAACTCCATAGAAGACGAAATTGGGCTCCCATTTCTCTCTTTTCCTCTCATTTATTCTGCGCTTAGTACCTGGTGCTCTAAATACAGGTGACCCTTGAATAACATGGGTTTGAACTGTGTGGGTCCACTTATACATAGATTTTTTTTTCTATGAATATATAGTTGGCCCTCCATATCCCTAGGTTTTGTATCCTCAGACTCAACCAACCGTGGGTGGAAAACAGTATTTTAGATCCGTGGTTGGGAATCCAAAGATGTGAAGGGCCAACTGTATTCATTGTTCTACACCATTTTACACAGAGGACTTAGGCATCTGCAGAGTTAGGTATCCGTGGAGGTCCTGGAACAAATCCCCCATAGATACCGAGAGGCAAGTGTAACTAAGTTTTGGAGAAGTCGAAAGTTATATGCAGATTTTCGACTACGCAGAAGTCGGCACCCCTAACTTCCACACTGTTTAAGCATCAATTGTACTTGACTATTTGTAAATGCCATTCAAAGAGCACGTATAACTCTATTTTCTTTCCCATGAATTCTCCTGGGTGACTATACCCGTACTAAATGACTCCTCTCCCATCTTGACCACAGTAGCATCAGGTAGACACCTAGTCTAAGTTGGGCAATCAAATTCCTCTCCCTGAAATATTGAGCTAATAAAAAATATTGAGCTAAGCTGAGCCGAGTGATACCGACGGCCTAGGACTGAGTGCACTATTTTGTGGTGACTTCAATGATCATGATCAAGGACAGTCCTCAGAGGAAGAAGCTTGGAATGGAGTCATAGAGAAAAGCAAAAGGTAGGAAAATATGAGGCTCTAGACAGAGTTAAAGGAAGCAGTTTGCCTCTTTCATCTGTATGACCTATCACTTCCTATGAGGTCTACATATATTTCTAACTTTTGTATCCTTTATATTCATCTGTTTTATAAACACAATTTTAATTTGAACTAGTGTCCCCAGGCTTCTATTCCTTAAAAACCAATGGCACTGGGTGCACGAATGGGGGAGATAGAGTGTACTCTGTCCACATCCTACTTGCAAACTTGCTGCAAGCACTGACAACAGAGCAATCTCTGTGTACAACCAACATAGCCAGGAAACGTGCTAACCTCTCAGTTCTTACGT
>NW_011888820.1:8766320-8785359 GCF_000151845.1 Pteropus vampyrus
ATCTATCTAAAAATAAGCAAGATCCCCTCATGGGACTCAAGGGCAATCAGAGAGATGACATTTTCATTGACTTAGTCACACCAAAGAGGCCTTAACATGATAGAGACCACAGTAGGCTATTACTGTCATTTTAAAGTCAGAACTCCATAGAAGACGAAATTGGGCTCCCATTTCTCTCTTTTCCTCTCATTTATTCTGCGCTTAGTACCTGGTGCTCTAAATACAGGTGACCCTTGAATAACATGGGTTTGAACTGTGTGGGTCCACTTATACATAGATTTTTTTTTCTATGAATATATAGTTGGCCCTCCATATCCCTAGGTTTTGTATCCTCAGACTCAACCAACCGTGGGTGGAAAACAGTATTTTAGATCCGTGGTTGGGAATCCAAAGATGTGAAGGGCCAACTGTATTCATTGTTCTACACCATTTTACACAGAGGACTTAGGCATCTGCAGAGTTAGGTATCCGTGGAGGTCCTGGAACAAATCCCCCATAGATACCGAGAGGCAAGTGTAACTAAGTTTTGGAGAAGTCGAAAGTTATATGCAGATTTTCGACTACGCAGAAGTCGGCACCCCTAACTTCCACACTGTTTAAGCATCAATTGTACTTGACTATTTGTAAATGCCATTCAAAGAGCACGTATAACTCTATTTTCTTTCCCATGAATTCTCCTGGGTGACTATACCCGTACTAAATGACTCCTCTCCCATCTTGACCACAGTAGCATCAGGTAGACACCTAGTCTAAGTTGGGCAATCAAATTCCTCTCCCTGAAATATTGAGCTAATAAAAAATATTGAGCTAAGCTGAGCCGAGTGATACCGACGGCCTAGGACTGAGTGCACTATTTTGTGGTGACTTCAATGATCATGATCAAGGACAGTCCTCAGAGGAAGAAGCTTGGAATGGAGTCATAGAGAAAAGCAAAAGGTAGGAAAATATGAGGCTCTAGACAGAGTTAAAGGAAGCAGTTTGCCTCTTTCATCTGTATGACCTATCACTTCCTATGAGGTCTACATATATTTCTAACTTTTGTATCCTTTATATTCATCTGTTTTATAAACACAATTTTAATTTGAACTAGTGTCCCCAGGCTTCTATTCCTTAAAAACCAATGGCACTGGGTGCACGAATGGGGGAGATAGAGTGTACTCTGTCCACATCCTACTTGCAAACTTGCTGCAAGCACTGACAACAGAGCAATCTCTGTGTACAACCAACATAGCCAGGAAACGTGCTAACCTCTCAGTTCTTACGTTCACTTGCCCAAGAGGTACCATACAACACTGGTACCAGCACCAGACTTTCTGGACTCCTGGATGGCTCATGTCTTTACCCCTTCACCTTTACCCCTCCCCGACAACCACAAAGAGTACCTTTAAGTCCCCACTTGCAAGTTCTTCAAGTTATTCTCTCACATGGAACTGAGTCAGAAGTTATGTGATCCACCTGGAAGTATTATATCATCTGTATTTTATCAAAAAGATCAAATTGGTGCACTGTCAATATGAAATCAGCAATAGGTTGTGGAGTATGCTCCAGAAGATTCATTAAGTAACTATTAAGTATGTTCAAATGGAAGAACTACATCAATTTGACAGTAATAATCACCAGCTTGAATTTGGGTAACTTCATCATGGCCAAAAGATCATCTATATTCCAGCTACGATTAAATAACAAAGGCCAGATTTATCTTCTCACATAAACAACTCAAAAACTAGACTAAATATATAAACCAGTGGATTTCAGATATTGGATCCTAACAAGTACAGGTTAGAGATCTTTGAGAAAGGGGAAACAAAGAGGTAATCTTTACAATTGCTCCAGCGTACAGCCTGAAGAAAGTATCCCAGCCATGGCAAAGAAAGTTGGGTCCCATACAGAGTCCTATCATCTCCATGAGTAGAGAAGATAAGAGTTAAAAATGTGGGGAGCCCATAAAGTCTAGAATTTGCAGAGCAAGTACCAGAGCACAGAAAACTGCAAAGAAAGCTCCAGAGATTTGCAAAGTTTTTATCTTGAGTTTTTTTTACTGAGGCCTGATAACTGCATTAATATAACGAAATTACCTGAGGCTGGGGAAAGCACTGCCAGTCAGGAGCAGGTGGAAAAGCCTCAGAGATCAAACAAGGCTAGGAGATGTTCACGTTCTCACTAGCCACAGTAGAAATCCTTGGTAATGCCTGGGATAATAGAGAAAGCACCAAGAAAATTATAGTCTCAGTACTGCGGAAAATTAGCCCTAGCATAAAAACCACGTAAAAAAGCTAAAAGCCAACAATAGAAAAAATAAAAATATTTCCAAGTAACTTAACTGCATCCCAGAATAAAATTCAAGAATATTTCAAGGAATTACAAAATAACTAACACCTAATACAGTAAAATTAAAAATACTCAGCATCCAGTTAAAATTATTGAGCATGTAAATAAAGAAAAGGATAAAAATAAATCAATAGAAACATAGATATGACACAAATGATAGAATTAGCAGATAAGGTCATTAAAAGAATTATTATAAACATATATATGTTCAAAAATACAGAGCTAGAAAGTATGCATATGGTAAATAGATCATAATAAAAGATTATAATATAAAAATTATTTACAAATCTTAAAACATCACACTTCCAAGATAAATAATACATTGTGTAGGATTAACAGCAGATTAGACACCACAGAAGAGTAAATTGGTAAATCTATTTTCATAGCAATAGAAACTAAAGAAGAAAAATGACACACACAGAGAAAAAAAGATTGGAAAAATTATGATAACGTAAGTGAGCTCTGGGATAAGTTCAAGGAACCTATTACTCATACAATTTGAGTCCTTGACTAGAGAGAGAAATGAGACAGAATATTTGAAGTAATGCCTGAAATTTTCCAAATTTGTTAAAAACTGTAAACCAACAGATCTAGAAAACTTGACAAAGAACAGGTACAAGATATATGAAGAAAACTACACCAATACAGTGCATAATCAAAATGCTTAAAACCAGTGATAAAGGGAAAATCTTAAAAACAGCCAAAGAACACATTACTTACATAGAAACAAAGATAAGAATAACAGCAAACTCCTCATCAGAAACAATACAAAGCAGAAGACTGTGGAGCAACATCCATTAAAGGACTGAAAGAAAAAGTTGGTAGCACAAGACTCTATAACCAGTGATGATAATATCTTTCAAAAACAAAGGTGAAATAAAAATTTTTTCGGGCATAATAAAAGCTGATAAAATTGATCACACAAAGACTATATTACAATAAATATCAAAGG
Source organism: Pteropus vampyrus (assembly GCF_000151845.1). NCBI lineage: Eukaryota > Metazoa > Chordata > Mammalia > Chiroptera > Pteropodidae > Pteropus > Pteropus vampyrus. The sequence goes on from NW_011888820.1 coordinate 8,769,601, forward strand.
AAGTCTACCAGGCAGATGGAACAATTAATTCCAAGTAGGAAATCTGGATTTACACAAGGAAAGAAAAGCACCAGAGATAATAAATGTGTGGGTATTTAAAAACATTTTTTCTTAGTTTTAAAATATCTTTTTAAAATAGCTAACTGGTTAAAGCAAAAATTACAAAAATATACTGTGGAGTTTATAATACGTGTAGAAGTGAAATGAATGACAATAGTACAAAATCTGGGAGAGAAGAAAGAGAATATACTGTTGTAATATTCTTATGTAGTACATGAAGGGATGTAATATTACTTTAATACGTGTGATAACTTAAAGATGTATACATACCATAAAACCTAAAGCCAGCGTGAGTGCACGCTTGCGCGCACACACACACACACACACACAAAACAAAACAAAGAGCTGTAATTAATAAATCAATAAGGTAAAGACAATGGAATTAGAAAAAAATGCAATTCAAAAGCAAGCAGAAAAAGTAGAAGAGGATAACAAAGATGACCTGACACAAACAAAACACATACAGCAAGATGATATATTGAAAATCAACCACCGCAACGATCACATTCAATGTAAATGATCTAAGTTCACCAGTGAAAAGGCAAAATTGTCAGGTGAGATAGAAAAGCAAGACCCAATTAAATATCCTACATTAATAATAAAAACACAATAAAGGTCTTCATGCCATTAAATCTGACAATTTATATAAAATGGACATATTCTTCACAAAAACAAACTACTAAAGCTTACTCAAGAAGAAATAGATAAACCTGAAAGCCTCAGCTCTATTAAAGAAATTAAATTTGTAGCTAAGGATATTCCCACAAAGAAACCAAATGATTTAGGTGATGAATTCTATAAACATTTAATGAAGAACTAATACCAATTCTTCACAAACTCTTCCAGAAAATAAAAGAGAAGGAAATACTTCCCAATTCATTCTATGAAGCCAGCATTATCCTGATGCCCAGATCAGAAAAAACATTATAAAGTCAACATCTTCAGGTCAACATGCCCATCAACACAGACGCGAACATTCTAAACAAAGTTTTAGGACAGAAAATTCAAGAATATATGAATAAATATATTATGACTATTTTTATCACAGAATGTAATGTTGGATTAACATTTTAAAATCCATCAATATAATGCATCATATTAACAGACTAAAAATTAAAATCTACAACTAATTTCACACTTAAGTGGGGAAAGATTCAATGTTTTTTCTCTAAGATCAGAAACAAAGCAAAGGTTGTTATTTTTACTATTTCTATTCAACATTTAACTGGAGATTATAATCAGTGCAATAAGGCAAGAAGAGGAAAATAAGGCTCATCAGCTGGAAATGTGTATGTATATATACACACGTATATACACATGAACACATATATTTAAAGCACATTTTACAATTCAATAATAGAAATGTATATTGTATAATTGAATTTATATGATTTTTCCAGAATAGGCAAATCTGTAGAGAAGTAAACTAGATTAGTGGTTGCCAAGGGTTGGAAGAGGAAGGAATTGGCAGTGAGAAAATGGGAGGACTGTTAATGAATACAGAGCTTCTTTGGGGGGAATGAAATGTTCTAACCTGAAGTAGTTGTGGTGGTTGTACAACTCTGCAAATATACTAAAAGCACTGAACTGTACACTGAATTTTCCATTATGTAAATTATAACTTAATAAATTTATTATAAAAAATTAATTATATAAACTCATAATTAAATTCTATTAAAAGCAAAGGTAATAAATATTCAAAACTCACCATGTTCTTATTATTTTACTACCTTTTAATATTACCTATGATCTCGAAGCTATATCTATGTTCTCTGTATGGTAGCATTATATAATAATATACTACTGTACATATCTGAAAGCTCTTAATTCCGTGACATCATGATGGTAAATCGAAATTGAACCTTGTGAGAGTACTGACACCGCAAATATGGGCAACCAGTACAAATCAGGGCTTTTATTCCCAGGGGGCAGGATGTTAATCATTTGAGTCCATCACTGCCCTATTTCATGCTTTCCAACCTAGTCACACTTGGACTAGAGAAGATAAGCCAAGAGTGGCAAAACGCTGAGGGGAAATGCATGAGACAGTAAATTTCTCTTTGACCCTGTAATTAGAGTACAATATCCCTGGAAGGAAAGGGAGGAGGCTTAGTAAATACCTGTTTTGCACATTATGTGGGAAAAATTTTTGTTTTGGACTAGAGGCAATAGTCCAAGTGTACATTGTTCCAAGATTACATAGTACTTTATTTCTTAATTGGTTATTCAAAAAAATAATAATGGGTGGCATGTGAGAGCTATCACTATTCTATGTATACAGATACATAACTATACATCTAACTACTTCTTGCTCTCTAGCAAATGAATGAAGTATTTAGGTCCACAATTACCTTTTCTCTTTCCTCGGTGTTACATTGGGTAAATGGTTCTATTTGTTAATTTTGAGCCTTTAATAAAAATAACAACACTTTTTTAGTTTTCTGAGTATACAAACAAATATTTGAAGATGTTAATTTCTATCATTAAAAGAGATTATTTTAAGATTTATTAGTGTATATAGGAAAAGGTTAGGACATTTAAAAATGGGTCTGAAGTATCTGACTCCATTAGTTACTACCAGTGATGACAGTGAATGTCCTAGTTATACTTGCTGATCCTCATCTTCCCCATCTATAAAATGGGGTTAATAATGGTACCTACCTTTCAGGATTGTTGTGGGGATTAAATGAGATGATCTCTTGTAAAAATCGCAGTGCAGTGCCTGGTATGTAATAAGCACTTAATGTTTGCTATTTGTATATTTTGCAACATTTAAACAGGCAATCATAATGGGCCAATTTCATTCTACAAGTACATGCCATATTTATTTCATAAAACCCATTATATTAGTTTCCTCCATATTGTATGTCTTATATGTGTAGGCAATATATTCAGTCACAAGACTCTTTCATAACTAGATTACTCGTACTTTAAGGCTTACTGAAAGGGATAGCTGTCTTATGAAGTGCATTTCCTCAGCCACTGTAAAATTGCAAAAGAAGCTGCTCTTCCTCTAGCAGTGCTGCCTTTTATCTTTAGCTGCTTACACGCCTTCGGAACTCTGGGGGATAATTGCAGTGTAATGTGTTACAGCTGCTTGCTAGGTAATTTACTCAGCTGCCACCACCTGGGGAGATTAGACGGGCTTTCCCCTCCTGACACTGGGCCCCTAGAATTTACAGTCTTTTTCCTTTCTCTTCTCTGGTGGTATCACTCTTCTCTCCCAGAGTTCACTAGGAAGTCAGCATTTTAAAGTACATAAGTAGTCTGTCTGCAGGAGCAAATACCAGCAAACAAACTCTATGCAGGCTAGGTAAAACTTTAGGGCATAGTCTCTATTTGACTAGCCCGGCTAAACCTGAACTATTATCAGGATCCTCAGGGCCCACCTAGCTTTAGAGGCTGCTCTTACCGTTTTGAGCCATAGACACTTTGGAAGTGTTATGGGCTGAACTGTGCCCCCCACCCCCAATCTATGTTGCAGTCCTAATCCCTACCCAGTACATCAGAATGTGATCTTATTTGGAGATGAGGTTTTACGAGTTAAGATGAGGTCATTATGGTGGGCTTTAATCCAATGTGACTGAGTTCCTTACAAAAAGTAGAAATTTAGAGACACACGTGCAGAGGATGAACGCAGAGAGTGGAATAATCCATCCAGAAGTGAAGGAAAGCCAAAGATTGCCAGCAAACCACTAGTAGCTAAGAGAGAAGCATGGAACAGATTCTCCCTTACAGCTCTCAGAAGAAACCAACCCTTACAACACCTTGATCTCAGACTTCTAGCCACCAGAACTGTGAGGCAATAAATTTCTGCTGTCGAAGCCACCCAGTTTGTAATACTTTGTTATGGCACCCCTAGCAAACAATTGCAGGAAGTCTGTGAAACCTCTGAACCCTGTCTCAAAACAATCATTTTTAAATGCATAAAATAATGTACATAGGATAACGAATAAAATCAAACATGTTAAAATATTGTTATCAAAATTTGTTCAAAAACAACTTTGTGATATTGTCATAAATATACTTCTATAGTAATGTATAAATAACATCCATGATGGGTAAAAAAACTAATTTTGAAGTATGATTGAATATAGATGAAATTTTGGTATCTGTAAAAAAATCTAATGTGTTATGAAAATATCTGTGATTTCTATCGGTTATAGGTACTACCATTATTACTATTGCTTATTGCCTATATTCTTGATTGAAGGAAATGCTAAATTTTACTTAAAAATTAGTGAAAGGTCAAGTTCACTAACCCTACAATTTCCTCCACTTATACCTTGGGGGGTTCATGGACCCTAGATTGAGAACCTCAGCTTCACAGCCTTCATTTCACTGGCTCTTCCCTTATCATAACATCCGGTTACTTTGTTCACTCTTACTTGTTCATTTATAACTTGGTCTTCGGTTCTAGACTCTATCTTTTCTGAGTATTTCAGTGATAAGATTTCTCTCTGAGTCCAAGTTTATTCCTCAGTACTATACACAGGTTATTCTATTGGAGCTGACATTGATCTTAAATTGTTATATCAAAGATTCCCAAAATTTAATATTTCTTTGGTGTGGATACAGAGCTTCCAATTGAAATCCCCTAAACTTGGCCTCTGCTTCTTCTCTTTGTTTCCAAAACCGAAATGTTTGGAGTTCAATTCTTAACTGGTTCACATTAGACTTAGAAAGATCCGTGTTCACTCATCACACCTCACTTGTAAAGATCTGTTCTTTCTATTCCCACAGCCTTCCATGTACACTCAATTCACTGCTCTCACCCGTGCATTGAGGCTCCTGTGACTTCGACGAACTCTTACTCCAGCAAAAACTACCTATAAAGTCTCTAAGCTAAAGGAGATCTTGGCTTCACAGTCAAGATCTCTGGGAATACCTTGATAGTATTCCTGACACACATCTACCCAGTAATCTTACTTTGCTGTTTTTCCTTACTCTTTACTTCCGGGGCATGTCATACTTTCATACTGACCACCTAGCCTCTAATGAAGCTTTTTCCTTTTTCTCCTCTCTCAGTATCCTACGACCTGCATGCTGGCCTCCTTAGCTTAAGCCGTTGTTGTGCCTTGAATTGTCACTACTGAGTCCTCTGATTCTTACCTCTCTGACACAGTACCCCAATATTCTATGATAGCTTATTTAAGATAATTTATGTGGCTCCTCATCTCAAGCTTTGTTCAATTACCAATTTCAAAATACTTCTTTGTGTTTCTATATACACATTTTTGTATTCTACTTCTTCTAGTTGTGCTTCAGGCTTTTTGATTCCAGGTACTGCCTAAGTAGTACACGTACAGCATAGCATAATGAAAAATCTCACATTTGCATTTTGTCCCATCTATTCACTCTCATATAACTAATGAATGTGTTAAATTTTTGTAAACCTTCTATATCTCTACATCTATATATAAAAACTTAAAGAGAAGCAATTTGATTTTAGTATTTTTAATCATTGTGTTTATAATATACGATTCATTTTGATTTATATCTTTCCCTTTGCTATGTTGAACCTTTAAGTACTTTTAGTCATTCCTAAAGAATATATTTCACCTTTTCCTGTTTTTGATTGTTCATATGTGCTCCTACCAAAATTCCTATTCATGGAGATCGCAATAACAATTTTAATCTGACTTTCGTGACATAGTAGGGGCTCTCTTACTTAAGGGTGTCACAGCTGCACTGCAAACTTTTATTTTTATTTTACCAGGCTCCATTCAGTCATCCCTTCGTTTTCTGCTTAATTATATAATCCATTCCTTCAACCTCTATTTTAGCAACACCATTGTTTCTCTGTCCTTTCATCTACTCACCTATAAGAGGCCCAACTCAGAATATCTGTCTTCAAAGCTTGTACCAGTTTGATATATTAATGCTTCTGGAGAAAAATCATAATGATAGTAACTGTTCTTGATTTGTCCTGTAAAATTCAGTTTTGTTTTAATTACTTTATCAGCTCTTTTCCTTCTCTGTAGCAACTTTTAAAAAATACTCTAACCTCTTAAAATGTTACATATTCTTACTTCTTCACATGCCCTATGCATACTACATGAATACTTATGTCCAAGAAAAAACAGGAACATCAATTGATAACCTGTCATCAACCCTATAAATTTATTTATATCTGTATCAAAACTGTCTTATTTAATTTTATTGACAATGAAAAAGATGATTGTCCCATGTGAAAATAGTGCATGTTTCTGTGTTCTGAAAGACTTTCCTCTTTTAATTTCTCGGGATTCTTCTTCACCAATAACCCTTGCTTGGAGCACACACTGTCAGTGTCCTATGTATATCTATTACCATTACTGTTACCACATTAGTTAATAAGATCTCACTGAAAGCACCCGGGACTCTGCCTCATACCTTGGGTTTCTCTGGCTGTAAGAGCTTACCCAGCCTGAATTCGGGTAGGAAGTTGGAGTTAATACTCCTGACAGCAGCCTTCAACCAACAGCAGCATGAGTCAGTGCATAAGCTGCCCATCTTTCTCACCCCTAGGGTGGGATAGCTTTGAGGTGTGTTCTACACATGACCCTACAAGCCACAGTGTAATTAAGCCTTATTTGCCTATGGTGCCAGCAGGCTTAATAACACTCTTGAATTGGATTCTTTGTTTCACTTTTCTATTTCCCTCCTGGTGGATTCTAAGATCATCTTCCAGATAAACCACTTGTGCTTAATTCCTTGGCTCAGGGATGGCCTCTGGAGAAACTGGACTTAAGAAAGTCAATTCTAGAAAGCCATCCTTCAGAATAGGATTGTGGAATTGGATCAACTGCAAGCCACATTACTGATAATATTAAGTAGTGTGACAAGACATCCTGCCATTCTGTAGCATCATCATATCTGTGATAGTGAGGTATGGTATGAGTGGAGAAGGTGTAATGACATGCAGTAGCTCTAGAGTCTTATCTCTGGCAGTATAGAATAGCTGGCTTTTATTAATGGACATGGATGCTCTAATAGAAGGATATAATAGACAAAGATCAGCCGGCTATGAACTCAGGTTCAGTTCCTCAGCTGGCAGAACTACCCAAGAGCTCACACAGAGTGTCTGACTTAACAACATATGACTCCATCTAAAATTACCTTAGACTTCTCAGACCATAAACATAGACAAGAGATTAGAGGAGATAAGTATTGGAAGAATTTAGGGTTCTGCTACATAGGCAAAGTTTTTAGTAGTCCATTAGTTTGAGGCATGCTGCAATACCTCCTCTAGCGTAAAAGATAAGTCACTGCTACCTGTACTTCCTACTGGTCTATATACTAAGAAAGAGGCATAGACCCTGCCAGGCATCTTTGGCTTTTGGAATCAACACATACCACACTTAGAACTACTGCTCAAATCCGTTTATCAGGTATCTCAAAAGGCTGCCAATTTGAGTGGGATCAAGAGCAAGAGAGGGATTGGTGACAGGTTCAGGCTGCACTACAAGTGTTCCTATTGCTTGGGCATATAACTTAGCAGATCCAATGATGCTAGAGATAACTGTGTAACTCAGGATACTGTGTTATGTTCCTGACAAACCCAGATATGAAAATCTTGAGATGAAAATCACAGTGCAGACACCCATAGTTCTAAAGCAAGGCCATGTTGTCTATAGTAGAGAAATCATCACCATTTCCAAAACAGCTACTGGCACACTCTCAGTAAGATCCTGGTAGAGACTAAGGTTTTGACCTTGGGATCAATGTCAGAAACACCAAGCCACAAGAATAAGTGGGCACAGCAACAATCCATCACAGAATGGAAAGTGGAACCAAGAAAATCTAGATGGCACAATACATAAACAAGTATATCCCCATGTCATCTACCACTATTGTACCAATGCTTCTATTTCAACTGGTACTTGGCCTAATGACTTGCTAATGGAGGAAGATGAAAAATTCAGGCCTGTTTTATGCATTGGCCGGCTAGATATGTTAATGCAACCTAAAAATGGACAGTTGCCACACTACAGCCCCACTCAGGGAAGTCCCTGAAAAAGAAGAGGAGAAATCTTCCCATAGACAGAGGTTTGAGCAACATACCTGTTAATTGACGAGGTGTGGACAGAGAAATGATCTGAGGTAAAAATACACATAGAATCAAAGGCAGTAGAGAATGGTTTAATCAGGGGCCTGAAAGGAACAAAACTGTAAAATTAAAGATGAGGAGTATGGGGAAGAGATATGGGTGGATCTGTGGGAATGGGAGCTAAGTTTGCTGAGATTTGTGCATCATGTCAATTCCCACCAAAGAGAACATCCACCAAAAGAAGACATAATGCAACAGATGACTCATTCAGTGGATATCAGCCACTCTAGTGTTTGGACAAAAGTTCTTAAAAAGAATAATTACATTGGCATGGACAGAGGACAGGCACATGCCCCAAGTCACAGGGTCCTGCTGCCACAATGCTACTGGCTAACAAGTCAGCAGTAGAGACGAAAACTGAGCCATTAATACAGTTCCATCCCTTGAGGATACCAACTAGCTTCTTGATGCAAATTTTTTAACCTAAACTCATGCTACCTGGGAGAAGCAAGGATTATATCCCCAGTGTGAGTTTTCTTCTTTGCCTACAGTTTCTCAACTGGCAGAACTATCCCAGAGCTCACAGAGTGTCTGATTTAACAACATATGATCCCACTTAATATCACCTTGAAAATTCCATACTGTAAATACAGGAAAGAAAGGGATCAGGTCTGTCATGGACATCATTGTGCTGTCCATGTCTTGCAGAGTTCTAGGCAGTATGTAGGTATTCAATTGATATTTAAAAAAAAGAGGAAGTTTTGAAAAAAATCTATCCAGGATATTCAGAGGTAAATTTTATGCCCTTCTCTATGAACTAACTATATATTACCTACAGTGACAAACCCATTGAATCTTTTAGATGTTATTTTCCAAAAATAAAGAATATTAGTGAATTTACTTTAAATTCTCAGATATATGAGTTAGATCAATAGGGTTTTTAACACAAAGAAGGTTTGAAGAAATTGGCTGTGAAAAAAAATTTTTCTCTTAAGAGAGAAAAAACAAAAAATGAACTTTACTTTCACCTTCTTAAGTAGTTAGCTGTATAATTCATAAACATGTGAGCTGATGCTAAGTTCAAGCAAGGAGTCAAGCTTCGGTATGGCATAATGGATTATACTGTGACTTCTTCGTTTTTAATTTTTTAAAAAGCCATCAAGGAGACTTTGGCTAAAAATAGCTCATAGGGCCTGTACTCCACTTAAGCAAAATAATGTGTAATCACAAATCATTTTGCTACACATAGAAATTCAAGGAGATCATGAGACACTGGATATTATGACCTCTTGTTGCAATTTTTAAAAACAGTGCTTATTTACTGATGACTTTCAAAGATATTTATGAAAATCTGGTCATATAAATTTATTGGAGCAACATTATCTCCATTATTTTAAATAATAAAACTAATTAGCTTTAATAGTATGGCTATCACAAGTACTTTTCCTACAGGTTTGCCAATCTTCAACTGCAATGTTGCTATATCTACAGAGATTACTATATCTGCAAGACATAATCAAATGACTAGAAATTGAAACATATGTGGACAGAGGGGCAATGCAAATATTAACTTGCCAAGTGATCCAAAAGTCATTTGGTAAATTATCTGCAATTTGGTATGGATGTTTCTAAAAGCACAGCTTTATAAACAGAGGCAAGCATGGAAACTGTAATATACAAATAATATACTAAAGACATTTTCAGTAGAAACGGTACAAATAAATATTGTTGAAATACGGCCAGGCAGTTAGTACTCTACATTTTCTAAGTCTATTAGGTCCCTTCTCAGAGTCTCCCCTTCCTTTTTATCTAGCCTGAATTCCACTGACCATTAGTTCTACCACTCCTTAGCTCCCTATACCTTGGTTGTGCCCACCTAACAGAAATCTCAATGTGGATGAGTCTTCTGTCTAAGTTCTCGGTTCCTACATCAAGGCTGCTGAATGATGCTGAGGAAAAAAGTTCACATGATCAGGTAGAGTATCATGAACACAATATCATGGCCTCTGATACCAATGGGGTCTTAACGCTAACAGATTTCCTCCACAATTTCCATATTCAGCTCTCTTCCTCTGCTCATAGTGGCTATTTCAAATAGTCTCCATTCTCCTCAAATCCCTATACCATCTCCTCCACCTTCATTCTAAGCAGGAAACTTTGCCTCTACTTCACAGAGAAACTAGAAAGTATGGCGGAGAGGTGAAGGGAGGATTGAAGATCAACAAGAAAGTCCCTCAGCTTTGTTCAATTGTAAAATCATGTTTCATTCACAATCTCCTTTCATTTTTACTCGCTCGTCCCATGAAAGTTCTTCCTAATGATGGACTAATGGTGAGAATAGGGATTAGAACTATTTGGCAATGTGTAAACAATTAAAATCTTCTTGTTCTTTGCCCCAGCCATTATATTTTAGAAACATATTCCAAGAAAAAAAGGAATCAGAGTATAATAGTTATATTTGAATAGCTAATATTAATAACTTGCTGCATGTTCATTAATAAGAAGTTAGTTAAATATATCCACTGTAGACTGAATGTTTGTTTTCCCCTGGAAAACTGTATGTTGAAAATTAATCCTCAATGTGATGGCATTTGGAGGTGGGGCCTTGGGTAGTTATTAGGTCATGAAAGTAGAGCCTTCCATGAATAAGATTAGTGCCCTCATAAAAGGGACCTCATAAAGCTTTCTTGCCCATTCTACCATGTGAGGACACAGTGAGAAGAGAGGTGTCTATAAACCAGAAAATAGGCACTCAACGGATAGCTGGCACCTTGTTCTTGGACTTTCAACCTCCAGAACTGTGAGAAATAAAATTTCTGTTCTTTAAGCCTGGATGGTCTATGGTATTTTTGTTATAGCAGCCTGAACAGATTAGGACAATATCCTAAATGGAATTCCATGAATACTGTAAAGACCATGAATACCGTGAAGACTTTAAAAGGCTGAAGGTGCTCTCTATTACTGACACAGAGAAATGTCTGTCCATGATATATATCATTTAAACCTGAAAAATATGTTTATATACCAGTATTTATATTATTATTTCATTCTAAAATATATATTTATTCACAGATTCATTTTTAAAAACTTGAAAGAATAAATAATTTTCAGATGGAGTTATCATGGGTTAATACTGATTCTAATTTACAAATGTCTGTATTTAAATTTTTTTAAAGAAAGCAGAATTAAATCTGTAACCAAAAAATTGTTTTTAATTTAAAAGTCTAAGGATAAAATTCTCTTCCAAGGCTATAGTGGGTTCCCTCAGCAACATTATTTTATAAATTATTCCCTTTCTTTCTAAATTCACTATTAGTTGTTTACTACTCTTTCCAATTAGCATCTAGATATGTTCTAGTCTTTCTCATATTTATCTCTCTACCATATGCTACATCCATAAGCGCCCTTCATTTCACCTCACCTTCACAGGTACCATTTGAATTGTTTCTATGTCCTCACTGCTCTTTTTTTTTTTTTTTTTTTTTTAACAGTCTACAGGGATCTGCTTCAGCTTCTAGCATGCCAGTCTTTGCTCTCACCAAAGTCCACAAAGAGCTCTTTGTGGATAAATCCAATAGACAATTTCCTGTTCTCTTATTTGAATATCCTGTGGTGTTTGCCACGGTTAACTGTTTCCTCCTTCAATTTCTTTCTGTTAAAGCCCATGACACCACATTCTTATGGTTTTCCTCTACCAGTATAGGTACTCCTTATCACTAACTTTTAGGGATTCTTTTCATCTGCCTTCCCCTTAAATGAAGTCCCTCTTCAATCTAACTGCTTTTATCTTTGAGGAGAGTAAAATGGGCAGAGATATATTCTAGAATTAGGAAAAACCTAGATTTGAATCTTGGCTCTTTCACATGCTTAACAGGGACCGTTGGAAAGTAGCTTATTCCCTCTGTCTCTTTTTTCCTCTGTCATAAAACAGAAAGTTTTCTTATAAGGTTGTTATTAGCATTAAATACATAGTTATGAATGCTGCCTAGTATATATTTAATATCTGGTAGCTGTTGTTAGTCTGATTTTATAATCTCTCTTGGGAAATTTCTAAGTTTTAACTATAACATGTAAACTAATGACCACCCCTCTTTTTTCTCCAGCCCAATCTCTCTTCTAAACTTCTAATCTAAACTGACTATTGGACATTTCTACTAGATATGTCATGGTTATCAAAATCGGCATCCCAATTTAATCTCAGTTAGCTCCCTGCCACCTCTCTCTAAAGTCTGTGTTTCTCCTTCAGAATAGATGGTGTCACGGCCACTATTGATATATCATGGTGTCATAGTCACAAAATCCAAACCTGGAAGTTATCGTTAGTATTCCTTTTTTCATCTGTTTATATACCTAGTCCCTAAATCTTGTTGATTCTTCACCACAAATACTAGTGGAGCTTATCTACTTTTGCCTTTTCACCATCTTAGTTAATGACATCATCGTACCTTACCTTGGTAACAGCAAATGGCTCTTAATTGATCTCCCTTACCTCCAGGGTTACATTTTTCTTTCTTCTTCCTCCTTTTATTGTCTATGTATACATTATAGCTAATAATTGTTCTTATTGCTTGAAATTTTCCCACAACTTTCCTTCATATTGGCCTCATCTGTTACCACCACTGTCATTACAGCCTCCCCATTACCATCCTCACCTAAACTACACCCATACTAAATATCGTCGAATTCTCTAATGAGTTGTATATCTCCAACTTGTAACAGACTCCCCCCTTTCTTCAATCTACTCCTTAAACTTCTAACTTGGCTGAACTTCACTTGCCCTTCAGATATTACCTAGTTTTCCCAAATCTTAGCTAATTTCCTCCCACTTCATTTTCTCGCATAGCAACCTATATACCTCTATCAATGCATTTATTTCAGAAAAAGTAATTTTCTGTTTTCACGTTTGTCTTTTTCACTGAAGCAATATTTCCGAATTCATGTCTGTTTCTTCTCTGAAGCAATTTTCTCAATAAATGTTACAAAGGAATCACATGCTGCAAAGACATCGACTGTTACAAAGGAATCACATCTTTGCCCACACAACTCAATAAAAGGGTATTATAGTAATAAAAACTGGCATTACATTATTAACCCACAATGACAGGAGAACAATAGAAAGAAAGATGGAAGAAAAATTTATGTCAACCAGTTTTTGGAAGATAGAAGGCAAATGGTGGAGCGATGACAGTAGAAGAACTTAAAAAATTTTAGTGCCAGGAGAAGGGAAACACTGACTATAAATGGGCAGATTTGCCCTAAAAACTGCCTGAGAAGTTTAGCACTTTGAACATTAAGTCGAGCTGAAAAGAGAGTATTTGGAAACTTAGATTCAAAGCAGTTGAATAACCCAGGCCCCCAATTCATCTGCTCAGAGATGACTAAGACTCTTTCTCTCAACCCCAACATGCTCCTCTTGCATGGTATGTTTAGACTGGAAAACTTGAAAATAAAAGTTTCAAGATTCAGGAAATTCATGTACCTTAAAAGAGGTTTTGGCATGTGGCTGAAAATAAGGATTAAATAAAATAAATGTGTACATATAATTTTATGGAGAGGATTCTACAAGATGGTAGAGTAGAAAGCACCATAAATCTATTCCCCCACCTAGAGAACGGTTGCACTGGCAGAACCTACCTGATGTAACTATTTTAGAACTCTGGAGTCTTTTGAAGCCGTGAAACTTCCAGGGGAAAGCTTAGAGGATAAACTGCAGTTATTTTAGCCTCAGCTCAACAGTAGCTACCCACCCCCCACCGCCATCCCTGTGGCAGTCGACCTTGCGTGTGTTCCTCAAATGGCTTACACTCAGCTTGTGGAAGCCAGGGTGGGCAATGAGGATCTGGTCCTGTGAATATCTGGGATCAGTGTTCTGATCACTGACTGCTGCTGCTGATCATGAATGTGTAGGCATAGAGGTGGGCAACCACTGTCACACACTTGCCGCCATCTTTGCAAGCCGCTCCACCTTGGTCTGAAGCAACTTCTAGGGGGATTGAAAAGGTAACAACTTTCCCCCTCCCCTTCTTTTTTTCTTTTCCTCCTTTTGGGAGCCAGACATTAAAGACTAGGACAGTCCAAAGCAACCGCATATGCTAGGGAAATTTGAGTACTGTGCATACTCAAGGAAAGGCATAGACTCAAAAAAGACCTGAGAAGACCTTAACTACAATTATACCTGAGGCTGAGCTTAGGAATGGAGATAACCTACAACAACCAAAACAAAACAAAAACAAAAACAAAAAACAGCAAGCTCCGGAGAAGGGACAGAATATGATTATTAGAGTTACCATATTGTTAGATGCAAATATCAAGTTACTGACCAATAAATAAAACACACACAGACACGAGGCACACAAAGAAATTGAAAAGTATGGCTCATTCAAAGGAACAAAATAAACCAACAGAAACTCTACAAGAAAGATGAACTGAAGGACCTACTAGACAAAGACTTTAAAATAATTATTTTAAAAATGCTCAGAGAACTCAAAGAAGATGTGGAGAAAGTAAACTATGTAGGAACAAAATAGAAATATCAATAGAGAAAAATCTTAAAGAAACCATAAAGACATTCCAGAAATAAGGAATACGATAATTGAAATTTTTAAAAAGTCACTAGATTCCATGGCCATACCACTCTGAATGTGCCCAATCTCATCTAAAAAAGTCACCAGAGAAATTCGAGGGCAGATTTGAACATGCAGAAGAAATAATTAGTTAACTTTAAAATAGTCCAATTGAAATCATTCAGCCTGAGGAACAGAAAAATAAAAGTGAGGAAAAATGAATAGAGCCTAAAAGATCTTTAAGACATGACCAAGAGAATTGACATATGAACTGGGAGTCAGAGAAGGAAAAAAAAAGAAAGAAAGCCAAAGAGTAGAGAGATTATTTGAAGAAATAAAAGCCAAAACTTTCCCAAGTTTGATGAAGACATGAATATAAACATCTTCCCAGACTCCAAGAATCTCAATAAACTTAAATTTTTAAAAACCCTATAATTAATATCCTTAAAAAGTTAGAAGAAAACTGCATCGATAAAATAATAAGAGCAAAACAACACACAAATGTGAATTGGATTTTTAATAGCATCACACAAAAAAACTAGAAGATATTAAAACTATGCTTTCAAAATTATGAGAGAAAATTCTTTTCATCCTAGAATTCTGTCAAATCAAACATTCGATCAAGTATGAAGGTAGAATAAAGATTTATTTAAACATACTAGGTATTTTTTCTCAGCAAGTTACTGAAAAATATGTTCCAGTAAAATAAGTCTACAAACCAAGAAAGAGAAAATCTCCCCCTTACAGCAAGAATCTGATTGGCTCAACTTGGGGCAGGAATGGACTTCTATTCCCATTGCCCATGAAAATGGGAGGCAGAGTTATGCCTCATAATTTAGTGCAGACCCCCTCCTATGGATGTGGGTTGAGCACACAAAGAAAAAGGAGTTCTTTGTGGTCTAAGTAGACACAAGCACATTACTTTTGAGCAAAAAATTTGATTATCAAAATAGTAATTAATTTGAATCATACAATTTGATAGGAGTGGAGTCAGAGCTGGGACTCAGATTCTTTAATTCCTAATTCAGTCCTCTTTCAACTTGGCTAGCATCAGAACAAGGAACTCGATCCCTGTTGGACATTTTCAGCTAATGATTAATACTA
>NW_011888820.1:8785409-8795493 GCF_000151845.1 Pteropus vampyrus
TTTTTCTCAGCAAGTTACTGAAAAATATGTTCCAGTAAAATAAGTCTACAAACCAAGAAAGAGAAAATCTCCCCCTTACAGCAAGAATCTGATTGGCTCAACTTGGGGCAGGAATGGACTTCTATTCCCATTGCCCATGAAAATGGGAGGCAGAGTTATGCCTCATAATTTAGTGCAGACCCCCTCCTATGGATGTGGGTTGAGCACACAAAGAAAAAGGAGTTCTTTGTGGTCTAAGTAGACACAAGCACATTACTTTTGAGCAAAAAATTTGATTATCAAAATAGTAATTAATTTGAATCATACAATTTGATAGGAGTGGAGTCAGAGCTGGGACTCAGATTCTTTAATTCCTAATTCAGTCCTCTTTCAACTTGGCTAGCATCAGAACAAGGAACTCGATCCCTGTTGGACATTTTCAGCTAATGATTAATACTAGCCTAGCCTGACAGTAAGTACTGGGTGAGATATTAAAGAATTAAAAAGACAGTACAAATTCAGATATAACTAATGCTTGTCATGCCCTGTGGTTTGACTCTCTCACATATATTTTATCTAAAAGCTTACTATATCCTGGGTGGTATCCAAGGCCACTTTAGGTAAACACAACGGATAGGTAATTAAAAGTTAATATTTATAGTGCTTATTTAACTATTAGGAGAATAGAAAAGGAAAAAATCCCCAGGAACCAGAATAACTTCAGGAAGGTTTGGGGAGAGGTGAAATTTGGTCTGAGTACTGAAGTATAGGGTAGTGTAGCCATAGAGGAGAGTGAGGGTATTCTAGGTAGGGAAATATTCTTAAGCAACAGTGTGGAGATGGGGATCGGTGAACTTTGGGGTTTTGGTGGAGAAAAACTCTGTGGATTATAATTGGACAAATCAGAGAGATTTAGTTGGAAATTTCTGGCTTAAGGGTAACAGAATTTAAAGTTGTAAAATAGGTGACACACACACTTTAGAATACTTAGCTAAATCATATTGCATCATTATGGTGATATGTGTTTTTGCCAGCTCCCTGTGGTTTTTCTAAAGTTTCATACGGCATAAAAGCTCAAAGTTTTCTGAAAGCTCCAAGATGTTATTGGAAACATATGAGAACATAGATGGCTGGAGCTGCAAAGTATGTTACCCTTTTCAACCTATTTATGGGTTAAAAATAGCAGAAACTGAATTTCAGACAAAGCAATAATCTTTACCATGAAAATAAGGAGTAAGCATATCCTTATATGCCAGCTGTGTAAATTATTCCTGTTAAGATAGACCTTCAGTCTCGGACAAGAGAGGGAAAAAAAATCAATATTAATCCACTCATACTTGTAATGGAAGGATGTGGTCATATAAAGTATTACTGGCTAGTACAGGATCACAGTCTGAATTTGAAGACAGATGCTATATGTTTGCTATGGAAACAATAGACCGTAACATTGTATTTGATGTGGAAAAATCAATCACAGCGTTACCAGCTAGAAACTGCTCTGCTTTGAGGCAAGAATACAAAGTACCTCAAGCCGTTGTTAAACAGAAGAGGTTTCATGATTATTTAATCACTTGAGAGGCCAAACCAATTAAAATATCATCTGTCAATACTTTTTCTAGGATTCGTTTTCAGGAATAATAAATGTTTTCTCAGCATCTATTGTCTTGGCCTAAATGATGACAATACAGAAATAAAAACCATCAGAACCAAGTTTGTATTTTCCAGCAGGAAGTGGTTTCAGATTTTATTTGGAGATAGAAAAGGTCAAAGTTTCTTCAGGCATTTTTCTGGAATCTATCAAGTAAAACTCAGGGCTTACAAAGGTCTGGCAGTGTGTATCTGAATCACAAATAACAACCAGAGTGCACAAAGCCTTCAGGCTTCAGAGATCTGGTATGAATTCATCTCCGGCTGCGACCACACACATGTGGTGAAATGGTACTCCTCTGGCAGGATTCGGACATTTATTTCCCAATGGCTCATGGAGAAGCCATTGCATTGTTTCTGTATGAATGAAAATAGGTGACATAAGCAGGGAAAGGTGGGAGCTTAAGCTAGAAAGATAGTTTAAGGCATCGAACACCCTCCCAAGGAGACTGAACTTAAAATCTTAAGAGGTAAAGTAGATCCTCCTAAGATTTTAAAGTAAGGAAATGATACAATTAAATGAAATTAAAAAAAATAGCTGTGGTGGAAATATGGATGATAAATTATAGAGGAAAGATTTTGAAAACAGAAACCATGTAGGAGACAACAGCAATTTGCAAAGAGTTTAACTTTAAGTAAGGGCAATTATTAAGAGGAAGAGGCAAAGTCAGGGATATGGAAAAGAGTAGACTAGAATGAAATCATGTAGGTTAGAGAGAATAGAATTGAAAATGATGCTGAAGTTTTTTTCTTTGTGAGACTGGTTAGATATTAAAGTCTTTAATAGGTCTGGGAAGACATAATAATGAGAATTATAAACAAATCTAACATTTAGGGCTTCAAAGTTAATTCTGATAATGCTCACTGATGAAAACAGAAAAGAAGAGAGTGTAAGTTTCATTTAATTTTTGCTTTAAATCCCTGCTTATCCTTTACTGGCCTTTAAACCTTGGAAATATTACTTAACGTGACTGAGTTCCACTCCTTCGGCAATTTGAAAATGGGGAAACGATTTCTGAAATCATTATTGTGAAAATCGAATGATATCATTAGCCATGTGACTGCCTCGTACTGAAGTAGAAGTTAAATTAATAGTAATAATAATGATGGAGGCATTTTTAAAACCTCCAATGTAAAAAATGTATAATGTATCGAATGTAACTTTTTAAAAAACTGATGCAATTTAAAAATCCTCTAAATAGCACTAATTTATCTTAAAGAAAATGATTTTGATCACCTAAAGAAAAAGAATATTTTTTCTTGAGTGAGTTGTATATGCACAGAAAATAAACATACACAAAAAAAGTAATTTCACAACAGTTATTTTCAGCAGAATACAGTTTGAAAATGGAACCATCTTCCTACGTGTGAAATTGTTTACGATAAAAAAATTATTCCAGTCTTTCCATTCCCCCAGATTTCTCTCATTTTCCAGACACTCAGGAGATCTTATGGAAGTAATTAAGCCCTAAAATTTGAGAATATTCATATATCTTAGGATAGTTTCTTATGTTATCTTCCTTACTTTTTGTTCATGCAAGACAGATATTTAACAACTATTTTTCATTCACCTCTCTCTCAGTCTCTCATTCTGTCTTTCTTGTTTTCTCTCCCTCTTTTTCTTCATTCTAATTTTCTCTTAACTTGGCTGAGAAGAAGTATTCTGTGCTTCCAGCTCTGCAGAAAATATGAGAGCTCTCTAGGTCTACAACTGTTGCCTGATTTGCCCCTGTACCAAAAATATATAGGCCTTAAACCTTACTTATGAAATCATAGTTCATTCTAAATTTGTTATTACTTGTCAATCTCTTCCATGTAATGTCTCTTCTTTGACCTATTCACAAATACAGATGCATTTAAACCATTTCCTGCCATGGAACATAAAGATTTTCCATGAACACTTCAATAATTTACTAAAACCTAATACGCCTAATTGAAGTTTGCAAAAATTAATTTGGTTACCTTTTTCCTCCCAAATCCATCTAAAGTTGCACTAGTAGACATCACAGAGTAATTAATTATAGCATATAACCCTGCACAGTATCGTGTCTTACATAGTACTACATAGACACTCACAAATAGTTATTAAAAGAAGAGTAAAATGTTTTATTTTACTCTTAGGCTAAATATTTATTCCTCTTACCTAAATTTCCTTGTCTATAAATATAAATAACAATAACATCTATCTCAATGGTATTTATGAGATTAAATAAAATAAGGCACATAAAGTACAGCACACTTCATAGAGTAAATCTTTAATAAATAGCAAGTTTTTCTATTGTCTAGATTAATACTGTCCCATAGAAAAATAATGTGAAACACATAGGTAATTTCATATTTTCTAGTAATTACATTAAAGTTTTTTTAAAAATCAGGTGAAATTTATTTTAATGAGCTATTTAATCCAATTTATTGAAGATAATATGTCAACATGTAACCAATACGAAGTTATTGATATTTTACATTCTATTTTTCAAAATATAACCACACAATCCAGTATGTATTTTACACTTACAGCACCTCTCAATTCAGATTGGCCACAGTTCAAGCACTCAATTGTTACATGTGACTAATGGCTACTGATTTAGACAGCACAGGTCTAGATGCTCATTGACTTTGGATGTTAGTGACATGCAACTCTGGATGAGTCACTCTTTATAAATGGATTCAAAACTTCAACAAAAAAAAAGAAGAAGAAGAAGAAGAAAAGGGAAAAGAAAAACTAAAGCCCTAGCTCCAGGAAATATATCAGAACCAGGGTCCTGATGATCTGACTATTCTCTTGTTAAGTGACCTTAATAAATACTGTGTTTCAAGTAAGTTAATAATAATAAGGATAATACTGTTTGAATTTAGAGGAAAAAAAATAATTATCATATCTTTAAAAGAACCGTGGGAAGTCTGCCTTTGCTTTAGAAAAAGCATACTTTGAAACTGGTAAACATACATAGAATTCTAGAGTAAGCTTGGTTCTCACAAAGACAAAAGACTCACACAATGTTTAAAATGTTCTTAAAATATTTTTAAGAATATTTTTGTTCTCAGTATGCTCAAAGCACAAAAGCTCTCCTGGGGCCCACCCTGGGCTTACTGGCTCAATGCACCCTCTTAGGCAGCTAAAAAAAAGAAAACCCTTGCACTTCTCATCTTCACGACATGAGCTGATCTCACAAGCTCTTTACATGCTTTATTTACTATTCATTTTCATTCTTGGGAGAGAAACTTGAAATATTTATTCACGGGATATTATTCTTTGAAAAATGCTTCCTAAGCTGAGGATTTAGTAAATGGTAGGAAAAAAAAAAGTCTCTGCAACAGTCAATGTAATTATTATCCCTGAAATTGCATTTTAAAATAGTTTAATAATGAAAGGAGTTTTCTGCAAAACCAGGCAAAGAACTAAGAGCATAAAGAGGCTCAGAAATCCAGAGTAAGTACGCCTGTCGGGCTGCATGTATGCAAACACACACTTAATTCTTACCTCAAGCCTAACAACATTAATCATGTCTGTAAAATGATAACCAAAACGACAGCTCTCGCTCAGGAGTTGGCTGTACAAGTAAGCAGTTTCTAGCCATAACCCACCACTCTGAGCAAACAACTGACGGGCAGCAGTCCTTTTGTCAAATTCTGACAAGTGAATCAATAAAAAGACACAGCAAAAGTTCAATCAGAACAGACACCACTAATACGGCTGGCCTTTTGGGACCCACAGGAGTGTGGAAGTGCTTTTCCATGTTAATTTCTCTTCACTACCCCTTGGGGTTATCACCTTCTCTGGCCCCTGTTAATTAAAAACTGCCTCCTTCTAAAGTTCCTTGGCAGGCATTTCCCTCGTGTCAGCCTATTCTGCTGAATGCTAAAAGAAATGGAGGGAGGAAGATTCCAAAGCTGAGAACGCCACAATGCCAAAACTGCACTCCTGTCCTCCCAAAAGACTGAGTGTATAAACAGATAATTTTTTAATGGAATCCCCTATAATTGTGAACAAAAATTACGCATGAACAATTAAAGATAACACTGTATCAAAGTCAAACAAACAGTGAAACTAGTTAAGCAGCTAGGTAGGCAAACCAATAAGGAGATAGGCAATCTTGGTATACTATTTTTCAGGTTAGCCTTATTTTGGAATTTGTTGATTTAATGCATTTTAATTGTATATACATTTCTCTTTTGTTAATTCAGCCTAGCACTTAGTTATTGCATTCTTTCTCTTCTCATATAGAGATAAATTCATCTCTACCTATTTGCTAGTCTTCAATTAAGAACAGGATTAACCCTAAGGACCAGGTTACTTTGTGTTTGTGCCAAAGCCTACTAGACATGTTTAGACTTAAAAAAATCATAGTTACGTCCTTTCACCCATGTTAATGACAAACATAAATTACCTATGTGGCTCATTGATGGTCAGATTATTCCAAATTGGTTATTTGATGAAACATGCCTTTATTTTACACCCAAAAATATGACAACACATTCAAATAATACAGAAGCTCATGTAGTAAAAAGGAAAGTCTCCTGGTTCACCAAGACCATCTCAATCCCTTATCTATCATTAACTATTAGTGTAATTTAGATTTTCTCATGCATTTACAAATACACACCTGAATATGTGATATTCTCTTGTTACTTATGTAATACAACCATAAGGTCTACCTTTTTCTACTACTTACTTTTTGACTTAATAACGAATTCTGGAGCTGTTTCATGTAGCTTGATCTCATATTAGACAGATACTTTAATAAAATATTTATACATGTCTCTTTAGATAAATTACTAAATACTAGGCAGAAATTTACAAATTAAAAAATTTGATAAACCATGCAAAATTGTTCTCCAGAAAGGCTTTGACAATTCCGTTTCCACTAACATTGTATAAGGTCATCCATTTTCATTTTACATTCTCTGACACTGGATATTATCATGTGTTTGTGATTCACAGGCCTTTAGTGAAGATCTGTGCTTTTAATATCAATCATGTACTCTCAGCTATATAATCTCTGCCAGACATATCAATACTTACAACAAATCACATCCTCCACCCTGAACAAAAGAATATAGCAAGTCATCACTTCTCTATGTTGCTCCAATCTTCTTTATTTTTATTATTATTATTATTATTATTATTATTATTATTATTTTTAAATTTTGTTGTACTATTTTTGATGGTTTTTCAGGAAGAGATCCTGACTAGTAAACTAAGTAAGTCTTGAGATGCCCAGAGATTTCATTTTAATCTCACAATTAAGCATTTATTATATTACTATATAGATTAAAAATATCTTTCTTGAGGGTGATGATAACAAGCTGGTGGACTAGGAAGCTCCAGGCTTTCATTCCCTCATGGAAACATCAAGTAAACAGCTACAGATTGACTGAAATAGCTTTGTGGGAGGTCTGGAAACTAGTCAAGGATCTGTAGCAACCATGTAAACAGCCAATCAAGAAAAGCCCATGATCAAAATGGTAGGAAATTTCATGGTGTATTTGCTTACCCTTACCCCTTTCTTTCTCTAGAGTGACATGACACAGTCAGAAAGAAACTGCCCAATTCCAAGTTTCTTCCCTTAGGATGGAAGGAAATAATGCAACTCATTTGCAACATTCTTACCTTTCTGTGGCTGCCCAAGGGACTGATTTCTGTGTTGTTTGACTCAAAACTCAGATAGAAATGGAAGCAAAGGCTATCTCAGTTGGGAAACCATGAAAATCTGTTGTAGACACCATGCACAGGAAAACTGCATGGAGATTGCAGACCTGCAGATGCCTGCGGGTAAGAGATTATGGGCAGAAGAATACAATAAAACATCTAAGGTACCAAGAAGAAGCAGGGACCAAACTCAGGGAAATTAAGACACTTAAAAGCAGCCATTTATATGGAATAACTAGGGGAAAGGTACACACAGAGGCTCAGGGAAAATGGATGCCCAGAAAAGGGCTGAAAAGATTTTAAGTCACCTAACTTGTCAATGACCAGAAACTATGTTGGAACATTTGCAAATATTCTAATTGATTTGTGTTATAGATTGAGTAGGCAAGATCACCAACATGACTTAAGGTACATGACCATGTTGGACTCCCAGATAATATTAAAATTGACTACCAGGATAGAAGTGAAACACAGGTAAACAATAACATAATTACTTATATTTATAATATAGAAGTTAAGTTGTCCCATACTCAGCTACTACTCAGTACCTCTCTTATTTATTAAATTATTTGTGTGATGAGCTGCCTGTACTACTAAATTAATAGATTTTTGAGATGGGTAATGCTTATTCATCTTTGTCTCTCTCAATTCCTATCACAAAAGTTTAAATATTACATGTATTCAATAACAGTTACAAAAATTGATTATAATTATTGACAAAAACCTATAAGCTATCCAGGTTTTAGGCAAAATAGCTAGTTCTTGCCTTACTCCTTTGTATCCATACACAACCATGATAGAAAAATAACAAGTATCTCATAGCTGCTATTTGAGAGATGGTATTACCGACCTCATTTTATAAATGAAGAAACTAGGGCTCAGAGATGTTTATATGATTTTGCTCATGACAACCCAAGTATTTACTGATAGATCTAAGATCCACAAATATTCTAATGTACTGCCAACAGGAATTGGGATATCCATAGATATGACTTTTTTTCTTATTTTGGGAAATCTGATGATTAATTTCCTACTTTCTCAAACCACTAGCTCCAGTATCCATACTGTCCCTTACCCATGAAATTTCCTCTAGGCTCTCTTCTTTAAAGCACTGCATCCTCAAACATTTTAGAATGGACACAACAATCAAGCATACATTCATGACCGTATAATATTTTACAAGTTAAAAAAAAGCATTTGTTGATCCAAGTATTTCACATCAACATATGAGTCCTACAGGACTCTCTCCATATATTTCTATGGATATCAACTTCTTGAAGTTCGTACACACACAACACTGAATGCTTACAGAATCTTTGATATATGTGCTATTAAATTCTTCTGTACTGGATGAAATACTTAGTGAATCAATCATTCAACAATAACAATAAAAAACATAGTTTTTCTCATTAATAAAATAGTACCTTGAAGGTTTACTTTTATAAAGAATTATACTAAACATTAGTTTCTAAAATATACATATATAAAACAAAAATAATCAATTTGGTCTTAAAAAATTGTTGTAACCATCATTGAATGTAGGTTTTATTGAATAAGTATAATTTTATGCTCACTAATTTTTGGTCATGAAATGAATAAATGAATAATAAATCCTTAGTTGGCTAGAGGCTATGAAAATTTGAAAAATATATCACCTCCAATACCTTCTTTTTCAAAATTATATCATACAATAAATGATCTTATTACATTACAAAAACCTATAAACCTTGTGTTGTATGTAGACCTATGTGTGTGCCCTGGATGTCTAGCGTGGGTTACCCAATGATACTTGTTGAGTAACAGCATCTTTTTTAATATATATATATTCAATTACATTTAAATAACATTGGATCAGACAGCCAATTCAGTATATTTTAACAGGTGTCCAGTCAATTTAGTAAAATTAAGCAACCAGTTAAATGTCAGTCAATTCAGATAGTAGCTTATCTGGTAAAAGTTCTCTTAACTCTACCCTATTTCTGGATCTCTGATAGACATAGGTGAAATTCCGCCTAATTATTAATTTAGTTGGAAAGTTTCTCAGGAAACCTACCTTTCTAGAACACTTATTTTCAAATACATCTTGGATGCAATTGTATTTAACACTTCTAGACCAGTTAGCATTAAAAATTTAACATCCCAATTTTATTAAAGAAATCATATCACAAAATTTTCTTTGCTTTAAATATGAATTTCTAGTCTCTTCAATATTTAATGAAGATCTGAAAATCAAAGATTAAAAGGAAACACTTCCAGAAACAACATATCACAGAGACCAATTCAAACCTTTGATGTTATACTTCATTTTATCCCAAGAACAGTAAATTATTTTTGACATGAACAAATGTATAAAAGACTATTTTTATCAGAAAACCTTTACCTGGAGGAAAGTAAAGCATATTGTTTAACCTTCCTGTGTTTAGAATTATTTTAATGCCTGATAGAAATGTGTTGTCTTTGCTAAAGTTTCATATTTTTAGGCCAAATGGGAAAACAAAATTCATTTGTCCTTCTATGACAATTTGCTTCTTTGTCTAATTTCTTTTGTTTCTTTGGCAGCTAAAACACCTTGAAATTACCTTCTCCAGCATGGAAGAATAATTTTTTTCCTACCTCTAACTGTCAGAGTGATTAGAATTTTAATTAGCAAAGTAGAATGCAGAGAGGGAAATGACTGAAAAAAAAAAAAAGCATACAAAAGATTCTCAAGTGGAGGAGAAACAAAGGGGCAACCAACACAGCCTCACAGCTTGATTGTTACATCCGTGATTTCCCTCCATCCTGAATTCCCTGTGACTTAGCACACTG
>NW_011888820.1:8797133-8800400 GCF_000151845.1 Pteropus vampyrus
AAAGCCGGATTTGCCATCTTATTGGGTGATGGAACAAGGAGAAGAAAAATCAATGACAAGTATAACATTTCAACTCTAGGAAACTAAAAAGAGTGATGATATATGTAGACATAGAGGTTATTGCAGTTTTCAAAACAGAAAAAGAAAATTTGCAGGGAAGGATAGAAAGTCTCTAAGTTTATATTTGCAGAATGGAGTATTCTCAAAATTGTTTCATGAACACTGTTCCAACTAAGTTGCTGCCAGACAGAAAATAAGTTCCCCTTTGAAACGTAACTAGTTCACTCATGACATTTAATTTCATTTTATTGGATTCAATTTTAGTTGGTTACTAAGGACCACTCAAAACACCAGGAGAATCTAGCTTAATTTTTAAGTAGCATAATGTGTAATACTTTATTATTTTTAAGATAACACTGTTATTAGTATTCCTTTTACCAAACTTATAATTTAATATGGTAGAATTCGTTTTTATATTTTGAGAGTAGGATTAATTTGGAATTGATGTATTTAGGATATTGCAAAAAAAACACATATTTATTCTCTAGCATAGAAAATTGAATTAGAAATACATGTGTTACAAGCAAAGACCAGTTTACAACTACCCATCCAAATTTGTACTATTTTCCAACTATGATAGGCAACAGTGATTTAAATTCCATTTTATATACAATTTGTGTTTCAGCTGAAATCCAGATTAAAGAGTTAAAAGCAGAAGGCTTTCAACAAATGGATCATTGTCCAAGCTCTAGTAAATGTGCTACTGGTGTAACAAATTGGTTTGCTGACCTTTTGTCTAGTAACATAACGCATGACATATTTGTAATTTATGGAAATCAATCCACGGAGAATTTTTAGTTTTATGTAATTATAGACCAGTGCAAGATCTAAATAAAGGTGAAAAAAAGGTCTTTATGAAAGTCATGGTACACTGTTGATAAAAACTAAAAAGCAAAGTTCAAACCACTGATCCATGCAATGCATCTTTAAATACTGGTAAGAGGCCAATAATTATAGTTAAAGTCAGTTACCAGCTGTGTTTTATTGCATACACTTTAAGGCACCATTGAAACTGCAACGTTATACTCAAGAACACAGGGGGAAAAATCAGCAAGGCCAAATCTATCACCTACTTACAAATTGTAACAGTGCTTGGCAATTTCCACCTTCTTTTCTTAAATGCTGGTTTTAGCAGGTAGTCACCAACTTAGATTATCTCTAGAATCAGCACAGCCTCCACTTGACTCAAAAGCGCTGCTCTGCTTTCAGCAGATCTCAGTTCAAGTCTGGCTCTTTCAGATAATGAAAGTGCTACAGTAAATGAGCTATTCAAATTTCCTGTACGTACATTGAGATTTTGAGGCGTTTTGAGGATTAAATGGGTAATAAATTTAAAGTGCTTCGAACGGTGCCTGATATAAATACTAATCTCTCAGTAAACATTAGCATGCTTTATCATCATGCTCATCATCATTGTTATTTATTTTAGTAGAAGGAATAGAGGGGAAATTTATCTGTTCATGTTCCTCTTTCCCATCTCCCATTGGATAAAGTCTGTCCCACTGTAAGTTAAATTCCTTGCACTTCTGGGTTGTTCACCAATCCCTCAGATAGTCTCCAGAAAAGCCAGAGTTTTTGCCCTCTAGTGTGGCTCAGAGGCATGCTCTACTTTCTCTAATTTCTAAGAAATGTAGGTTCTCTCCTGTTAGAAACATCACATATCTTGCTCCTTATGTCTAGAAAACTCCTTTTCTTTGCTTGACTAACTCCTATTCATACTCATGTCTCCCTCTTCCAAGAATCTTTCATTTATGCCATCAGTCAGGATTAGCTACCCCTTCTACCTGTTCCCAGGGTATCCACTCTTTCTTCTTCCCTCAGTACCCACCACTCATCAGTGTAATTGCCTGATGACTTTCCTGTATACTTCTAGGCAAGTTCTCTGAGTGCAGGGACCTTGTTTATTTTGCTTACTACTATATCCCCAGCATCTACCAAAATATCTAGCACACAGAAGGTGCTTAACATTTTTAGAGTACTTGTTTTGCAAAATTGTTGTGACTACAAATGTTATTTAAATGCTTGCCACAGTTGAAATATATTAGGTACCTAACTCTCCTCTTCCAATGCCAGAGCTTAGTATGTGCCTAGGCACAAAGCATCCTCATTTTCTAACTCACTCAGTACTTCTTTCTGTCATCAATTTGGCATCTATTTATACAATATATTTCCAGATGTAATTCCTTTATCTCACTAAACTTTACTCTTTTTCATCTTATTCAATGAAGTATGTAACAATACAAAAAATAATAATTCCATTATTTAGGACAATCTAACTTATATCAGGTAGTATGAATTAGTATGTGTTATGAACTGAATGTCTGTGTCTCCTCCCCTTAAAATTCATACTTTGAAATCCTCACCCAGATTGCAATGGTATTTGGAAGTGGGACCTTTGGGAAGTAGTTCGGTTTAGATGAGCCCATAAAGGTGGGAATCTTATGATGATGATAGAATTAGTGTTCTTATAAGAAAGAGAGAGACCAGAGCTCTTTTTTTCTCCACCACGTGAAGACAGTGAGAAGGCAGCTCTCTGCAAGCCAGGAAAAGGTTCTCACAAGGAACCAAATATACAGCACCTTCATTTCGGCCTTCCAGCCTCCGAAACTGTTATAAAAACATGTCTGCTGTTTAAACTATCCAGTCTAAGGCATTTTTAGAGCAGCCTGAGCTGACTAATACAACATATATTTGTTACAGTAGCATAAAAAAAAAATTCTTACTACTTTGTACAACTTCCAGTTCATCTTTTTTTTTCTGGGACTTGAACAGATTGAACAGGAACATTTCTAATCACTGTTGTAAACTGAAAGAACTCTAAATGGTCTGGCATTAATATAATAATATTAAATAATCAAGACCAAAAACGACACCTTAACTTTCACTCACAAATTATTATTGACCAGAAATAGTCACATGACCCTATCCAATCATATGGAAGTGAAGAAGTACAATTTTACCATGTGCCTAAAAAGTAGATGAATTAAAATCATTGGCAATCAAAACTAATGACTACTACATGGTCAAACTTCAATATTTTAACTATTATGGTAAATATCTTGTAATCATTCTCTGTAAAAAGTGATGTGTCAATATGTCATGATCCTGAAAGTGCTCTATATTTTTTCCTTCCCTAAATATATAACCTCTAGACCAAAACTAACTGTGAATACCAAATTTTCCTGAGCAAAATAGCAGGAAAAAAAA
>NW_011888820.1:8800450-8802338 GCF_000151845.1 Pteropus vampyrus
GCTCATAAAGGTGGGAATCTTATGATGATGATAGAATTAGTGTTCTTATAAGAAAGAGAGAGACCAGAGCTCTTTTTTTCTCCACCACGTGAAGACAGTGAGAAGGCAGCTCTCTGCAAGCCAGGAAAAGGTTCTCACAAGGAACCAAATATACAGCACCTTCATTTCGGCCTTCCAGCCTCCGCAACTGTTATAAAAACATGTCTGCTGTTTAAACTATCCAGTCTAAGGCATTTTTAGAGCAGCCTGAGCTGACTAATACAACATATATTTGTTACAGTAGCATAAAAAAAAAATTCTTACTACTTTGTACAACTTCCAGTTCATCTTTTTTTTTCTGGGACTTGAACAGATTGAACAGGAACATTTCTAATCACTGTTGTAAACTGAAAGAACTCTAAATGGTCTGGCATTAATATAATAATATTAAATAATCAAGACCAAAAACGACACCTTAACTTTCACTCACAAATTATTATTGACCAGAAATAGTCACATGACCCTATCCAATCATATGGAAGTGAAGAAGTACAATTTTACCATGTGCCTAAAAAGTAGATGAATTAAAATCATTGGCAATCAAAACTAATGACTACTACATGGTCAAACTTCAATATTTTAACTATTATGGTAAATATCTTGTAATCATTCTCTGTAAAAAGTGATGTGTCAGTATGTCATGATCCTGAAAGTGCTCTATATTTTTTCCTTCCCTAAATATATAACCTCTAGACCAAAACTAACTGTGAATACCAAATTTTCCTGAGCAAAATAGCAGGAAAAAAAAGAAAAGAAAAGAGAAAACAAGAGAGAGAAAGAGAAAAAGGAAGGAAAATGAAAGAAAGAAAGGAATGAAGGGAGGGGAGAGGAGAGAAGGAAGGAGGAATATTAAGCCAGGAAAATAGCCTCAAGGAATAACCAACACATGCCCAGGCGAGAAAAAGCTGAAGAAGTTCATCACTACGAACCAGTATTACAAGAAATGTTAAAGAGACTTCTTTAAGAAGAAAAAGTAAACAAAACAAAAACAAAAATATGAATTAGAAAATATCACGAAGAAAAAAAAAATCTCACTGACAAAGGCAAACACGTAATAAAAGCAGTGGATCAACCAACACTAAAGCTAATACAACAATTAAAAGGCAAAAGAAGGACGATCATGTATAATTACAACAGTAAATCAAAGAATACACACAAACACACACATACAAAAGAACTAAAAAATAATGACATAAACATAAATATAGAAGGGGTGAGTAAAAATGGTGGTTATTTTAAAATGTGTTTAAACTTAAGTGACCACCAACTTAAAATAGACTACTGTAAGCATAGCTTGGTATATATGAAACACATGGTAACCACAAAACAAAAATCTACAAGAGGTATGCAAAAAATAGAGAAAGGAAATCAAACACAACACTACTGAAAGCCATCAACATATAAGAGAAGAAAGCAAGAGAATAACAGAGAATAAGAACTACAAAAACAATCAGAAAGCAATTAATAAAATGGCAATAACTACATACCTATCAATAATTACTTTAAATGTAAATAAACTAAACACTCCAATCAAAAGACAAATAAAGAAGAATTGGCATACAAACACACACACACAGCAGAATATTACTTGGCCATAAGAAGAGTGAAATCTTACCATTTGCAACAATATAGATGAATCTAGAGGATATTATGCTAAGTGAAATAAGTCAGACACAGAAAGATAACTGCCGTGTGATTTCATTTATATGTCGAGTATTAAAAAAAAAAAGGAACGAAACAAATAAAACAAAAAAATTCATATGTACAGAGAACAAATTGATGGTTGCCAGATGGGAGGAGGGGTTGGGGTCTGGGTAAAACTGGTGAAGGGATTAAGAAGTACAAATTG
>NW_011888820.1:8803503-8838299 GCF_000151845.1 Pteropus vampyrus
TGCCAATAAATATTATTGCTAAAGAAGAGCAAATGTGACATTGATTCCCTATCTTTATCAATAAGAGAGGAAAGAAAAATTGCCAGCTCCCAACAGAAAAGCCGAATCTGCGTAAATTCAGCTCTCAGAATTGGTCCAGCAGGCTCAAAGGCATAAGCCAAGCTGGGGAACCTAGTTAGTCAAAAAGTAACTCACAAACAAATAAAGATAACATGGTTCAAAGGGATTCAGTGCCAGAATGTTGCTGCAGAAATGATTAAATATCAAATGAAGAGTCTTTGCACAGGTTTACACACCTCAGCCCCCTCCTTAAACAAAGTGGTTACACTTGCTGGGGACAGTTAGATAGAGTCCTTTGAATGACAACACAAGTCCTTTAAATTGCGGGAAAGAAAGAGAGAAAATTTTAAGACCAAATGGTATAAACCTTGTTTCTTTTATCCCCAGTTGCCTTCCATATTGCTAGTTCTAACCAACATTCCTTAACAAGAGAAATAGATGCAGATGGCTCTGACATCCTCTGAGCATATCAACTAGGAAGAATGATGTGCTGATAAGCCCATGTGGAAATAAATAAAGATAATATTGGTTTGCTTTCCAAGAAGACAGAAAATCTTTACAATTTTTTAGTATAGCTGAGAAAGCAATGTGGAAAACTAGAATTTATGCATTTTTATGTCACTATATGGCAGAAGTTTAGAACCCTTGCTGCATCCTGGAGTTACCAGGAAAGCTTTTAAAAATGCTGTGTCCTGGTTTAACCTCCAGAATTCTGATGTAAATAATCTAATGTAGGATCAGCCACTGGTATTTTTAAGTTTTCTAGGTGATGCTCATGACATTCAAGTTTGCAAACCACTGTATGCAGGAATGAGATTCTATCAAGTATATGAGACTATTCTTTAGGTATTTGTTAAGGAGCCAAAAAAAAAAAAAAAAAAAAGAAAGAAAGAAAGAATAAAAGAAAGACAACTGTTTAGTAAGCAAGAGTCATTTCAAGACTTGAAAAGATCTTTTAAAGAGGGGAAATCTGAGAAAGTTTCACAGTGATTTGCAGAAGGCAATAAAGGATAATGTTTAAGAACATGAACTTTGGAATTAGAACAACTTGACTTTGAGTTTCATCTCTGCTATTTACTAGCTTTACAATTTGAGAAAGTGTCCATATCTGTCTAAATGGATATAATAACATCTACCTTATACAGAGTCTGTGAAGTTGTGTGTGTGTGTTACATGGAGTCAAATATGTAAATCACCATGAGACTTTGCTCAGTAATTAACAGATTCCTTGTCTTATCCAACCATACTCCGAATCCACCCCTTTTACATAAATATATGAATAATCCTGATAGCCACCTAAAACCAACATCAAAAACGAATCCGAAAATAAGCAAGGGAGTTTATCAACTGAACTAAAATAAAAAATTCATGATATGAAAAGAACATTACAGCTGAAATCAAGCTATCATTTTTATGATGCACTCATTTATTCAAAAGCAAGTGTAGTCATCAGTTTACATATTCCTAAAATATACCACTCTCGTCTAGACTGAATTGTATACAGAGAAAAGAAATTAAGGGATTTTATTCCAATCCCGAAGTGCTAAAATAAGTCCATCCTGAAAGAAATCCAAGAGAAATATAAACCTTATAACATATCCCTGATCTGATTTTCACAATTTGAGAAGTAGTTCAAAAAACCCTAAAGAGCAACTTTTTCCAAAGAAAAACATTCATGTTATAACTCTTGTTCCACAAACTAAATCCAAAGAGGCTGGGTCAAATTTTATTAAAACTCTGAGCCACATGGAGACGGCTGAATAGAACTTGAGCCTTGCACAGCAAATGAATAGTTTTGTTATGTCAGTAAAAGATCTCCTTGGCCATCATCTTTCAGAAGTTACAACCGGAGTGGGAGGCATACTACCCATTTCTCCAGCCTCTAAAAATATTTCCTTACAGAACAGTTTCTCTGTAAGACAGATCTGTTTGCTTCAGTTCCCCCCTGCTCTATGCCTCACGTGGGAGTACTTGCAAATAGAGCGCCTGGAGGGATCAACACAGTTTTCTAAAGCAAACATAACACAAGTGCTATTCATGGGTTACACACTCCACAGCTGTAATACAAAATGTGTAGGAGCAGCCCCTAATGGCATTCAAATCATGTACTAACAGTTCTCAAGTGTCAGGTGTTTTTCATTTTCTAGCTAGGGAAAGAGATATTCACGTGCTGATTTCCTACACTGAACAGCTTTGTAACCCCTGCAGAGTGAAGGCGCACTGTGTTTCTGAGTCTCTATTATGTCAGATGAATGCCACAGTTAGAGGCCGGAAAAGACATGTGATCCCAGTTTAGATTCTTTTTTTTCCACCCATTTCTCTGTGTTTCAGTGGCATGGATTTTGTGTGTATGCATGGAGGAAAACCCCTAGAGCATGTATCAATGTTAAATTTCACATAAAAGACTTAGGAAACATATTTTTCTATCTGGGTATAATTTAATACTTCTGTATACACTTTGATCTTATTGAAGGTTTGCATTTTCAAAATGGCCTCTTGTGGTGCCCCAGATGGCTGCCTGTCAAACCCAACCATCAAGCTCACTACAAATAGCGTGGGTTCTCATTGGAACAATGAAGTTCATATTATACATGCTGAGAGAATTAAGGTACATTTTATTTATTTAATTTTTTTTAACTTTAAATGTGACATGGTCATAGAATATAACAGAGAATATCATAACATTTAAAAAATACCCAAAGACACATTTATTATGTATGTTGGATCAATAATTTCAACTTAAAGTAAAAAAGTGTATGTAAAACTGGGGTTGAGTATTCATCATTATAATATTATCTAAATATTTGTGGTTCAGCAAAACCTAAAACATATTTTACCAAACATGTTTTTCATTATAAGTTGTATATTTCAAAGTTATTCAGTCTGTTTGTTCCAAATTTATTTGTATTAACTTCATTAGGACAGTGCTTTGTGAACAAAAATCTTGACATGCAAGAAGACTATGGTCTCTTTAGAGCCATTTATCTTCATTTCAGAAGGCAGTTGGAACTTTAGGTTCAAAAAGAATCTCCTTCCATGTTGAATTTTACACATCTCCTTTAAGGGGAAATAAAATAATTCGTTGGGTGAATACGACATATGGATATATATACACTACTTTGTATGCAACTAAATACATGAAAAAATATATTATTTTATAGAATTTTTTAAAGCCCTGCTGAGTCAGCATGTGAAGAGTAGCTATATAGAGGTGCTATGCCACAATTTAGTTAAAAATTATTTATTCATATGGCAACAAGAACACAATTTCCAGGGTAATGACAAACGACTAATAATGTTTTTTTCTTTCCATAAACAATGTCATTGTCTTGCAGTCCTTGTTCTCTAGACCTAAGCAAGCTGGGTCCCTGAGGAGTGACCTACAGATACATGTTCTAAATAATCAATAACTATTTCCAAATGATAGCAACAGAACATCTGCATCTTATAAATGGCTTCAGTCAAAGAGATAGTAAAAATCTGAACTAGAAGAGAAAATAATACGTAATCTTGTTTAGCTGTCTTTACATAACTAAAATCAATATTCTGTGAAGCGAGAGTACATTTGGTGAGAACTGGCATAGAATATACCTGATGTTTTAAAGAATAACATGGCTGCCTGTTTGAGGAGACACAGTGAGGGGTCCTCCTTACTGTCCTGTCCCCACCATAGGTCCAATCACTCCCAGCCCTCAAGAATGGACAGGATACAGAATATGATAAAAATTCCTAGCCCTGCCCCTTTCTAGCTTTGCTATCTTGGGTAAGTTAACTAACCTCCCAGAATTATTTGTTCACGCTTAAAGATAATAATGATACATACTTATCTTTGCCACCTGGTTCTAAAAATTAACATGTATATGCAATGTCTATCACAAAATAGTTGAAAAATAAATGAATGTTATTATTATGAATTAAATAAGTTTGCTCTCGACTATTACAGAACAGATCAGAGAAGAGATCATCACAATCACCCTGAATATATACTTGAGTGTAACTTTATTAAAGATAGCTACTTATTGACTAAAATAATGCACTAATCACAGGAGAGATTAGTCAGAAGTTCAAAGGGAATGAATTGTATTCAGTAGAAATCCCTTATGTGGAAACCTGACTAGGAAAGTAGTAAAAGTGCTTTTCTTAGAGCAGAAAAGAGAGGGAAGGGTAATTCAGTGGAGCTGTTGAGTTCTCAGATCATCACAGGGTTGTAGTCAAGATATGATTGCATTATGTACACTAATATGTACATTGCCATGTACCCATGTATTACATTTTAAAACAATGTGTAATCATTTCTATCACTACTATAAATTTCCAACACCACCATCACCAAAATTCTCCAAGTGCTTTCCACAGAGTACTACTGATTCAACAAGGCTTAATAGGTCTATCGTGTAAGTATGGAACTAGATAGCATATTAGAGATAATCTAACTGGGTTCCAAGAAATCACATGTGGAGTTGCTTGGGAAATAGGAAGAAATCAAGATTAAGGGAGTTGAAAGTCCTTGACTTCCCTATTCTACTTAACCATAATAGTACTTTTTTATATGTTAGAATTTCTACAGGACTGTATATGATTAATCATTTTTCTGTTTTAAAAAAAAAAAAAAAGTTTAAAAACCATCAACCTAGTCCTGTTTTTTACGCTACAGATGCAAAAACTGACCCTAAAGGTTGGGTGACATCTCCAAATTCCTGGTGACAACAAATGGTAGACATACGATACTGGTCTCACGCTATGGATTCAAACATCCTTATCCTAGACCAGAGTGTCTCTTCACCTCTTCCTTCCACATAAGAACATCTACATTTCTCTTAATAGTATTGAAATTATTCTCCTAGGCACCCAAGGTTAAAGCCTAACATTTCTTCACAGTTCACTTTTACCCTAAAGTTAAGATGTGGCTTAGACAGAAAGTAAAGAAAGACTATGTATTTTGGCTCCCTAAGGCATGTTATCGCTTCTTCCTCCTTTTTCCATTGCTCAGACCCAGAAAAATAAAAATAGTCAATGTATTCAAGAAGCAGGTGATATTTGCTGGTTCTCTGCTGGCTTACTCCATGCTAGTCAAGGAAGGAGTTCCTTTCAGAAGGAGGGCCTGTCCCAGAAACCCTGGGCTCACAATTCAAATATGATTTCACACAAAGCATTTATTCATTTAATCAGGAGGTTCATGGAAGGGGTAAGATAGCCAGGAGATTGGACTACTGGTTCCAGATGTCAGGCCCTCCACCCAGGCAGATGGTTCCTACATACTCTGTGGATTTTCTCTGGGTGTTATCTCCGTCTCCGACTTATGTTTCAAACTTACTACACATTACTAGTAACATAGCTGTTTGGCTTAGATATTTCAGACATAAACATCTTTTCTTATGTATGTTCTAATCACTAGAGAAAACTTCTTACTTTATCTCCTTTGTCCATATACTAATTCATGTTAATAACAAATATTCCTAGAGTGCCCCTAAACGAGTGGTAGAGAAGTTCATAATATCATACATATTTGCGAGTGGAAGGCAAACGGGAACTCTGACAGGAGGGCATCTCTTCCCAAACGCCCAGTATGTTCCCCTTTTCACTTCTTAATCAGACTCTGTGCATCTCTATGGCAGGGGATCCTCAAAGCATTTTCTTTCCTCACCATGAAGACTCCCTCAACCAGAACTTATCACAATATGTCAGAACTACTGCAACAGTTTCCTGCTTCCTCTGCTTCTCTTCTCTCTTCTAATAGTCATTTCCTAAATACCTATGACATTGTGTAGCTAAATCTGACCTACCTTCCAGGCTAAATACAAAGATAACCTTCTTCCCAAAGGCTTCCCTCTATCTAGAAATAACTGCTTGTTCTCTTGGGTGCCCATAGAAAGCTGTCTGTACTTCTGAAACTTGGGGAGAGGTGAATGGAAGCCCTTTCAGTCTGTTTGCCTGGAAAGAGCCTTCCTCACATCTTGCTCACATCTAGGGCTTAGTTTTTGTTATGGGTTGAATTGTCCCCTTCCCGACTCATATTTGACATTCTAATGTAGCTCAGAAATAGGATCTTTGCTGATGTAATTAAGTTGAGATCATAAGAGTGGGCCCTAATCTAGTATGACTGGTGTCCTTATGAAAAGGGACACAGAGACAGACATGCATTGATGATGTGGGAAAAAAAAAAAAAAAAAACACAAAACAGGTATTTACAAGCCAAAGAGAGAAGAATGAAACAGATCCTTCTCACCCAACCCTCAGAAGGAACCAACCTGGTGAACATCTTGATTCCAAACTTCTGAGGAAATAAATTTCTATTTTCATCCATCCTGTCTGTGGTACTTTGTTATGATAGCCCTAGCAAACTAATACAGCTCTCATCCTTTTTGTTGTTGTTGTTTTGTTTTGTTTTGTTTTGTCTTTTTGTTTACTAAAATCATATGTTGGTATGCTGGTCTTCTTGGACAAAACTATTGATATGTGTGTGTCTGTGTCTGAGAAAGAACTCTCTCTTGCATTCTTTAATTCCCAGTATGGAAAATTTTGAGCTACTATTGCATGTTATCTGATGACAGATATGGACCATTCTTTCTTTAGCTTAGATTGAAAAGGCCTGCAAACAGTGCCAAGGGAACAGAAACCTAGCATATAAAAAGCCAATAAAAGAGCATTTTTCACTTAAGAGTTCAGACGTTAATTTCAAATTAAAATCATTAATGATTCAAAATAAATAACACTAACTTTTGTCAAGAGATAGAATCTTTAGATATTAATTTCTAATGTGGAGGCACATCATATGGAAGCACTTGACATATGTTATCTCAATTCTCACAACAGTCATGCAAATAGGAATCGGTATTATTTTACTATTGAATAAATAAAGTCTCAGAAAAGCAAAGAACTTGCCTAAGGTCATACTGTTAGAAGGATATTGAGCAAGGATTTGAAATAGATCTATTTTAATCCATTCTCCTCTACCACACTGCCTCCTTAGATTAGTGGTAAGACTGGCCCTCCTTTCATAAGTATGAAAATAAAGCTGAGAGGACCAAGGCCACATCCCTCTCCTAGTACAATGCCATATATACACAGAAGAGAAAATAATGGTTTGCAGGAAGATGATTATTGTTTTTATCATTTTAGTGTTCAAATTAATTATATATGTTTTTAGTTGCTATTCCTATTTAGTTGTTTCTCAAGCACCTACCAAGTCCTCAATTATAAGTTCCTGATAAGAAAGCAATTGAGTACTATAATATACTATAGTGCAATTATTATTACTTTACAGTCATTAGACTAAACAAATCATAAAATAACAAATATTAGAATTATACAAAAGATAAAATTACTTATTACGCAAATGTGGCAGAGGCCCTGAGATTCGAAGTTAACTGAAAAGTAAAAGTAAATAAAAACAAGTTACATATTTTACTTAATGACGTTGAGTAATGTTAACAGAAATTAAAATTTAAGTAATGGGAAGTAACAACTTGCACTAATTTACAGATCATGGCTTGGGATTAATTTATTATATCAAGATTATTTATTATATCAGGATTTAATTTAGCTGTGACTAAAAAGATTTGGAAAAACTGGAGAGTCCAGAAAAGGAAACCAGAATGATTAAAAATTGAAAATATTCAGAGTACGTGAAGATGGCTACCCGGGGGGAAAGTCAGCTACAGAACGGCTTAGTAAGTGACTTCACATCCAGAAACCTTTATTAAGAGGTCTGTGTTGGTGTCTTAATTAGAGCACCCATCATGGCAAAATTGGCCTGAACAGCAGGAAATGAGAGCCCAGCTAATGACAAAGTAAATGTTCTTCCCAGAAGTCTCCCTCATATCTTTTGCCAGTCAGTCCCCCCACCACAAGTGATCATTTCCATTGCTATAGATTAGTTTGCCTGTTCTTAAACTTCATGGAATAGAATTACACATTATGTACACAGTATCATTTTCTTCTTCAAACATAAAGCAGGTTATATTCATTGGGCCTATCATGAAATGTGATTTTCACTTCAAGGATCTCCCATTCTACAATCTAGAGTTCCCAGAGCATTTATGTTATAGGAAGACCTGATTATAGGTGGAGTTCTGGCCAACAGCATGAATGTCAGGGTCTCACATAGACATCAAGAGCTTATTATGTTGGAGCCAGGGTACCATGCTGTCTGTAAGAGAATGGCCACTTTTGGTTCTAAGCAACTGGTGACAAAATCAGAACATGGGCTTCAACAGCCTAACTACCGGATTCAAATTCTATCTCTTCCTTTTACTAGCTATGTGACTCTGGGCAACTGTCTTAACCTTTCTGTTTGCCCCTCTAGTTCCACTCTCTACCTTTCTCTCAACTCTCTTTTCCCATGGAAAACTGACCGCTATGCAAGATGTGTGCTCTAACTTGGCATTGGGTTCAGCCGGTAGGAAGCCAGGACAGGACTGCAGTGTGTAGAAAGAGAGTAGAGCCAAGATATTTGTTCCCTTCTACCTCCTTACAGCAGGAGTTGCCTTCGTGGGCTGTCTCTGCCAAAGTTTCATTCCCAAGGCAAGTTCTACTCCTGAGTATCTCTTTGGTGACAGTTACTCCTCAGTTATTTTAACACCAGGCTACTGCACTATCCTTTGTGATTCCCCTACTCTTCTCTCACACCCTTATAAATACATATTTTTTTGTTTAAGAAGGGAAAAAAGACAATAACAACAATTTCAAGTGATTTCAATTTGTGTATGCTCTCTATGTCTAATCTCTTCACATAAAACGTTTTTAATTTCTATTTTACTTATGAACATGATATGGGTGAGTATCCATGGCGCTCAGAACAGCACTGGGCAGGAAATAAATGCCTAGTGAGTTTTAGTAAAGTGAAGGGGAAGACTGAGAATGCCCTGTCACCTTCAATATTGTTTGAATATGCTTTATTTTTATACAAGTGAAGGAGCCATTCAATTATTCTTCCTAGTACCAGGCAATCCTCCAATGCTGTCTGTGGTTGTCTCTAAGAGTTGCTAGTCTTGTCTGTGGAGATAAACAAGACTAGCAACTCCTAAAAGGCAGACCTTTTGCCTTCTAACAAAAAAAAAAAATAATAAAAAGAGATGAGAAAGATAGTTTCCTTTATTAGTCATCCCACTCCACTGCGATTATAAGACTGATTAACCACTGAAGCTGGCTACAAATTGTGGAATCACTTTCCCACTTTTTTTAAAGGTAACAAATCCATTTATCTTCAATGATTAACTATTGGTAGGCCTAGAAGCAGGAGCC
Source organism: Pteropus vampyrus (assembly GCF_000151845.1). Lineage (NCBI taxonomy): Eukaryota > Metazoa > Chordata > Mammalia > Chiroptera > Pteropodidae > Pteropus > Pteropus vampyrus. The sequence goes on from NW_011888820.1 coordinate 8,812,807, forward strand.
TTAACGAGGTGACATCTTGAGACAATTTTGTTGTCTGATGATGTCATGAAATTAAATGGCCAGCAGCCTAGAGGAATACAAAATAAGTCCAACTCAAATTCTTAGGATGACATTGTGAGAGCAGGTGCAACTGTACGAATCAGCATGTGGCAAAAATACTTATGCCTGCTAATGAGATGACAGTGTCTGTGTTGTGCAAACTGTCGTGGTGAAGCATCCCCTGCTTGGCACCTATGCCCTTGGGCACTTGTCCAATCACCGTGTAAACAGCAGAGGATAAGCAGGACAGGCTTTAGAATTCATGTGCATAAAATTTCTAAGACTATTACCTCTACTCAGTGAAACACCAATTCTGCTAAACGTGCTAAACGGGAAAATTCTGGTTTGTATTGTAATAACATTAAAAAATAAAGAACAGCTTCTATAGCCACTAAGGGCTCCATTGCAACAGCCAAAAAAAAAATAAAAGTCATTAATGCTCACGCTGTCTCTTCCCTGTGGTGGTCTGTGACTTACAAAGCTTGGGCTGAGAGTTCTAAAATATTGCTTATTAAATCTTGTTGAACATTAGGAATAAAGTGATGGAAACAGAATGCTGTATTTTACATTTACAATTTCCTTTTATAGAATACTTTTATCATTTTAGGGAGAAAGGGCAGAATAACCCTATTCTATTTTCATAACATCCTCATTCTCATTGCATTTTATATAATGAGAACTAAATAAAATGCTAGTTAAAATATATATTTTGCTTTAATATATAAACAGATGAAACCATTCGATTCAATGAAGTAGGACAGAGCATTAACCTTTAGAGAGCAAGGGTTCATGACTAAGGATTGATGGAGTGATTCCATGTTTTATCAAATCACTTAAGCCAAAATGAGGGTAAGTTAATTGGCTATTTCAAAGTAGTACAAAGACAGTTTCATGGTTTAAAAAGCATCCGTTTCCATTATCATCAATGTGATAAGTGTAAAGCCATTTTACATTGTTTCTACATGCTTTTATTTATAGAAAGAGAAATGCATTATATTGTGTCAAGGTAGATGAATTTCTTTCAGCATTGCTTCTTTGGGAAAAATTACAATTTAGGGTAAATATTACAATTTAGGATGAATCATATAGATGAAATGCTGCTCTACCTTAATCATAAGGAAAATACAATTAAAGAAGCCAAAACTGTATTTGTGCATACAATAAAAAATAAAAAAAACATAAAGAAATAATAATCCGTTAACATATGTGTGAAATAAGGCAAACTGATTTATTTTATTAAACTAATTTTTTAACTTTATTAAATAAGTTATAACAACATGATACAGGACATCACTTGTAAAATTCTTAATCTTTTAGCAGGAAATGATATGGGACATCTCTTGCAGAGTTCTTAATATTTCTAGTAAACCTAGTAAAGTTTTCTTCTCTCCTTTCTTTAGGAAAAAGGCCCTCTCCCTCAAATCCTGATAATTGTCCCAAAACTGGTGACTCAGAAACTCTGGCTACTGATAGGGTCATCTGCCCATTGTTAACAGAAATGGTGTTAGGCCAGATGGGGCCCTCAGAGTCTGAGAGGAGAGGGGACTTTAGGCCAAAAGTCTCTTTTACTCTTTAAGAAATATATTAACCAAGCCTGTTTCCCTTTACTCACTTAATAGGCAAATCAGTAATAGAAATTAATAGATATATAATTTAAATAACAAGTTCGTATCTTTTTTTGCGTAGGGACTGAGGCGGCACTTCAGCAGGAAACCCGAGACCCCACCCTGACTGAGGCAGGAAGGGAAAGAGCTCCATGAAACCCCTGTAGGCAGGGACTACGGCCATTCTCAGCAGGAAGCAGATACAGAAGAGATCTCCAGTCCCTCAACATCTGAACTAATAACAAGGGCGTTCATGGCTCTTAGAAAAGAGTTAGGCAGGAAAAGTTAGGGAGTTTTGGGGCTGCCTGCAAAGACACTGAGGTCATCCTATCCTTGAAGGGCTCCGCCCTAATCTGCCAACAATTAAGCAAGCCAGATGGCATTTTTTGGCTAAAAGTAACTCACAGAAAGAAACAAATGAGCAGAGAATTAGGTACTAGTTTAAGCCAGTCACTCGCACCTGTGCAATGAAGACCCAACGATCTTCAACTCACCTGAGCCTTATTATACTATCATTATAACATGACGCATATGCCCAGAAGTTCATCAATATCATTATACCAGACTAAATTCTAGGAACAAACATGCGCAGAAAGCAAATGATGAATTACTGAGTCCTGTCGATCTTAGTTGTCAATCAAGAAAGCCCACCCCTCTAAGAAAAGTAGCACCCACAGCAAATAGGGATAAAAACCCCAAAGGCTTTGTAACCAGGCCTTTTGAGCCACGCTTCTCTTGCTTAGGCCCACTTCCATGTCTGAAGTGTACTTTCCCTTCTAATAAAGCTTTTCTTTTCTGCTGTATTTCAGTGTCTTGCTCAATTCTTTGTTTGAGACATTAAAAACCTGGACAATGTGCCGGGAGAGGAACTCCACTCTCCGGTAACTAATATAGTAAAAAAAAAAAAAAGTATAGTATGAAAGTGTTTATAGTAAGAGGTAGTAAGAGGTCATTCTCTTTCCTACACTTATCCCCTAGATACTCTGTCCCTCTCACTACTTGTCTCACCAGTTGTTTTTTATGTTTACAAATATATATTATGTGCATATTAGCTTAAGTATGTGTATTTTTTCCAAGTTAAAAATAATATACAGCTGTTTACACTGTTTTTATTTTTTTTACTGAACAATATATCTAGGAGATTGTTCTAGAGTAGCACACAATGCATGCATGTACACATAAACACACCATTTTTTAACAGCTGCATAATATCCCCTCTGGGAATTTACCACTATTTAGCCAGCTTTCTACCGACAAGCATTTAAGTTGTTCTCAATGCATTGTTCTTATAAACGATAGTGTAATAAATCCATATAACTATGTCAAATTCACATGTAGAAATAAGTTCAACCCTAGATGTGGAATTGAAGAATCAAAGTTTATGGATACTATTTTTATGAAAGTTGAAAATTTCCCCTCTGATGAGGGGATTTTTGGTAAATATTAACAATTTTCTATCTAATTAGTTGCACCGCTACTCCTTCCCACAGTGAATGAGAAGGCCAGTTTGCACCGCCCTCTCCAATCCTGCGCAGCTGTTACATGTACATTCAGGGATATAGAGCACCTGCTCTGTGTTAGGTCCTTGTTAGGTTGTGGAGCTCTTAAGAAGAACAATAGAGACCATGTCCCTGATACTCTAGCATGTACACATTCTTCATATTGTATGAAAAAGTCAGTCAACTATTAAATTGATAAAATATTTTCAGGTAGTAAAAAGTGCATTAAGACTAAAGCAGGACAAGAGGATAGAGTGATGGGGTGGGGGATCCTAAGAGGATGGTCAAGGAAGACCTCTCTGAGAAGGTGACTTTGGAGCAGAGGCTGAATAAAAGGAGGAGACACAAAGATTGAGAAAGGGCCATCTGGTAGAGATAAAACTAGAAAAAGTCTGGAGATTCCTTGCTGGATGTGTTCAAGGTAGAACCAGAAGGCCAGCCTGACTAGTGCAAAGGAGGACACAGAAGGGTGGAAAGAAAGTGTTTCCCAGAGGCAGATAGTAGCCAGAGAGGACTCTATTTAGCACATGGGGAGAGTTTAAATCTTCAACATGAGGGAAAACCAGCATCAAACATTTCAATTTTTGCAAATTTGACAAGTGAAAAAAACATTGCCTTATTGAAAATTCTGATTTAACTATGAGTAAAAGTGGATAGTTTTTTATATGTCTAAAAGGAATGTATGTTCTTTTCTGTCAATTGCTTTTTCATGACCTCTGCCAATTTGTAAATGACTTACTCATCCTTATTTTTATATTGATGAAATTAGCATGTCATCTGTAATACAAAATTTTTATTCTAATTCGTCATTTATCTATTGATTTTTTAAATATTTTGTGCAAGTTTTTAATTTGTTATGTAGTCAAATTTACCAACTTTTCCTCTATGACTTCTAAGTTTTGTGACTGCATTCTGATTCGAAAAATTATGCCCTATGATTACTTTTATAGTTGATTTTTGTTTGAATGTTTAACAGTATATGTGGATTTATTTTAATCTACTGAGGAAGGTAAGAAATCAGTTATTTTTTAAGATTTTATATTTCCAACCAAAATATTTAAAAAACATATTTAAAATAAACAGCTTTTCCTCGCTAACTTGAAGGGCAAAATGTTTCTCTTGAAAAATAGACAATACTAGTTTTCATAAACATTTTTTATCTTATTTTTGAAGTGTCTAGCTATTCTTGTTTTAATGTTTATCGAGGAATTTTAATTTTTTATTTAATTTTTTCTGTCTATGGAATCATATGTTTCTCTTCTTCCTATTAATATAATCTGGAATATTCAGCCATCTTTCCCCCTGGAATACTCCCCATTTTGCCAAGGTATATTTAAGCACTAAGGAATTACATTTGTTTATATATTACTTATTTTACATTTCTACCCCTACCTGAGATGAGCTTAGTATAGAATTTTCTTAGTTTTCTTTTTAATAATGATGTTATTGTGTTCCATTTTTTTAAAAAAAGCTTTATTTTATTAATAAAGTTTGATTTCTCTCAATGATTTAGAACAATTTAATAGCTTTGGGGTTATCTGCACATTAAAAGTTTTATAGAATTCGCCTGGAAACCACATGAATTAGCTTCCACTAGATTAGCAAGTCTCAAATTTTGGCATGCAACAGCATTATCTGCAGGGCTTGCTAAACATTAGAGTTTCTTTTCCAGGAAGTCGAGAGTAGCACTCAAGTATATGCATTCTTACAAATGATGCTGATGCTACTGGTCTTAGGAGAACCATCTTAGGAGAACATTTGGAGAACCATCGCACTAGACTGTGTTGCAGTAACAAACAACCTGAAAATATTAGTGGCTTATAAAAACACAGTTTTATTTCTTGCTCAGAATTCACGTTGGCTATGAGTCAGCTGATATTCTCTGCCACTGTCTATGTTGTCTTCTACATCCCTGGGTCCAGTTCATAGCACAAGAAAAGAAGAAAAGCAAAATTATGCTATCCCTCTTTAGCATTTACTCAAAAATCATATATTTCATTTCTACTCTCACTACGTGGACCAAAACAAGGCACACTGCCAACCATATGTCAACGGAAGTAGAAAAAGAGAGAGAGAATCATTGGGCATAATAATTTAAACTATCACAAATCCCATACGAAATGGTAACTCTGACAACTTTAATGTGGTGATTGGTAGGCTTGAGATTTTTTATATCTTCTGCTCCTAGAAAAGAATACATCTAATCCTCTACATCAACTTTGTTTGCACAAAATTGTGCAAAATATTCTTTCACTTACTGAAACAGTTAAAATCAAGTTCATTGTACATGCAAAAGGATGCAAATAACATTAGCTTAAGTAAGCTAGAACATTGTAGATTAAAAGATTATAAATATAACCAAAAGAGGAAATTTTTACCATTTTCTTACTTAAGTTCAGAAGAGGGTAGTCTAAGTTTATGTGTTGATACCATGCTTTTTTGATTGACCAGGCTTACTCCAGCACATAATTCTACCATTCCTTGGCTCTTGTCCTCTTGGACCAACATAGTAGCTGGAGCTCCAGTTATGATCCGTATACCGGGTAGCAGGATGGAAGAAAAAATAACTGAAGAACAAACACCCACCAGCTGCTTTAAAGAACAGATCCTAATATCTGCAACATAATACCTATGCTTACATCTTATGAGCCAGAAGTTAACCACATACATAGCCAAAGCCAATTTTAAGGAAGGGTGGACAATAAAGCTTTGTGGGTAGTTAAGTGCCTAGCTAAATATTTGGGATTCTATTACTAAAGAAGGAAATGCAGGTATTGGACAAAGAAAATATTGGTCTCTGTTGCATACTTCTAATTTTTCCAGCATCATAGGTTATGTTCTGTTCTCATTTAAACAAAGTATAACTTCAGAATTATTTACTAATTACATTTTTTCTGTTTTCTAATAATTTCTGACTTAACTAATATTTTCTTCCTGTGCTTGACCATTACCTTTAGTTTTGACCTTTCTGTGGTAAGCACTAAATTTATTGTCTTTGTTTTAATTTAAAAATGTAAGAATTTGAGTCTATGAATTTTCCGCTGATCACTAAATTACTATGTACTTTATTAAGACATATAAAGATTTAATAATCATTATTTCCCAGACAAGAATTCCTATATGGCATTCTCCTCCTTTAACTAATTAAAAATTTCAGTTATATTCATATAATTTGGCTATGATTTTATTTATGACCTAATATGTACTTTTTTAATATGATAAACAAATACTTGCATAACTTTATATTAATCCCTTTGGAGGAAAAAGTGTAAGTATATTAATTAGAAAAAACTTTTTAAAAAATAATTTTTTTAATTGAAGAAATTATTTAAATTTTTTCCCCCCTATCTACCTCACCCCTCCTCCCTCCCCGCTCCCCTCTGGTAACCACTAGTCCATTCTCCATGTCCATGAGTCTCTGTTTATCCTGTTCATTGGTTGCTTTTAGGTTTATATCCCACATATAAGTGATATCATGTGATTTTCAACTTTTTCTGTCTGGCCTGTATATCCCTATCTGCTTTAATCAGTTGCTTTCAATTATTTGAAGTTTTTACTATGTTGTTTTTCTCTGAAAAGTTCAATGTTCTTCATCTTAAGTCTCATTTCTTATTTCAACCTCTATATCATTTATTTGTTCAGTTTTGGGTTTCAAAATGTATATTTTCTTAATTTCTTTTATTTCATAAAGAATTCTGTTTAGAGAATTTATCTGTGTAATGTCATAAGCATGTTCTTATTCTGCCTTTTGAAGAACATATTTTTTTTCCTCTTTCTTGCAGTATCTTTCCTTGGTGTCCAATCATTTTTTAATTAGGACAGTTCTTCCTGGCAGAACTATTTCAACAAGACACACTGGCCCCTTTGCCGCACCCAGGGGCCACCCCTTAGCCCATGGCTTTCCCTTACCAGTACCCACCACCCTCGCACCCCTACGACTCACATCCAGGCTTTCCCGAGCTGGGGTACAGCTACAGTGGGGGCAGCGCCAGCAGTCAGCACAGTGAAGGCTGCCAGAGCAGTGGCTCCAACCGTAGTGGCAGCGACCAGCGGAAAGAGAAGGACCCAAAGGCTGGGGACTCGAAATCGGGAGGCAGTGGCAGCGAGTCCGGACCACACAACCCGCAGCAGCCTTCAGGGGCCCCGGGAGCGGGCGCCGGCGCCCAGCGAGCGCTCAGGGCCTACCGCCAACGAGCATGGCCACCATAGCCACCGCTCGCTGGCCAGCAGCCTGCGCAGCCACCACACACACCCGAGCTACGGCTTCCCTGGTGTGCCCCCTCTCTACGGCGCCCCCCCATGCTGATATGCCCCCACCGCCTGCGGCCATGGGACCCCCAAGAGCCCCTCCTGGCCGTGACCTGGCCTCGGTGCCCCCTGAACTGACTGCCAGCAGACAGTCCTTCCGCATGGCCATGGGAAACCCCAGTGAGTTCTTTGTGGATGCGATGTGAGCAGGGTCCCTCCCACATGTCCACCCTGCCTCTACCCTGGCTGGCTGTGTCCTCTCTACATTCGTCCACCTTTTTTACTTTGTCTGGTACCTGAAAGGGAAATAAACAGAACTAAACCCAGGAAAAGAAAAAAAAAGCCAACACGAGTAGCAGGCAGTTGGAGTTTCCTGCCTTCAGAAAACTTCTCATCAATATTTGGTTCACGATGTATAAATTTCTTTCAGCTTAAAGAGAGCTATATAAGACTTGCATGGAAGCTTCTTTTAACGCACGAGTGTGTGTGTGTGTGTGTGTGTGTGTGTGTGTGTGTGTGTGTGTGTGTGTGTGTGTGTCTTGATTTGGCCATTACTCATCCTTCAAGCTCGTCAAGATCAGTGCCCATTGGGCTGCCCATCACCAATTTTTCCCTCCTTCTGACACCTGTAGCATGGCTCTGCTTGGCCCCGAATTCCTTATCACTCCATCTGGTTTACCAGACTTTAGAGAGTCTCCTGCTTCTATTTCTCAAATCTAAATATTGTTGTTCTAAGCTAGGGGTTATATAGGCTTGTCCTCGCAGAATGTGCTCCCAAATTTTGGGAACTCTTTTTGTAGAAAATCTGTAAAGACCACTATCCACTCAGTGTTATCTATCATCCTAGTCCAATTACTAAAGCATTTTCTTCATTTATTCTTTGGGGTTATAGGTAGTTTCTACTTTCCTCAGAGGTTGATTCACCTTTTTTGTTTTTCAATCTATTATCATTGGGTTGGCTTTAGAAAGAAGGGTAATTGAATCAAAGATAATTTTACCCTGACATCTTAGCCTAGAAGCCCTAAAGACTTTTTTCTTACCTGGAATCTACTTTACTGAGAGTAAAAATGTTTCTCTCTGGCAGAGGACATACGATTCCTTAAGATATGTATATCACATTGTTAATGGAGAAAAAGGGGGCGTGGTATGTTTGAGTTTGGTCTAATTTGGCAAAATAATGACAAACAGCTCAGCATTGAGAATAGACCTTTTTTTTAATGTGAAGAATTTTAGTACAACTAAAAATAAGGATATTTATCCTGTATTATACTTTAATACTCCAAAGATCGTTTAGTGACTTGCCTATTCATAGATGCAGTCTGTGGCCAAAATTTCACAGCTACTTAAGGTTTCAAATAAATTCAGTTTGGGATGAGCAGCTGCCTTAAACCACATTTTCATTTCATTTAAATAAATCTAATTCAGGAGACAAGACACTTGATTTTATTTTTACTATGATATCAATGTTATCATTTGTGATAGTAGGTCTTGCCAGGGGTGAAAAGGAATATATAACCATTTTTATCTGAATGTAGAGAGATAATTTACAATCTTCACCCCTGTTATTATTAATGAGAATTAAAGATTTAAATAGCCATGACTAAAGTACAGACTGTATCTCTATGTTTTTGAACTCAATATGACCTATATATGTGTATACTGACACCCATAATTATGATGAACAACATCATTATAATACTAGGAAAGCTAACTGGGGTGCTGCCTTTTTTTTCATTAGAAACTCCAATTTCAAATGAAAAAAATGGTCTTGCTTTGACTAAATTATTAATGTTGTAATAATCCGTCATTAAAATCAATAACTGCTTTATTATCCATAGTGCATGTAGTACTAAAATGGACCCTCTCTGAAATAAATTTAATGCCTTATCACAATACAATATGATTTTACAATATTGCTAATGTGCACAAAGCATTCAAATATAGAATATTGACATGTCAGAGATTTATGACAAATGTGAAGAGAAGATGAATCTAGGTTAAGCTTTCATGTTACTTGACTGAGGTCAAAAAAATCAATACTATTCATAATGCATTTTTCACCCACAGTCTTAAATGAAAAACCTGGGCATAGAGAGATTTTATTTATCTGTCATCGGGGTGGTGAAATGTTCTAGAATTGAGGTTAATAGAGAAAATAAATGAAAATTAATTGGCAGGGAAAGTGAGTTAATCATATTTTGGGAATGTACCATGACTCAGGACCAGTGAGCTGAATATACAGCCACTGTGCTTCTCCCATATTGAATCTGACTTTTATCTGCAGGTATGTTTAATGTCTGGGAAATCTAAGAAGCACAGTGATGTAGAAAACAGTCACAACTCTCTTCTCAACTTTGGCTTTTACGGATTTTATAATATGCAAATAGCCAGCAACTGAATGTTAATTTATTTTATTTACTGTTTCCTAATTCTTTCAATGAAACATGGTTTTTAGGTACATACTGACCATAGTGTTTGATTCCTCTAATCCTTTTCATCCCTAACAGAGTAGAACAAATGTTGGTATCCATTCCTCTTGTCAGTGAGTAGCTTTAAGAAATGGGCAAGTCACTTGGTGCTGGCCAGTGATATATAAGAAGTCTATTAGGAGCTTTTGGAAAAAAGACTCTTCCTTCTGAAAAAGAAGACCCAGAAGAATGCCATTCTTCCTCTTCTAAATTTTATCTAGTGATTCAGGGAACTTCTAGGGATATCTTGTAGACCTGGAGTTAACACACCTAGATGACTTGCAGAGGATGCAGAGCTGAGAGATGAAAGAACCTGATTACTTCATGAAATGGTCTTCAGAAAAGTTTGTAGATCATCTTATTCTTGGGTTATTTTTATTTAAGATAAATATCCTACTTTAAGCCAGTTTGAAATGCAGTTCTGTTGCGGCCAAAAAGTACCCTAACTAATGCTATCAGTTATCATTAGAAATTAAGTAAAGATTAGTTATTTTGTCTATTTTCATATTCTTTGATGTGAAGAGACTATAATCTGCAACTGTCATATTAATAAAATTAAAATAGCTAATGAACTTGATCACAAATAACTGAATCCATTTTATCTCAGAGAAAGGATGGTAGTCCTGATTTGTGGGTCTAATCTATAGTTAAACATTTCTCTGAAGCCTGTTTCTATCTCTGAAAGGTTTTCAAGTGTTAGGTAATTTCAAATAATTCTTGCTATTAATCAGTTGGTCTTGAGCAATAGTTCTTCTTAAGTACTTTCAGTAAACATTTACTCAGTGAATAGTAAGGGAGGTAGACACATAAAATTGTGACAAGTGCAGTGACAAACATTACACTCAGAATATTCTGAGAACAAGAAAGACAGGCACTACCTAATCTAGCCTGGAAGAAGGAAAAATTAAGGAAGGTTTTCCAGAAAAAAGTTATGACTGAGCTAAATCTAGAGCAGTAATTAGGGCTTGACAGATGAAAGGAGATAATGTGAGGATATAAAGAAAAGCAAACAGACCAATTAAAACAAGAAGGTATGTATGTTAGAATTATGAGTCCAGGAAGTAAGATGAGAAATGACAATAGATGAGGCTGAATATAACAGTACAACATAATAGTTAAAAGCAAGGATTTTGGAGTCACAGGTTTTAGACTATCAATCACCCACTGAATCGATAATTACTAAGTTCCAACTATATCTCCAGTTCTGTGACAGACATTAGTAATACAATAACAGTCTCTGCAGGGAACATACATTCTGGAGAAGGAGAATGATAAAAATAAAACAAAACAGACATATAAAAAGAACTATAATTGGTGTTATGAAATAAAAAAATGAGCTGAGATAGAAATTAACAACGAATACCTATTTTAAATAGGATGGTCAGGATGGATCTCCCTAGATGAGTAACAGGCTGAACTTAAAAGCTGACGAGGACTCAACATTGTAGGAAGTGAGGGAAAGAGCTTTTCCAGCCATCTCAGAAGACCTTCCATGTATACATCCAGTCACAACTTTGCAAAAAAGTTAAACCACTTTGCAAAAGAAATTCTAATTGTTTTCTTGCTTTTTAAAAAATAATTGTACCACCCAACTGTGCACCCAAAATACTAGCTTAGTTTTGCCCATTTCTTTTTTCAGTTTATATAACTCAAGTTTCTTTTAATGTATAATTTTATCTTCAATTCATTGCTTTTTTCTTACATTTACTATCAAAGAGTCCTGGTCATTTAATCCATAAAGTTACCAACCAAGAGAAAAAAAGAAGTGATTCTTACTGGTCTCCTTTTGAACAGCTCTTTTATATATACCACTTATCTGCTCTTAAGTCCTTTTAGAATTTTAAAAATAATAGCCTTATAGAGTCCACTCCTAATTTCTACAAAGAAAGATTTTCTCTCAGCACACTCACTTTTCAGAAACAGAATGCCTCATCTGATTGGTGTAATGGGGAAAAAAAAATTAGCAAGCTTGACTTAACATCTCCTCTTGAGAATAGGTTGTCAGAGCAGGTTTGAGTTCCTGCCCCTTTGGGGCCTCTGGCAACAGGCATCAGGTGTGCCTTGCGGGTGGTGAAGACACTTAACTCAGTCTAGTCGAACTCTGATGAGCAGTGCTAATAAATCCACATGGCTAACTTTGAGCCACATCCTCCACTGGGCCTCTCCCACTGATATAAGTGATGTTTTGGCCCCATGGCATTTCTCTGCTTCATTTCTCAAATTGTTCAAAGCCCTGCAGAGGAAGAGTGGTGCTTTGAGAGCCAAACAGATGTGTTCATTTTACTTCAAGATTAACTTTATAAGCATGTGATAATCATTATAAATTGCATCTTGTCTAAGGATACTTCTAACAAATTTAGTTAAAATATAGCCTTTATAATTTGAGTTAATATAGAAAGTGGATTAGCATGCCATTTTTAAAAGTAATCCTTTGTTTTTACAGTTGATCTCCAGCTTCAAAGCATTATGATCACAGAATATGGTTGGCATGACTAAGAATTGATCTATCATACAACCAGCAATTCCTCTACTGGGTATTTACCCAAAGACTTGAAAACCCATATCTGAGAAGATATTTACACACTGACGTTCATAGCAGCATTATTCACAGTGGCCAAGACATGGAAGCAACTGAGTGTCCTTTTTTCAAATTAGTGTTTTGGTTTTCTTTGGATAAATACCCAGAAGTGGAATTGCTGGGTCATAAGGCAGTTCTATTCTTAATCTTTTGAGGAAACTTCAAACTGTTTTCCATAGTGGCTATACCAATCTGCAATCCCACCAACAGTGCACAAGCGTTCTCTATTCTCCGCATCCTCACCAATACTTGTTATTTGTTAACTTTTTGATAGTAGCTGTTCTGACTGGTCCAACACCCTACATTTCTAGATGAATGAAGAACTCACTGTGATATGGCTATCCTAGTCCAATACTGATGTGTAGAGAATGGAAACATTTGGTCATTTTTGTTTCTACTGTCTTTCCATTGTATGGTCATAATATGAAGCTTTATCCAAAATGTTTCAGGTATACTAAAATATGCTAAACTTTAGCCAGAAGTCTTCTAATCCCATAAAATTAACTGAGAAAAAATTTATTTCCTTCTCTTTTCTTCTTTTAGAGTTGTTAGATGTTTACTTTAGAGTTTTATTCTCATGAATAGTGACTTATTTTATTTAATTATATCAGACTAAAAAGACAGTAGTTCTTTTAACTAAAGACTATTACATAATCTATCATTTTATTAGTTATCATATGTAGCTGTGATGAAGATTGTCACTCATAAATTTACAGGTAATAAGAAATTCTTTTATTTTAAATTTATGTATTGAAAATATGTGTTTCTTAGCTACAATGTAATCTCCTTGATGGTAATTATAATTTAGAAAGTACAAGTCTATCGCTGTATATCATTACTTCTGCCAAAAGTGCTTTGGTAAATCTTTGCTCTTTTGACTTGAATATCTACAATTAATCCTTAGAAGTCTTTAGCAGCCTCAACAGTTAAAAGCATAATATCTCATCTTCATTTATAGATCTACGTCTCTGGTTTTTTTTTTGTATAAATATTTTAACAAATGAAACTGTATTACTTTAACTAAAAAAGGGTATCTTCTTTTTTGTCATCACCATAGCTCACCTCAATAGTTAGAAAGATGACGGTATAAACACTATTATCTTTATCTAGAAGAGACAAAAAGGCCCTGTTGGTTTCTTCTATATGACTATTACTAAACAGAATGTATTAGTGATTGTTCAGTAAAAAGATTATGAGATAGTTTAAAGAGCTTTATTCTTGGAATTCGGTTTTTAGACGTGTCGATTGCATAACAGAAATAGTATCGCCATGTCAACCAGACTTCAAATTGCCCCTTGACCAGATAAAAAAAAAAAAAATGGTATGGCAACTAGGTTGCCAAGTGTAACTGATATGAATTTATAGACTGTTGGACATTTTTTAGCCAATTCAAATTAAATGCATATTTACCTCATTGTGAAAATAGGAACTGACACATTCTTTTGAAATGTCATCTGGGAAGCTACAAGCATAAAAATTAAAGATATATATGTTTAGAGAAGCCAAAGTAGATTTAAAAAGAAATAATCATGGCTATTATTTGGATACATTATTAATGCCATCAACATGATCTTGAGCCTTTCAACCTTTTTTTCCACTAGTAAAAATGAACTTTGCAATAGACAAATCTATAGTTGGAGATTTAAATATTCATTTTTCAATAACTTGACCTAATAATCAACCACCTTGACCTAATTTACATTTACAGAACACCCTATACAAAGCAGCCAAATATACATTCTATTCAAGTACATAATAACGTTTAACAAAGACAGATGATATTCTGGACCAGAAAGCAAGTTTCAATAAATTTAAAAGGACCTAAGTCATACAATTTATGTTCTCTGACTATAATAGAATTAAATTAAAAATCAGTAACTTAAAGATCTCTGAAAAGTTCCCAAATATTTGAAAATAACAATAATAATAAAAATTCATAAATCAAAGAAGATCGAAAAGTAAATTAGAAAATATTTTGAAATGAATAAACATAAATGGAAAATTTAAAAACATAAAATATCTAAATTTGTGGGATGGTGCTAAAGCAGCACTTTGGGGTAAACGTACAGCCTTTAGTACCTAAAGCCTTTAGTACCTAGAATAAAAAGAAATTTTCATACCAATGACCTCAGATTCAACCTTTTTTTTTTTTTAAAGGAAATGAATCTCAAAATAAGCAGAAGAAAAAAAAATAACAATCAGATCAATGAAACAGAAAATAAAAAGCAATAGAGAAAATCAATGAAACCAAAAGTTGGTTCACTGAGAAGACACAACTGATAAACTTCTTACCATACTGATCAGGAAAAAATTTTTTAAAAGAGAGAGATATAACTAATTACCAATATCAGGAATGAGAGAGGTGACATGACACGACTATTGTTAAAATATTTGCTTTTTCTGCATTGAATGATATGATCGCATAATTTTTATCCTTCATTTTCTTTATGTGATGTATCACAATAACTGATTTGCAAATATTGAACCAGGCTTGCATCCGGGAATAAATCCTTTGATCATGGTGTATGATCTTTTTAATGTATTGCTGGATTCAGTTTATGAATATTTTGTTAAAATTTTGTTTTTGCATCTATGTTCATCAGGGATATTGGTTTATAATTCTCTTTTTCTATAATGTAATTGTCTATCTTTGGTATCAGGTTAATGCTGGCCTTGCAAAATGAGTTTGGGTGCCTTCTCGCCTCTTCACACTTTTGGAATAGTTTCAGAAGAATAGACATTCTTTTTTAAATGTCTGGTAAAATTCACTTGTTCAGCCATCAGGTTGAGGACTTTGGTTTGTTGGGAGTTTTTTGATCACTAAATCAACTTAGTAGTTATTGTTCTGTTCAGATTTTCTGTTTCATCCCAATTCATCCTTGGAAGATTGTATGTTTCTAGGAATTGATCCATTTCTTTTAGGTTGTCCAATTTGTTGACATATAATTGTTTGTAGTATTTCCTTATAATTCTTTATATTTCTGTAGTATTAGTTGTCATTTCTCTTTCATTTCTGATTTTATTTGAGCCCTATATTTTTTTTACAATGAGTCTGGCTAAAGGTTTATCAATTTTGCTTATATTTTCAAAGAATCAGCTCTTTGTTTCAGTGATCTTTTCTATTTCTTTCAGACTCTATTTCATTTATTTCAACTCTGATCTTATTTCCTTCCTCTTACTTACTTTGGACTTTACTTGTTGTTGTTGTTGCTGCTGCTGCTGCTGTTCTTGTTGTTTCATTAGGTGTAAAGTTAGATTGTTTATTTGAGACTTGGTTTCTTGAGGCAGGCCAATATTGCTATAAATTTTCCTCTTAGAACTGCTTTGGCTGTGTCCCATAGATTTGGGATTGTTGTATTTTTATTTTCATTTGTCTTAAGGTACCCTTTGATTTATTCCTCGATTTCATTGTTAGGCCATTCATTATTTAGTAGCATGTTATTCAGCCTCCACATGTTTGTTTTTCAGTTTTCTTCTTGTAATTGATTTCTAGTTTCATACTGCTATGATTGGAGAAAATGCTTGATATGATTTCAATTTTCTTAAATTTACTGAGGCTTATTTTGTGGCCTATCATGTGGTATAGTCTGAAAAATGTTCCATGTACACTTGAGATAAATGTATATTCTGCTGCTTTTGGGTGAAATATCTTAAAAAATATCTATTAAGTCTATTTGGTCTAATCTGTCATTTAAGCTCATTGTTTCTGTATTGATTTTCTCTCTAGACGATCTATCCATTGATGTCAATGTGTGTAAAAGTCCCCACTGTGACTGTATTATTGTTGAACACTCCCTGTATGTCCGTCAATATTTGCTTTATTTATTTAGGTGCTCTTACATTGGATGCATTGATGTTTATGAGAGTTATGTCATCTTGTGGGATTGATCCCTTTATGATTATAAAATGCCCCTTTTTGTCTCTTGTCACAGCCCTTGTTTTAAGTCTATTTCTTTCTGATACAAGCATTGCTAATCCAGGTTTTTTGTTTGTTGATTGCCTTTTGCATGAAATAATTTTTTCCATCCCTTTGTTTTCAATCTGTGTGTGTCTTTCAATCTGAAGTGGATCTCTTGTAGGCAGTGTATAAGTTTTGTGTTTTTTTAATCTATTCAGCCATCTTATGTCTTTTAATTAGAGCATTTAGTCCATTTATATTTAAAGTAATTAATAGGTATGTAATTATCACCATTTTATTGTTTTCTTGTTGTTTTTGTAGCTCTTCTGTGTTCCTTTCTTATACTCTTACTCTCTTCTCTTATATGTCAATGACTTTATAGTGTCATGTTTGGATTCCTTGCTCTTTACATTTTGTATATCTCTTGTACATTTTTGGTTTGTGGTTACCATGTGTTTTCTATATACCAAACCATGTTCATGGCAGTCTATTTTAAGTTAATGGTCACTTAAGTTTCAACACATTCTAAAATCACTACAATTTTTACTCACACCCTCCACACGGGACTACATCAAACTAAAAAAATTGTTGCACAGCAAAGGAAACTATCAACAAAATGAAAACACAACCTACTGAATGAGAGGATATATTCATCAACCATACATCCATTAAGGGGTTAATATCCAAAATATATAAAGAACTCATATACTTAACACCAAAAAACCCAAACAATCCAATTTTTAAAAAATAGGCAGAAGACCTGAATAGACATTTCTCCACAGAGGATATACATGTAGCCAATAGACACATGAAAAGATGCTTAACATCACTAATCATCAGGGAAATGTAAATTAAAATTACAATGAGATATCACCTCACACCTGTCAGAATGATTATCATCAATAAATTAACAAACAATTGTTGGCAAGGATGTGGAGAAAAAGGAACCCTTGTGCACTGCTAGTGGGACTGCAAATTGGTAAAGTCACTATGGAAAACAGTTTAGAGATTCCTCAAAAAATTAAAAATAGAACTACCATATGACCCAGCAATTCCACATCTGGGTATTTATCTGAAGAAATCCAAAACACTAATTTGAAAAGACATATTGCATTCCCATGTTCATTGCAGCATCATTTAAAACAGCCAAGATACTGAAGCAACCTAAGTGTCCATCAATAGATGATTGGATAAAGTTGTGATATATATATTCAATGGAATATTACTCAGCCATAAAAAAGAATGAAATCTTGCCATTTGTGGCAACATGAATGGACCTAAAGGGTATTATGCTATGTGAAATAAGTCAGATAAACACAAATACAATATAATTTCACTTATATGTGGAATTTCAAAACCAAGAGAAGTGAATAAAAGAGAAAGATAGATGTAGAGAACAAATTGATGGTTGCCAAATAGGAGGGGGTTTAGAAGGATGGCTGAAAAGCGGGGAGGAATTAAAAAGTACAAATTGGTAGTTTCAAAATTGTCATGGGGATGTAAAGTATAGCATAGGGAATATAGTCAATAATATTGCAATAACTATATGGTGTCAGATGAGCACCAGACTTACCCAGGTGATCACTTTGTAAGTCTAATCAGTATGTTGTATATCTGAAACTAATATAATATGGTATGTCAAGTTTAAATTTTTTAAATATAAACAAAAACCATTTGATCATTTCACTTAATTTCCCTTACATTTCTGTCCCTCAAGCCTCTGCTTGTTCTCTGTATTTGCTCTCCTTTCAGCTACTTTCAATTAGCTTTCCTTTCTTATTTTTCTTCCATTTTAAAAACCTGGTTTGTATAAACTCAGATTTCATTTTTCATTGTCTTCCTATTTTCCTTTTTAAGTATTGTTTTGTGCTTTGAATCCTGGTTTTGTATAGAAAATTGCTTCATCTTCTGTCTCTGCACTCCTTCACTGGCAGATTACTTTCTATAAAAATGGCTGCAAGTGTGTTTCTTCTTGTAGTACCTCTTTTCCTGTTTCTCAAGATTTTGTGACAAATCTACTTGAAAAAAGCTTCTACCATTAGTCTACAAAAACAATCCCATTGGTTTAAATAAGTGAATGTTGATTTTGTACCATAGTGGCACTTACTATGGGCTTTGTCTAAATTTTAGAGCCAGGAGCATTCTGCTTCAGTATGCTCACTAACTGGTATTTAATATTCACTGTATTCTTCCTTGTCTTGTTTGGGGTTATTTAGATCGCCTAAATTCACTGAAAATGAAGTTCAAGTTTTTGTTTTGTGCTCTTCTTGTTGCTTTTGGGTGATGTTCAAGGGAAAAAAAAATATTTTTAAATTGGTTATTTCTTCTACTTAAATTGTTTTTTAGTAAAAAGTTTATGAAGCACACTAGTCTTATAAGAATAACAGTTTATTTTGGAAGTATTAAGTATTTTAATTGTTCAGAACTTTCTAGAGATAAAAAACCTTAAAATTTAATTGCCATTTCAAAGGATTTTTGCTGATATAGTGATACAATATTGCATTAGTAAACATAACATACATAAATAGTCCTGAGAACTAATTTTATTGTCATATCATTTATTCCAATATAGAGTATTAAATTGACATATTTATCATCCTTTTGGAAAATGAATTTATGGAAAATATGGTTGTCTTGATTCTACACACAACTTAAAGAGAAGAAAAATAAAAGTTATAGAGTACTAATTAGGAAGGTATGAAATTTTAGACATCGAGCTGCACTCCAGAAAAAAATTAAGAATTTTATTTAAAAATATCATTACATTCTAGAAAACTGAGACATTTTTTGACTTAAATTTTTACCAAGTACAAGTTTGTTTTGCCATTACCTGCATGGAGATATGAAGGTTAAACCCATGAAGGTTTTCTGGCTTGGTGAGAGAAAGTTGAATAGAAACCAACCTTTAGAATTACATCTTTAGCTACTTCAGTCTCAGCTAAAATTGTCAAACCAAACACATACTCCTGTGAGCTCCAGGAAATCCATTATCACACTTCTTCTAATCATTTCAATATACTAGTAGTCTTTTCTGTTTCAGTTCTAATTCAAATAATACTTTTAACTTCAAATGGCTTCAAAAATTATTTTTGAAATAAAGGAACATCTTTTTCAGAAAATGTTCAAAGTTTTATAGTGAAGAATGAGTTTTATAAATATAAATTACTCGGGAATACTAGAAGGTCATGTCAATTTACTGTTATAATAAAGCCTCTCTGATACTTAGCTAGGCTGTTGATTACATTATGTCTATTCTTTCTATGTAAATCAATTAGAATCATTTTAAAAGTACTTTAGTTTTGAATACATAATGTGGGCACAAGGTACAAAATTCAAAAGAAACAAAAGGGAATCAGTTCAACACAACCTCTCAGCCATTCCATCTCTCTACATAGAGACACCCCATTGTCTCCAATGCCTCTTAGAGGTTCCAGAGGTAATTCCTGCACACACACACACACTCTTTTAAACACAAACAGTAGAAATCTATATACATTTTTCTGTACCTTACGTTTTCTATTCAACAACATATTTTGACAATTACTCCAGATCAAATGGAAATGCCTTATTCTGCCGAACAGCTGCAAAGTATTGTATGGGTGTGTCATGACTCATAATTAGTCTTCTATTGTTCATTTAGATTATTTCTAACCATTTGCTAGTACTATCATTGTTGACATTAATATTCTTTTGAATTTCACATGTTTAAGTATATTTGTAAGATAAACTCTAATAAGTGAAAATGCTGAGTAAAAGAGTACATTTGTTATAATTTTGATAGGTATTGTTAAATGACTTTAATAGAACTACAGAGGATGTCAAACTTGACTCACAAGATCAATTTTGAGAGTGCTTATTCTCCCCAAACTTTCACTGATGTATTTTCAAATATTCTGACCCTTGCTTTTTTTTTTTTTTTTTTAGGCGAGGCAACCCTTGCTTGACCTCACAGATTGCAAGGACCTTGTCATCTTACAATCCCTTATTTTTTATTTCTTACACCTACAGCACCTGTTCTTCCTAGGTGGTCTCCCATCCAAGTACTAACCAGGCCCGACCCTGCTTAGTTTCTGAGATCAAATGGGATCGGGCTTGTTCAAGGTGGCATGGCCATAGATGCCTTACTATTTTTAAGGGTGAAAAAAAGTATCTTTTTAGTTTTAACTTAAATTTCATTTTTTCCCTTTCAATATAAAGAAATAGGTAAAGCTTCCAATGCTCACTCTCTTTACCCCTCATTTACATGAGCCATCCCCCCTCAAACTCATGAAGACCTTCCCAACAATTTCTATGTCCGTCCTTATTTTCCATCATCTTCATATAATCTTATACATAAATATATCTGAATGTTACAGTACATATATGGTTTTGACATTTTTGTTTTACAAAAATGTGATAATCATGCTATTTATTCCTTTCTGTTTTCCTTTTCACATTTAATTATAACTACAAGATAATTGGCCTAGCTTTAATTTATATTTTTCACTTGCTCCATAATAAAAGATATAAATACATATTTTTCAATCATTCCTGTATTGTTGAACATTTACTTTGTTTTTAGACTTTTACCTTTATAAATGATGGCACAAACATGCTAGTTCATGTATCTTTGCATATTTAAAAATTATACTTATTATATCTGTAATATATAAATTCACTTATTTTGGGATCTATGTCTTAATTCTCTGTTTTGTTTTGCTGGATTATTTACCTATTTATTTTCCTATAACACATTTATGTTAAAATCAGGGACCATAAAATAAATTCTAATTCCTGGTAAAACTAGTCTTCCCTCCTGATTCCTTTTCATATATTAGTTGGCTCTTCTTGGTAATACATTATTTTATACATATATTTATATATATCTTATAATCATAGTTACCAAAAAAATGAGATTCTAGTCAAAATTACCTTAAATTTATGCACTAATTTTGGAAGAATTAAATCTTATTTTATGTCTCTCTCTTAAAAGCTGGATTATAAATTTTCATTGGTTCCAATCTTGTTTTATGTTCTTCAACATATTATAATTTTAAACACAGCAGTTCCATGACCCTTTTACCAAATTCATCATAAATAATGATATATTATGGTACTATTACAGATAACATATTTTGAAATTATATTTATATGTGCAAATTGCAAGAATAAAAATGTTGGGTTTTGAATATTTATCTCATAGCCAACTACTTTATTATATTGTTACTCCTAAAAATAAAAAACTCAGAATTACTTCAGTTTTTGATGTGTAGCAACATGTCATAAGGAACTAAATCCTGCCAACAACCATGTGAGCTTAGAAGTTGTTCCTTTTCTGGTTGAACCTCAGATGACACTACAACATTGCAGAAGACACAGCTAAAACTGTGAAGTAATAAATTTGTGTGCTTTAAGCAAGTACCATCTGTGGGAATACTGTTATATAGCAATATATAACTAATATAATTTCCAATTTACAGTTTTATTTCATTGTAATTAACAGATCTGTCTACACTGCCTACTTGTGGGAATTTACTAGTGTTTTCTTTGTGTCTTGATAAATACACAGAACAAGACAGTCATTTTTTTAATGTCCTATGAACATTTGAAAAGAATGTTTTTAAGATACAGAGTGCAGTGTATGTCAACTAGACGTATTATATTTATTTTATTAATGTTTTCTGTTTTACATGTCTTTCTATCTACTTAGTTGATTGACTTGAAGGGGATCAATTAAAATTTACTACTCGTTATGTGTATCTATTTTTGTTGCTTCTCATTTATGAATTTCCATGAATTTTTATTCAGTACAAAGTTATTTATCACTGAAAAGCCTTACTTTGTCTTCTCTTTTACTATTATAAAGTTTCCTTTTTCTACTTTAATCTTGTTTGCTCTGACTTTTCAAATTTGTTGTCTATTTTGCATGTGACTTCTGTCTTTTTAATTTAAAGAGTCCTAGCATATCATTGCACATAATTTTATTTTACTTTGTTTGAGATAAGTCGTTTATATGTTTGTAAATATATATCTGTATTTGTATGTATGCGTGTATCTCAGTTTTTTCAACTATTTTTTCTTTTAATAGAGGAATTTAACTCATTTATACTTAATTGATATAGTAGGTTCAATCTTAGACTACCAACTTATTTTCTTATATGCTTTTCTTTTTATTGCATTCAAAAACAGTCTATTGCTACATGGTATTCATTTCTTATGGTTCCTTTGTGTATGTTTGCTCTTTAAAGAGTAAACTTAGAATCAATATTTCCTCACAATTCTGACATCCACTCCTGAACTAAGCAAATGTAATTATTTTTATTAAAAAAAAGGAAGAAAGGATTATGTAACTCAAGTAGATTCCAAGAGTATTTTTAAAGTAGAAATTATGAATGCTAATTTAAACTCGAGTATACAAATATAAGTTCTTTTCTTTTCATGACATGTAGATAATTTCTTTTATTTAACACTAGATCACTGCCATTCCTGAAAAATAAATCATCCCCTCTAAATAATTTCTTCTTCAGTATTCAGTGAACATGTTTTTCTTTTTGACTTCTCAGTATTTATTCACTTTATTTCCATGTCTTTTTCAGCTTTCTATGTGTATTAACATTGTTTCAAATTTTTAAAGTCAAGGTCATAGCTCTTATTGCCAGGAAGTTTTCCATTACTTTTGTAGATATACCTCAAAATAATCTTCAATCTATACTGATATATTTCACACATAGATTTATTTTTTAATTTCTTCATTGATTTAACAAATACTTTTAACTTTTACTCAGTGCTCAGGATTGTGCTAGGATGTGGGGATGAAAGATAACAAGTTACATGGTCATTGACCTTGAAGAGCTCATATCAAATATAATTTCTTGAATTTAATTCCACTACAAATATCCCATTTTAAAACATACGTCAAATTAAAGGCAGTTAAAACACTTAACAGTTACAGTTTCTTAGCACTGCTAATAATACTTCTTAGGTTACATTTCACATTAGAGAGAGTAGAGAGAAAATATTGGCAAAAAAAAAAATAAAATCCTTAAAAACAAAAAACCAATTTTCAAAAGCCTTCCTGAAAAAAAAAAAAAAAAATATTCATCTTCATTATTCTTTTCATAATGAAGATAATTTAAATTTTTAACGTGTTCACTGAAGTTCTGCTGTGATGGAAGTTTTAACCACTAGATTCAGAATGCATCAATAACCGACCATTATCTCACTGGTTGAATGAGTAGGAAGTGAGGGAGACAGAGAAGCAGTGCCTGTGTGCACGACAGATGATTGCTAGAAAAGGGGCAGTGTCACTGGTGAAAGTTCTCCTTCCTTTCATTCTTTCTGGGAAGTAGAGAGAGAGAGCAGTGATGAATTTGATCATTTGGTTCTTTCGTACGCTGGATTGATCTAGGCTTGCTTGAATAGTTTGTTTATGTCTGTTGTCTCAGCATAATTAGTAGGGTTCTATTTTGTTCTCAAAAATGTCCCTATTTGGACAACAAATTACATGGTCACCACATTATTATAGGGATATAGTAAATTAATTAACAAGACTATATAGATTTTGACATTCATTCCATATGCTACCTAAAGACTTCGAATAGCTTTTCAAAGAAACAATTTCTAAATCAAAAAGAGAAATTCCGAAGGATTAAATATGTTTCTCAATTGTTGACAGTTACTTAACAGAGAAGCAGAAAAAAATCATGAAAATGTCCCTCCAATAACATGCCAGCCAATTTTCTCTTAGAATTCTGGATCCCATGCTATACACACATTGACAGTTCAGATAGTATGTGGTTAATGACAAAGGATAGATGTTGCACAGGAAAGTATAAGTAGTTGTAGGATATATTCACTAAACCATTAATTCCAGCCATAACAACAAAACATATATTTGAGTATTCACATTTGATCACTGTCAGAGAAAAAATGATTCCTGTTGACAATGATATCACATGGAAGCAACACTTTTTTTAAATCACAGAAGTAAATATCAAGATTGCAATTAATTCTAGGTACTACAAAATAAAGCCCAAATCTTCAACTTAAATCTCCATTATCTTTCTTAACTTTAGAATCTAGAATAAGCCCTCTTCTTCAGTAAGGATTCCTCACAGGTCACCCTCAAACACCATTGTATTACCAGCTTTCACTAGGCTAGGCTCATAAGGAATCATTTGAAAATCTCAGTGGCTTAAAACAACAAATGTTTATTTCTTCCTCAAGTTACATATAAACTGCTGCTTGACTGTGGTTTAGCTCTAGGCCAGGGGTCAGATATGCAATTTACCTATCCTTTCAGAGAAGAGCCAGAGGTCAAAATGAACTAGTCACATTTAACAATTTTGCTCAAGTGGGACATATGTCACATGTGTCATATTCCACTGGCCAAAATAAATCACACAGCCAAGCCTAACATCAGCAGGGCCAAGAAATGTAACCTTACCACAAGATGAAGAATATTTTCCAACAATCATAAAATGTATCACAGCCATGCTCAATCATTATTCAGTACTTTTTTATGCCATCTCAGTTCCTTGGAATGGTCTTTCTAACACTTCCTAAAACTTTTCCCAACTTTCAAGGTTCAGCTCAAATCAAACAACTCTATAAGTCCTTTCCTAATGCTTTCGGTCCAGTGTGTTTTTATTTTGTTTATTCATCTGTGCATTTATATTTATCACCTATTTCGACATAAACTATAACTTGTATAATGTGTTCATTTCATGTCCTTATGCCTGTGTTAAGGAAAAGGACCATACCTTCTTTTAATTTATGCACTACGAACATATAAAATACAACATAAACACTGTTGAATGTATCATTCATTAACTTTGTCTTCTTTCATTGTAGTATAGGTTCTGAAATGTAAAGGACCAGGCATCAAAGCTACATTTCTATTATTTCGATATTGATATTATTTATTTATTCGACATTTCAATATATGTCTGTAGCATGTATAGGGTCACATATGAAGACACTGCTGCTGATTCAACAATATTGCTTTACAAGGACTGATATGTGCAGCTTGGTTTAATAGAAAATTCATAGGATATGAAAGCTTGTCTACTAAATATGTGTATGCCTCTAGGAAAGTAAGTTAACCTCTCCAAGTTTTATATATGAGTAATCCCTACCTGGAAAGGATTATATAGTACATATAATGTGCCTAGGATAGTA
>NW_011888820.1:8839154-8866877 GCF_000151845.1 Pteropus vampyrus
TTTGATTTTTGTTTTGTAAAAGACCAGTACCTTCTGTCTCTAAGCTAATAAAAGAATTGTGATTTAATATCACCTTGATCTCACAATTTCTGCCTTGAGCAAAGATGTCCAAAGGAAGATAACTTTCTTAAAAGGCTTTCAAGACTTAATTATTGCCCTTATCTTCGCCCAAAACAGGTTACTATAACCATGGCAACAGTTTTAGTAAAGTACCATGGTCAAATAACATGATAAAGGTTTATAACAGGTTTATAAAATAACAGGTATTATTGAAAGATTTGGCACCCTTTAGTGAGTGAAACTTCTTCCCAGCTGCTTAATGTTATATATTTAGGCATATTGGTGAGAATCTCTGGGTTATATGCACACCAAAAAAAAAAAAAAAAAAAGATTTAATGAAACTAGGATTAGCCCAATTGCACTAGCATACAGTAGGGAGCAAGACAGTGTGGTGCTCTGCTACAGTATAGCTAAGAAAAACTCTATTCCTTTGATTTTTTTTCTTCTAACAGCTTCTTAATTATTCAGCCCATATTAAAGGTCTTGAAAGAGATTGTTGTAGAATTAGTTCCCATAAAAAATTGCCATTGTTTCTGATTTCCAAAATACTGTGAATATATACTCCAGTACCATGTTCGGATGTGTCTCTTTAATAATATTGAACTTGACACATAAAAGTTTCATACTACTAATGCCCAAGCAACAAATACCAAAGTATTGCTAAGTTTCATTGTCCACCGTACGTCCCCACTCAGTAGTGAGGATAAGAGTCTCCTATTTTCTGTGGTTAAATTACACCCATTTAATCCATCCGTTGGGAAGCCTATATTCACATAAAAACAATTAAATTCTAAAACTAAAGCTAATTGATAAGGCTAAAAACTAAGCATCAGAATTTGTTGAGGGAAAATGTAGTAACAAGTAATTAATATCAACATTAATGGAAAGTTGTCCTAAAGATGCCAGAAAATTCTAGTTATTTCCAACATCAATATTATGTCTATCTTTACATTTATCATTAATTTTTGGTGTTAATTGAAAAAATTTTCTTTACCAAAATAGATTTTTATTATTATACAGATTTTTCTAATCAAACTAGCTTCCCATTCAAATCCTAGAACTCTGGAATCTACATAGGCTTATAAAGGCAAACTTTTTTATTTTATCATTCATTCATTCACCACATACTTATTGAATTCTTATGTATATCAAATCTATTAGTTTCCTGTTGCCACTGTAAAACAAATTGCCATAAACTTAGTGGCTTAAAACAATAGAAATTTATTCTCTTACAGTTCTGCAGATCAGAAGTCCAAAATGAATTTTAAGAGAATAAAAGCAAGAAGTCAGCAGGCTGATTCCTTCTGGAGGAAGTTCCTTGCCTCTTCCACTTTTAGAGGCTACTCACAATCCTTGGCTTCTGGTCACATCACGCCCATTTCTGCTTCCAAGATCACATCATGTTCCCTTTTACTGTAATAAAATCTCCCTCTACCCCTCTCTTATAAGGACATTTGTATCGACTCACTACAGTATGAACTCAAGGCCAAAATCATCTAAAATATTAAAGTATCATCAACTCAAAAATCCCAGATCTCATCATCTAAATCAAGTATGGTCGAGACTCTAGTTATAAATTCTTGGGCAAAATTCCACTCTATCTGTAGACCTATGAAACTAGATAACAAATGATCTGGTCCTCAAATACAATGGTGGGACAGGCAAAGCATAACAATTATAGACATTCCATTTCAAGAAGAAGAAAATGGAAGGCAGAAAAAAGTCACTGGTCCCAAACAATTTCAAAATCTGTCTGAGCAAACTTGAATAGTTTTCAAAGACTAGAAATAATCTGTGGCTCAAAGCTTTTCCCTGTGGGCCCAAGGCTGTGCCTTTAGAGTCATACTTCCCTTTTCTTAAAGAGTAATACATATTTTAGGCTGAGTAGTTTAACTGGCCTGTTTCATGCATGTAGAATTTTGGTAGTCTGACAACCTTCGCTTATTTTGTCCTGTCTTGTGGGTTTCCTGTGTATATCTCAAGGATTCATTCCATAAAACAAGACACTCCTCCACAGATCTTTCCTAAATAATCTCATCTCTATTCCTGACATCTGCAGAGATGATTGAGGGGTTCAATGAGCCATGCACCCAATTCCTTTAGCACTAGAAAAAGGATATCCAACCACATCCTTGGTCTTCTCTCCAGAACACACATTCCTGACAGTGTATCTTCTAATTTTAGCATCTTTTGCAATCCAGGTAGGCTAGAGATTTCCCAAATCATCAAGTCTTAGTTCCCTTTGCTTAACAGTTCCCTCAGTTTCTCTCTTCTCACATTTTACTATGAGCAACGAGAAGAAATTAGGCTGTATCTTCAACACTTTTTGAAATTATCCTCAGCTAAATATCCAAATTCATTACTTACAAGTTCTGCTTCTCACATAACTATAGGACACAATTTAGCTAACTTTCCTCACCCTATATAACAAGGTTCTCCTTTCCTCCAGTTTCTAATACCACATTCATTTGTTCTGAGCCCTCACCAGCAGTGTTTTTAATGCCATATTTTTAATAATAGGTCTGTTTAAGGTAATCTAGACCTTTTCTATCACATTCTTCATAATTCTTACAGGCTGTATCCATCACCCAATTTCAAAATCACTTCCACATTTTAGGTATCTGTTACAGCAGTACTTTACTTTTAGGTACCAAAATCTGTATTCATTTCTTGTTGCTATGTTAACAAAGTTAGTGGCTTAAATAATAGAAATTTATTATCTTACAATTCTGCAGGCCAGAAACCCAAAATTAGTCTTATAGGGTAAAATCGGGGTATCAGTAGAGCTGGTTCCTTCTGAAGACTTCGGGGTAGAATCTGTTCCTTGTCTCTTCTACTCACAGAGCCTAACAGCATTCTTTGGCTCCTGGCCATATCACTCCAACCTCTGCTGCTTATTTTTGCCTTTTCCTTTACTGTAGTCAAATCTTTCTCCGTATCATTCTTATAAGAATACTTGTGATTATTTTAAGTGCCCACTTGGATAATCCAGGATAATCTTGTCATGTCAAAACTATCCACATCTATAAACTCCCTTTGCCATATAAGATAACATATTCACGGGTTCCAGAGGTTACGAGAATAAAGACATGGTTGTACTTATGGGCCATTACTCTGCCTACTACACTGTCATTCTAAATACTGAAACGACTAAGATCAAGAGAGCCCTGCCCCCAATTAATTTTCATTCAAATATTTTTACTTTTAAAAATGTATCTCTTAAGGTCACTCAGACAAAAAGAATGCCAAGAGCAGGCGAGGCTGAGGCTGGGGGAAAGAGTCAGGAAGTCAAACAAACCGAGGAACTGAGGAAGCACGCAGAAAGTATACGAATGTAATCTGGTGTAAGAACCCAATTCAGTAACGAGGACCCTGAAACAGCAAAAAGCTTGAGGTCTGAGCAAGGATAGGAGTCAGAAGAAATTCAGGCAACAAGGAGCCAGAAACAAGATCTTAAAGAAATTGTTGTATCAGGCAGACAACCTTCTCATTTTCTTCCAACTGTGGCAGGCGTAAATCCTAGAAACAATAAAGTCAACCATTGGATTGACACAGCTGAAATAGAGAGTGCAAGGTAAGAAATTTAAAAAAGAAAATAAACTAAACTGCTTCATATATAGATAAACTCTGGACCATCAAAAATCTACTAACTTAGCTTTTGAAAGTCTCTAAATTTACTAGCTCTTGTTTCTTGACTCAGTGATAATGAAATTCTAGTTCTTATAGACCTCTACAGAGTACTATTTATCTGATTTAATAATCTCTAAACAAGGTTCTATTTATAACTTGATAAAAATGTATAATCCCTTTCCCCATCTGTACAATCTCTATCCCTTGCCTTTGAAGAGCTTTTGAACCTTGCATTTATATCTGATAGATTCCTATTTGAACATAAATTCTTAGTCTATTGAGTGTTTCATCTTGGTTTTTCATATATGAATACAGATAGGCCATATTGCTTCTCAGAACAGATACTCACTGTCTTTATGTGAACATTTAACATCTGTCTAGTGATGAGAGTATAATCTTTATATGTCGGGCATAAAAACTTCAAATTAATGGAAAGTATCTGTCTATTCAAAATAGAACATTTTGCTACTTCTCTCCAAATCCCAAAGCACATATCTAAACAGTTTCCTAAATAGTAACAGTCTACTATCATCCATGTACTTTAACATTCATGTAATTTAAACTTGTAGAATTTGGAGCATCATCCCATCCATTCTATATTCTAATTACATGACTCCGTGAGAGTTAGCCTATATAGGGCCAGTTGCTGTCTGAGTTAATAGATTATTCTCATTATTTAACACAGCTATCAATTACCACCAAGCACCATGATAACTGAATTGCTTCTAATTCTGTTCTTGGGAGAATGTGAGCATTTGAGGTCAGCAGAGAACAAGAATAGAAGGAAAGCTTCTAGGAGTGAGAAGCAAGAATGTGTGTACGTACCTGTGCATGTGTGTATTGTATATTTATGAAAAACAACTCTGCGGGAATTTATTTCTAGCATAAAAGAAATTGATTTCAAGTAATAAAATTTAAAGTATTCCAAAATGAAAATGATTGCTAAATAACCTCAGGAAATACACTAAGGTACCACTTTCTTGTTCTACAGGTTTACTTTATTTTGCCCTATATCAGCACCTTGAAAACATAGGCAAGATTAAAATTACAGTAATCTCCCCTTACCCATAGGAGATATGTTCCAAGACCTCCCATGGATAATACTGAATCCTATACATGCTATAGTTTTCCCTATACATACATACTTTAATGCTTCTATTTGGCTTATACCAATTGCCAGCATCACTGCTCTTGTGCTTTGGGGCCATAATTAAGAAAAATAAGGGTTACTAGAACACAAGAACTGCCCTAACAGAAGAGTCAATCTGATAACACAGACTGCTACTAAGTGGGCAGGTAGCTCATAAGGCATGGATACGCTGGCAAAGGGATGATTCACATCTTTTACACGATGAAGTAGGACGGTGTGAGATTTCATCACACTACTCAGAACTGTGTGCAATTTAAAACTTATAAATTGTTTATTCCTAAAATTTTCCACTTAAAATGTTTGGACCACAGTTGACCATGGGTAACTGAAACGATGAAAAGTGAAACCTCAGGTAGGAAGGGACTTCTGTACTAGGGCACTGGAAAGTTGCATTTTCCATTGGATACTTTTCTTTTTTCTTCTGAACCAGAGTCAGCTAAATAATATATATAACCTTTCATTTTTTATGAAAAGCAACAGCTGGCAAATTGTTAAACTGTTTGGAAAATTCTAGCAAAGTAATGTGTTGGTTTAAGACAATGCTGACATAAACTTGTCACATTAGACAGAATAAAAACACCAATGGAAATGTAAGAAAAGAAAAATAAATAAATAGATCGAGAGAGAGAGAGAGAGAGAGAGAGAGAGAGTGTCATAGTGCCACAGTAGGATCTTGCCCTGGGCTGGACTATAGACAATAGATCTGAAATTGCCACTGACTGATGCCATTAAAAAGGGAAAATCCATCTAATTGGATCCATACTAATATATCACCCAAACTGTCTTTCTATGGAACACCAGCACATGTAGTTGTAAAATCTTGAATGCAATTATTTCCTATTTTCTCTAGTTACAATTTGAAATGTCAATCTGCATAGATTGCAAAGCAAACATAGCTGAGAGCATGGTTTTCAATGTATTTTCATCATTTCCCTTTGAGCTTATCCCATCGTTTTATATAAAGAATGGTTTTTTTTTCCATTATAGAATGTTTTGTGTGTATAATACCCAATAACCAGAAAACACTGAAGAATACCATCGGTGTTTTGATACATACGAAGAAAAGGGATTAGTGAGCTTGTCTTCCTGAATATTATTAGCAGACTGCTTTACACCAAAATATAAACTTATCAAAATTTAATGAACTTAAAATCATTAACAGTCTTCGGTTAAACAGGACATTTTCTATAACATTAATTCCTTTGAAAACACAGTGAATTCTTTACTTATTTGCTGACATAATCCTTTGGAATAAAATCATACAGAAACTGCAAAAAAGTAAAATAAAATCAATATCAAACTGTAAACATCAAACTTAAATCTAGATTTGCAATAAATAAATATAAATTGCTATTGTTCAGAGTTCACTTAACTAAATGCCCATGCAAAAATTATTTTCGCCATCATCCAGAGTGACTCCCTCCCTCACTCTCTCATTCTCTGTTGCTCTTTCTTGCTCCTTTTGTTAAACTGTGTGTGCATGTGTGCACGTGCACACATTCGCACAGCCATTTCCCCAAACACTGATTTACCTGTTTAATTCTGGATTTAAACTGAGTTAGTTCCAGATTACCTGCTCCCCACCCCTTTTCTCTTCATCCTGAAGTTGATCTAAGATTTGGACGCTTGCCATTATCATTATGTTAGGGGAGGAGATCCAGTATACCTTAGTTTCCCTCTCATCTGATGTATCTCATTCTATCTGAGCCTCTTTGTGATAAGCCAGCAATGACAGCTGTCCACAGTCCTGCCCTGTTCTACAGTGGCTGGTGTCACTAGCCATTCTCTTT
The DNA here is from genome assembly GCF_000151845.1 of Pteropus vampyrus. NCBI lineage: Eukaryota > Metazoa > Chordata > Mammalia > Chiroptera > Pteropodidae > Pteropus > Pteropus vampyrus. The sequence goes on from NW_011888820.1 coordinate 8,845,785, forward strand.
GTCCTACTCTAAGCAACTCACTATTCATTCCTCTGAGCACTTCTACATTCCTTCTGTGGGGTTCGGGAACACAAAATTCTCTCCTGCACTGTGATCACATCTTCTCTTGGATTTGGTGAGGCTGTGCTTGGGCCCCTAGTGAATCATTTTTCACACTCAACTGCCTGCAATTGAAAGTCATAATTTTAAAAACTGTGTTATAGCTGCAAATTTATAAACCATGCACTAATTATGGGGGAAAACTGAGTATGTTCAAAATGAAATATGCATACACAAACACAGATGTATAATTTCAGTTATTTGAATTACAGAAATAATTCATTCATAATAACAACCAAAGAGTACAAAAGTTTCTAAAATAAAATTAGTTGTCTTTCGTACTTCACTGCAAGTTCCCTTTCTCATGTAATGAATTATGTATATTTTTATATTATTTTCTTTTTCTTATAATATAAAAACATAAAACAAATATACACATATTTTTGTAAGATGAAAATGAAGGCATACTCAAATTATTCAAATGTATCATTATACTTTAATAAAAATTAATAATATAACATGTCCTTGTTCTCTTAGTAGTGTCTTTCATAGAACAGTTTTTTTTAATGGTGTTTAACTTACCAATATTTCTTTTTTGCTGTTATACCTAAAAAAGTCATTGCTAAATTTAAGATCACAGATTTTCTCCTATGGCATGTTCTAGAAAATTTGTAGTTTCATATTTGACATTTAGTTCTATTTTGAGTTAATTTTGTGAAAGGTATAAAGTCAGGTCTACATTATTTTTCCCACACATGGATATGCATTTGTTCTAGCACCATTTGTTGAAGAATAACCTTTTTCCATGGAATTGCCTTTGCTCGTTTGTTAAAAATCAGTTGACTATACCTATGCATATATATTTTTAGGTATTCTATTCTATTCTATTCTATTCTATTCTATTCTAATTCTATTCTATTCTATTCTATTCTATTCTATTCTATTCTATTCTATTCTATTCTATTCTATTCTATTCTATTCTATTCTATTCTATTCTATTCATCTATTTGCCTATTCTCTTGCCAAACCATACCATTTTGGTTATTGTACTTTATAGAAAATCTTTAAGTCAGATGGTGTCAGTTTTGTAACTTTGTTCTTCCTCTTCAGTAGTGTTATTCAGTATTGTCTAACTAGGGTTTTCGCCTTTTCATATAAACTTTAGAATCTGTTTGTTGACATCCAAAAAAAGAATAACTTGCTGGGATTTTGACGGAGTTTGAACTGTTTTTATAGATCAAGTTGGGAAGAACCGTCATCTCAACAAATATTGAATCTTCCTATCTGTGAACATGGAATAGCTGTACATTAATTTAGATCTACTTTGATTTTCACATCAGAGTTTTGTAGTTTTTCTCATATAAATTTTATATAAATTTTTTTATTTATTCTTAAGTATGTCATTTTGGGGTGCTAATATAAATAGTATTGTGCTTTAATTTCAAATTCCATTAGTTCATTTCTGGTATATGGAAAAGTAATGGATTTTTATATATTAACCTTGTATCCTGTAACCTTGCTATCATCTATTAGTTCCAGAATTTTTTGTTGATTCTTTCTATATGGACAATCGTGTCACCTGTGAGTGAACAAAGACAGTTTTACCTCTTTCTTCCCAATCTGTATATCCGTTATTTCCTTTATTTGTTGTTTTATTACATTAGCTAGGATTTCCAGTATGTTGTTGAACATGAGTGAGAGGGGAAATCCTTATCTTTTTGCTGATCTTAGGTGAGAAACGTCTAGATTTTACCACTAAGTATGATATTAGTTCTGTAGACTAATTTAATGTGCAGAATAAATATGACTTCAGGGTTTGGGAGTTACTACTGCAACAGACACAGTCTTGCTTCTTATAAATAACCTAAGGCTGTGATTACATTCTCTTATACAACATTTAATCATCCCTTAACAATTAATTTTCTTGCAAGAAACTTACTTCACTAACTTTTTCACTTTTCTTTGATTCATTAGCCCTATTAAATATTTTCTGATTCTGCCTTTTCATCAGAACCTCTTAATTTTCAGATCCCATGGACTGATTTTATTATCTTACTTGACCTCGTGTAGCTGTTGACTTTAGAAACTTTCCATAAAACCATTCATTTCTCATTCTCTTCCTTTCACTCAATCTTATATGAATGTTCTTTATTAAGTTGAAGCAGTTTTCCTAGTTTCTTGATAACTTTTTTCATGAAGGATGATAGATTTTGCTAAATGCTTTTTCTTTATCTATTGATATGTTCATATGATTTTTCTTCATTAGCCTCTTGATTAAGAAACAGATTGTGTTAATTGACTTTTAAATGTTGAACCAGCCCAGCCTTGCATACCAGGGATAAATTCCACTTGGTCATGTACCTAATTACTTCTATATATTGTTAGATTGAATTTGTTAATACTTTGTTGAGGATTTTTAAATATATGTCTCATATGAGACATATGAGAGATATTGGTCTGTAGTATTCCTTTCTTGTGATGTCAGATTTGGGGATTAGAAGAATGATGGCCTAATAGGATGAGTTTGAAGTGTCCACTCTGCATCTATTTTCTGCAATATATTATAGAAAATTGGTATCATTTCTTCTTTAAAGGGTAGAATTGATCAGTAAAATGATCTGGGCCTGGTGCTTTTGATTTGGGAAGGTTATGAAGTACTGACTGAATTTTTGAATAGAAATGAGCCTACTCAGATTATTTATTTATATTAATGTGAGTTTTGGTAGATTGTGTCTGTCAAAGGAATTAGTCCATTTAAGGTATCAAATTTATGGGCAAAATACTATTGCTAATATTCCTTTATGATCTTTTTTTAATTTCTGTAAAATCAGTAGAGCTGTTTCCTCATTAATTTCTAACAGTTATTTATATCTTCTCTTTCTCTTGGTTAGCCTCACTGGAGGCTTATCGGTTTTATTGATCTTTTCAAAGAACCAGCTTCTGGTCTCTTAATTTTTTTTTTTTATTGTTTCCTGTTTTCAGTTTCATTAATTTCTGCTCTATTTTATTTCTTTCCTTCCGCTTTTTTTGAATTTTCTCCTATTTCACTACTTTTCTAAGGTGGAAACTTAGATGATAGATTTTAGATCTTTCTTTTTTGTCTAATACATGCATTCAATGCTATAAATTTCCCTCTAAACACTGCTTTCACTGCATCCCACAAATTTTAAGCTGTTTTTGTTTACATTTAGTTGAAAATATTTTTTATTTCCCTTAAGACTTTGGATTAGACCTATGTGTTTTTAGATGTATAGTGTTTAGCTCCAAATATTTTGAGACTTTCCAGCTATTTTTCTGTTATTGATTTCTAATTTAATTCCATTATGGTCTGAGAACATCCTTTGTATGATTTATAGCCTTTTAAATATGTTGGGGTATACGGTCTGTCTTGGTGAATGTTACATATGAGCTTGAATAGAAGGTGTATTCTGCTGTTGCTGATTGAAGTAGTCTATAAATATCAATTAGATCCAGTTGATTGATGATTCTAGAAATTAGTCTGTATTGGGCCTGATACCTAATGGGAACTCAATATGTGCTTGTCAAATGTATGAATAAATGAGTAAATTAACAAATGAAGAGTACTGCATGCCATGTACCATAATGTGTTTCATCTTTCTCTTATTAAGGAACACTGAAGTATATCAAATTTTGTACTGTTATAATCTATATGGAAATTTATATGTTTGAATAAATAATACTATCTACAATTCCACAATTTCATTGTGTAAGGAAATAAAACACAATAATGTTAGCTAATGAAATGATCAATTCTAAAAGTAGTTCTCTCTCAGGTTTTCCTTCGTACGCACTACTAGCATCTTTCCTTTCCTGTCACATCTTTATTGTTTGTTTCCTGTTCCTTACTGGATGCTGTATTTGAATCTGTTGTTTTGGAATAGTATGCAATATTAATGAAAATTGATTTTTAACACAATACTAGATTTCAAACAAGGAAATGTGTTTCATGCTGTGAGACTGGAGAAATGCTAAAATCAAAAAAATAATTACAATGGAGATATGGCATAGTTAAACCAGTTAACACAGGTAGAAAGGAAACTGACAACTTAGATTACATAGTAAATGTTTTAAAACAATTATTTTATTATCAAAGTAAAAAGAGGATTTTAGAATGATTTTTGTTGTAATAGTCATAAATAGGAGATTCAAAATAATGCTATCATAAAATATTATTGGAAATGCTACTAAAAATGTCAAATCTTAATCCGTATTTTGTGATAATAGCCCACAGAAGCAATTATAATCTAAATTTTATCATATAGAGAAAATTTCTTTTTATAATATTTAGTTTTATTCCTCAAGAAAATTTCCTAATTGCATTGGGTCTATTACATTTGAAATAGTATTGTGCTTTAATTTCAAATTCCATTAGTTCATTTCTGGTATATGGAAAAGTAATGGATTTTTATATATTAACCTTGTATCCTGTAACCTTGCTATCATCTATTAGTTCCAGAATTTTTTGTTGATTCTTTCTATATGGACAATCATGTCACCTGTGAGTGAACAAAGACAGTTTTACCTCTTTCTTCCCAATCTGTATATCCGTTATTTCCTTTATTTGTTGTTTTATTACATTAGCTAGGATTTCCAGTATGTTGTTGAACATGAGTGAGAGGGGAAATCCTTATCTTTTTGCTGATCTTAGGTGAGAAACGTCTAGATTTTACCACTAAGTATGATATTAGTTCTGTAGACTAATTTAATGTGCAGAATAAATATGACTTCAGGGTTTGGGAGTTACTACTGCAACAGACACAGTCTTGCTTCTTATAAATAACCTAAGGCTGTGATTACATTCTCTTATACAACATTTAATCATCCCTTAACAATTAATTTTCTTGCAAGAAACTTACTTCACTAACTTTTTCACTTTTCTTTGATTCATTAGCCCTATTAAATATTTTCTGATTCTGCCTTTTCATCAGAACCTCTTAATTTTCAGATCCCATGGACTGATTTTATTATCTTACTTGACCTCGTGTAGCTGTTGACTTTAGAAACTTTCCATAAAACCATTCATTTCTCATTCTCTTCCTTTCACTCAATCTTATATGAATGTTCTTTATTAAGTTGAAGCAGTTTTCCTAGTTTCTTGATAACTTTTTTCATGAAGGATGATAGATTTTGCTAAATGCTTTTTCTTTATCTATTGATATGTTCATATGATTTTTCTTCATTAGCCTCTTGATTAAGAAACAGATTGTGTTAATTGACTTTTAAATGTTGAACCAGCCCAGCCTTGCATACCAGGGATAAATTCCACTTGGTCATGTACCTAATTACTTCTATATATTGTTAGATTGAATTTGTTAATACTTTGTTGAGGATTTTTAAATATATGTCTCATATGAGACATATGAGAGATATTGGTCTGTAGTATTCCTTTCTTGTGATGTCAGATTTGGGGATTAGAAGAATGATGGCCTAATAGGATGAGTTTGAAGTGTCCACTCTGCATCTATTTTCTGCAATATATTATAGAAAATTGGTATCATTTCTTCTTTAAAGGGTAGAATTGATCAGTAAAATGATCTGGGCCTGGTGCTTTTGATTTGGGAAGGTTATGAAGTACTGACTGAATTTTTGAATAGAAATGAGCCTACTCAGATTATTTATTTATATTAATGTGAGTTTTGGTAGATTGTGTCTGTCAAAGGAATTAGTCCATTTAAGGTATCAAATTTATGGGCAAAATACTATTGCTAATATTCCTTTATGATCTTTTTTTAATTTCTGTAAAATCAGTAGAGCTGTTTCCTCATTAATTTCTAACAGTTATTTATATCTTCTCTTTCTCTTGGTTAGCCTCACTGGAGGCTTATCGGTTTTATTGATCTTTTCAAAGAACCAGCTTCTGGTCTCTTAATTTTTTTTTTTTATTGTTTCCTGTTTTCAGTTTCATTAATTTCTGCTCTATTTTATTTCTTTCCTTCCGCTTTTTTTGAATTTTCTCCTATTTCACTACTTTTCTAAGGTGGAAACTTAGATGATAGATTTTAGATCTTTCTTTTTTGTCTAATACATGCATTCAATGCTATAAATTTCCCTCTAAACACTGCTTTCACTGCATCCCACAAATTTTAAGCTGTTTTTGTTTACATTTAGTTGAAAATATTTTTTATTTCCCTTAAGACTTTGGATTAGACCTATGTGTTTTTAGATGTATAGTGTTTAGCTCCAAATATTTTGAGACTTTCCAGCTATTTTTCTGTTATTGATTTCTAATTTAATTCCATTATGGTCTGAGAACATCCTTTGTATGATTTATAGCCTTTTAAATATGTTGGGGTATACGGTCTGTCTTGGTGAATGTTACATATGAGCTTGAATAGAAGGTGTATTCTGCTGTTGCTGATTGAAGTAGTCTATAAATATCAATTAGATCCAGTTGATTGATGATTCTAGAAATTAGTCTGTATTGGGCCTGATACCTAATGGGAACTCAATATGTGCTTGTCAAATGTATGAATAAATGAATAAATTAACAAATGAAGAGTACTGCATGCCATGTACCATAATGTATTTCATCTTTCTCTTATTAAGGAACACTGAAGTATATCAAATTTTGTACTGTTATAATCTATATGGAAATTTATATGTTTGAATAAATAATACTATCTACAATTCCACAATTTCATTGTGTAAGGAAATAAAACACAATAATGTTAGCTAATGAAATGATCAATTCTAAAAGTAGTTCTCTCTCAGGTTTTCCTTCGTACGCACTACTAGCATCTTTCCTTTCCTGTCACATCTTTATTGTTTGTTTCCTGTTCCTTACTGGATGCTGTATTTGAATCTGTTGTTTTGGAATAGTATGCAATATTAATGAAAATTGATTTTTAACACAATACTAGATTTCAAACAAGGAAATGTGTTTCATGCTGTGAGACTGGAGAAATGCTAAAATCAAAAAAATAATTACAATGGAGATATGGCATAGTTAAACCAGTTAACACAGGTAGAAAGGAAACTGACAACTTAGATTACATAGTAAATGTTTTAAAACAATTATTTTATTATCAAAGTAAAAAGAGGATTTTAGAATGATTTTTGTTGTAATAGTCATAAATAGGAGATTCAAAATAATGCTATCATAAAATATTATTGGAAATGCTACTAAAAATGTCAAATCTTAATCCGTATTTTGTGATAATAGCCCACAGAAGCAATTATAATCTAAATTTTATCATATAGAGAAAATTTCTTTTTATAATATTTAGTTTTATTCCTCAAGAAAATTTCCTAATTGCATTGGGTCTATTACATTTGGACTCCTTTGAAAATGAGTTAACTTAAACTGGATATTTATTTTCAGATAACTAGGATTTTCTGGTTTAACCAGGGCTGAGTTCCTATGAAGAAAATATAGCAAACCTTCCTCCAGGTACCATATAGACAAACTGAATGCCGACACTAAAAAACCAGCAGTAATATTTACAGTATGAACTAATAAAAAGTGGAATCATTACCTCTAACAGTAGAAACATTTTAAGTTTTGACACATTAACAAGTATCCCAACAAAAAGCTTACCAAATTATATGCTCATCAACAGTTTATGAGAATATATTTTTTCTCCTTTATCAAAATTTTAGATTATAAATTTTTAAATTTTTTGTTAATGTGTGGTCAAAAAGTATAGCATTTTATTTTGATTTGTATTTCCTTAACAACTAACAAAGTTGGATAGATTTTCATATCTTTTTTTATTCCCATAAATCACTTTGATGCCTTTGTTCTTTTATATATATATATATTTTTTTTTAACCTTTGCCTTATATAGAGAATGCAAATATATCATATTTGTTAGCCCTTAGTCTTTTAATTTTGCTAATGTTGATTTTATTATTTTATCCTGGGGAAAATTTAAATTTCTCCAAAGTCTAATCTGTAAGTCTTCCATTATAACTGTTTGGCTTAGCTGTAAATTTCATCATATATACAGATATGCATTTCAAATTAAGATTATAAAACATTAAGATTATTAAATTACTCCCCCATGTTTCCTTCTATAAACTTTATTAATTTGTTTGCTTGTTTCACTTTAAAACAATCTGAAGTTTATTTGTGTGTATGTGTGTGTTTGTATACAGGATATAATCTACATCTAACCTATTTTCTTCTTTCATTTTCAGTGTCCTAATACTGTTCTTTTAAGCAATATATCTTTTTTCATTGACTGGAGATACCATCTTTATTGCAAATTAAATAGTTACAAATGAATGGCACTATTTTCTTGAGTCTTTTTTCCATTTCAATGATCTATTTCTCTACCAATATCACATCTTTTAAGTGGCAGAGTTTTGTAATTTACTTTATATCTGGTATGGCAAGCTCTGTTAAATTTTTTTTCAGAGTTTTGTAATTTTACTTTATATTCTGGTATGGCAAGTCCTGTTAAATTTTTTTCACCCCCAAAATTAATAGGTTATTCATTATGTTTTCCTTTTTATTTGCTAATCCTATAAGCATATGGTTCTCTGTTTTGGTGGAAAACTTTTGGGCTTTGGAGACAGACCTGCTTAATTTAAATCCTGGCTCTATCTCTTAACAGCAGTGTGATTTGGGGCAATTTATTAACTGAAATTGGAGGGAATGAAACACAGAAGCACTGTAAGAAGTAAATGAAATGATGCTATAAAGTTCCTAACACTATGTCAGATACATAATAGACAAGATTAAATACTATTATCATCTTCCTCCTTTCTTCATGAACTAAAAATACCATTTAAATAATTGTTGGATGGTTTTGTATACTATTGTTTATACATGTTAGTGAAACATACATGCAAATGAATGTTTCATGTTTTATGACTGCTTTAGAGTGAACATGACTTGTAATTTTTTTATAAGACTGAGTTCACACACCTTAAGTACCACACAAATCCTGTCTTCAATAAGTATTTTCACAAACAACCATGACTTGAAACTTCTTGTAATCCTTCTAGTGATATAGAATATTTGATGCAATTGCCCAAATATTTATTTAACATCTGCTATAAAAGTATTGAACAAGCAACCATTATAGGAAATGCTTCACAATCTTTCTACTAAGACAAAATACTCAATCCAATCTCACAATGTTTATTTCACATTTACTGTACTAGGCATTGCAGAAACTAAAATGAATAAGTCAGGACGACTGTCTTCAAAGGAACTCCACGTTATGAACAAGGGAGGTGAGAAATGGATTTGAAGTAACGTACAAATAGGTATGTACAATTTGCAAACATTGCAATATGGCTTTTGTATCTATTTGATATCAAATCTATGTCTGTGAAATTTTTACAAAAATGGGGACAGTTTTGCTTAGTGCATAATTTCCTGGAAATAAACTGAAAAAAAAATGTAGATTTACAAGTTTTGAAGGACTCAAATCAGTTGAGAAATCTGAAAAACAGTGAGGTTAAGGGAAATCCAATGTTACTTAGCCAGCTGGGAGTTAAAGCCAGATTTATTATATCCCAACTAATTAGCTCTTCCATACAAAACATGATATATATCAAGAAGTTGCATTTATTCACTTACATAGTTGTTGTTATTTAATATTCTGACATGGCAATTTATTAAGACATTCCTATTTTCATGCCAAATTATTTGCTGATTATAAAGTTCTTAACTCAACTTTACATAATCAATTAATTCACTCATTCACTCATTTGAGGAGCTATCTGATAAAGTACCTTTTAAATTGCCTATCTCATTCCCAGGACGTAGTTACTCACTAAGAATGTATTCATTTTGAATAGTTTGGTTTTGTTAATCTGCAATGTAAAATGCTTCTACATTTTTCCTAACTTTAAGACTTTATGAACTTACTTTTTTGTAACCTTTTACAAGTTTTTTAAATAATATAAAGGTTTCAATTTATTATTTGAAAAAAAATCAGTGGTTCTTCAGGACTGTTACTACAAATTCAGTAAAAAAAAAAAAAATCTTAAAAAAATAGAAGCACAATACAACAATGCAGATCAGTTATTTTTTTCCAAAAGGGCATGGTTTATGAGATGAAATCAATGGTCCTATCAAGGTAAATACAGCAGAGTCAAGACCATATATAATCTGATGCAGTCTAATCTAGGTTCTTTTGCATAGATCTTACTCCAAATAGAATATACGTCTTAAAATCTTGGGGGGAAACAAATTTTCAAATAAATTTTTCAGGAGGTTTGGCTCTTAATTCTGAAATTATTAATCAGAGCTGCTAAAGTCATCCATTAAACTTAGCTTGACATACATGTCAGTTTGGGTCTTGAGAAGCAGATACCAAGAGATGTATTACGAGAAACACCTGTTAAAGGTAAAGGAGTAATCAGCAAGAGTAGGCTCAATGCATGCAAGAGGAGTAAGGCTGGCGGGAGAGGGTGAGAAGGGCTTCAGACAGCAGTACAGTTCTGACAAAATCTCCACCAGGCCAGTGGACTGTCGTCTCCAAACAAGTTTTCTGGTAAAAAGTGTTGAGCAGGAATGGTCTGCAATTGTAGCCAAACTGTACTTTGTTACCAACGAGGAACAGCCCAGGGAAAACTGTTCTCAGGGCTGTCGGTCAACCTGCTTCTTGAAGCAGTTTCTCTTGAAAGGGAGCTGAGTGGCACATTTATATGGGTGCCACTATACGTGGACATGGTAGCATATGATAAGCTCAGAAAAAATCATCTTAATCAAATTTTCTTCCTCACTATTACTTCATTATGCTGAGTTACAGTCCGAAGAGAAACAACATTCATAATAAGTCTTATCTGTAAGAAAAACCAGGGAAAAAAGGTATCTGTTTTTACACTTTTAGTTTGCCATCCTCTTCTAGGAGACAAGGATAAGTTATGTGGATCTCCTCCCACCTCTCACACAACTCTATTGCTCTTTTGCCACCTCCTTGCCCTGCAAGTGTGTTGTACACTTCCCAAGAGTCAGATTCCAGACTCCTGCTTTTCTCTCCCCTTCTCTCTCCTCAGTGAACACTCATGACATTCACATCAGAACCCAGGTAACCGCTTCTCAAGTACTTTTTCTACAGCTCCATTCTAAAGCTACTATCCCAACTACCTCCTACAAATGCAGAGTTAGGTACTTCAACACAACTTTGACCCTGTTAAAAAGAAACAAACAAAAAAATTATTTCCCTCTTCCAACTGGCTCCCGCATTGACTTCCTTAATGTCACCAATTTTTTTTCCCCCTAAGGAAAACATGCTTGAAAGATTTGAGTTATCCTATCCCTGCATTGAGGATTATCAGGCTTTGTCAATTTCTTTTTACAGAAAGCTTTTTAAATCCTTCCTTCATTTCTACGCATAGTACCATAGTCACTGTCCTTATCATCCTAACACTGACATTATTATAATAGTGTCCTGCCATTAATCTCACTCCCTGAAATAAGACTAGAAGTGTCAAGAGCATCAGCTGGGGTCAGTCTCCCAGAAACGGTAAAAAAACAAATGTGAAACCAAGCATCTAGGCAGCATTCAGGGGTCCAGGAGTTACTCACCTGTCAGGCACAAGAGAATTCAGTCTCCATGTATATAATAATATCCTCTTAATGATGACAGGAGTGGTGAGCAAGAGAGGGCAGTTTAACCATATCGTGAGAAAAGTGTTGCATTTGTCGTTTAATTCATGGCAACTTTTATACAAAGAAGTATTTCTGTTCTTGTTATTTTGCTACTATGGCTTTGAAATATAGCATGGGATTTTAAAATTATATTGTATGTAATGACTTCCATATATAAGAGGGTTCGATTGGAAATTAAATTTCCATGTATGAAAGCTGGTCTAATCCTTTCTGCCTTTTCAAGGAAACAAAACAAAGTTCAAAATATGGATCCCAAGCTTCCACAGGGAACTGTTAAAAATATTACAACACACCTTCAATGTTACACACAGGTGAAAACACGGAAATCACAGAAATTGCTTTTGGATTAGGTAAAGCAATGTTTCTCATTGCCAGCAACCCAGTGTGGTTGAGCCAGGGCTAGAATCATAGTCTTAGGGCTGCAGCCAAAAGTTACAGGTTCCAGAGTTGAATCAAAGAAAAACAAAAAAGGTCCCCTCCCAGTCATTCTTTTGCTCTCATCTGAGACTGCCCTTAGAGGTAAATACAAGCAGGGCACAGTGCACACACCTGTCCATAGAGCGCAATGTGCAGACGCCTCTAAGGGACACATTCAACACCTAGGAGAGCAGAGCATAAACCTTCCATTTGGAATCTGCCTCTTATCCACATTATACATTTCCCACCTTCCTGAGAAGGATGTCAGCCTTCTCAGTTCTCTGTTTCATAAAACACATATTCAACTCAAACGCTAGAGACTTTACCTTTACCTAGCCCTTATGCCAGAAATAGGCATTGCAACTGCAAGCCTCCAAGGAGATGGCCTGCCTCCCCCACAGCCTGGTACTGATAATTTTCCCTTCATTCTTCTTTCCAAAGTTTTGAGTGGAAATCAATGTACATAAATTTTTATGGAAAGCTGAGGCATTAGGTGTTATAAAAATGCAAATAGTGAAGCGTAGACAAAAAAAAGAATATGCTCCCACACAAGTCATGTCTAACTGCACCAAGCTGTCCAATTCTAGCTCCCCAAAAGAAATGCAACATATGCACTTAATTTTTTTTTTGAAATTTAGAAATATGTTGACAAGCACAGAAATTATTTGCTCTAAGCTTTTTGTCCTACTATGACCCTTTGCCTACTTCAATGACCAGAATCAGAACATGTCTTTATCGTTGCAATATAAACCTCTTCCAACTGAGTTCCTCAGAACTCTTCCTAACTATGTTTACCCATACCTATCAATCCTTTAAGTGATAATATCATGTATTCTTTTCTGCTCATCGATTTAGCCATACATTTTCTACTTTCTATTAGATTGCTTTAAAATAGATCTCAGAGATTGGGGGGTTTATCTTTCATTTTGGTAAATATTTTGTGCTCAACCTTCTTTAAATAAGAAGTTTTTAGAAAGATGTTTTCTTTCAAGTGACTCCTAATTTTAGTAACAGGCTCCATTTGAAGTAAATATAATTTTCTTTGGGTAAGTACTAGAGGAAAAATGAGAAAAATACACTTTTCTGATATAAAGCAAGTAGGAATGCTTAATGATAAATATAGTAGTGACATACTCTAAGTTACAATGAAAATGGGGTGCTTATTTCCAGGTAGTATTCCTAAAAAATGGTATTTTCCTTGTGACATTTTTCTTTTATTGTATAAGACAAAAGTTTTGACTAAGAACAGATTTTTTTAAATATTTAAGATACTTTGGCATCCGAGAGAATGGTAGAAATTGATAAGAAATTAAAAAGCATATACAAAATTATTTGTTCTATAATTAAAAACTGTAATGGTATATTTTATTATCATTGAAACTAAATGCATTACTTGAAAGCAGTTGAAAAATATTCAACCAAATTAAATGGGCTGTTATACTATGAGCTGGTGTTAATTTTACCTCATTTATATTAATGTAAAGCAAATCATCAAAACAGAAGTGAAAATGTAACAGCATTTGTTAGTAAATTCCACTTAATGCTCTGGCAGTATTATAGACATATCATTAATTACACTGTGCTAGATGCAGTGCTAAATCATTTATTGAAAATCTTCCTCTTAATGTAGCCCTTAATTTTGGCCACTATCAAAAGAATGCTTCATTTTGAAGAGCTATCAAAATATTGATCTGAAACTCTGAGTCTAATTGGCTATTTCACAATTATATTGTCTAGGAAAAAAATGGTTGGCAGCGTTTGTCATTTCTGGACAATTATTCTTATAAGAATAAAGAAGATAAAGCTGCAGATCAATTACCTGTTAGATATCCTGAGTATTGAATGATTACCTGTTTTATCAACAATTTATTTTCTCCTCAGTAATAGTGTAAAGTTAATTCTTATGCCATACATATGTGATCACAATTGATAAAGGATTTATGTTTGTAATCGTAAATCAATTTTTGTATTCACTCTTCTCCTAGGATATACAATGGAGTAGAAAACATCATTTGTCATATAACTTCCATACCAAAAATGTAGATCTATTGCCATGTTTTATTATTGAATTTGGTATGTTAAAACATATCAGAAGTGAGGAGAAATACTATGTTTTTGTTTTTTCTCTCATTCTATATAGGAATGAAGTTTTGTTTAGATAAACTTACAGCATTTTGAAAGTTCGAATCAACTTGTTTAAAATGAGCACTTATTAACCTTTTGAGATAAATATTAAGGCTTTTCCTTATATACAACTTTCTTCTTATGAAGTAAAGATGGTACCTGAACACAGTATTAATCAAGATGACAAAACAAAACCAAAAATACTTATGTGGCAAATTTACCAAGGCATCCTATAGAGATTAGTTGATAAAGGGGCAGGTATATAGAGCAATAATTGGGTTATTAAAGCTAGCTCATCATTTATTAGTCTTGAACTAAAACAGATGTATTTTCAGCTGATGGGAAGAGACCTGTGAAGAAGACTGTTCTTCTATTATGTGTCTACTGGAGTTTATAATGTCCTTGCAGCACACCACTACTGCTGTTTTCCCCAGAGTGTGAACAGATAAGTATGTCATCTCACAAGTAACTTGCTTTTCTGAGTATATTGTGAGACAAAATCACATACCCTTTCCCCACAGCCTGTGAATTTTCTGATTGTGAAGTAATTTCCTGCTCTTGGTTCTCCACTTGCATAACAGAAATACAAGAGTTCTTATAATGTTTATCCTGGTCTTGTCCTTTTAATAAGTGCAGGGACAATCCCTTAGGTGAGATTTAATTAACTCAAAAAGAGTTCCTGAACAAACAATGCAGATTCTTTAGTTTGTTTTTCAGGGAAGCATGAGTTGGGAATAGTTTTTGGATACTTATGAAAAAAAATCATATGTGATTAAACCAAATAAGAATTTCTTTTCACATGGACATTTGATGTTTTTGATCCCAGACTTCTCTAGGGGCTCTGTGATATCATCAAGCACCAAGGTGCCTTCCAGCTCACTATTGCACTACCACTGGAGTGTCACTCTTATCTGTGCAGCTGCTTGAACTCCAGCTGCTACATCTGCACCTCCAGACAGCATGATTGATTAAAAAAAAAAAAAAAAGTGGACAAATGTGCATATCCTCTCTTTAAGGAGGCATCTTAGAAGTCCCACAGGATAGTTCACCTTGTTTCTTGGCCATATCCAGCTGCAAGATGAAGTGGAAGTGTAGTTTTAAAATGATGTGTCAATTTGCTGAGCTAAACATTGGGATTCAGGTGGGGGTGAATAGATATTATGAGGCAACAAGCTCACTGTGCCACAATACCTATTTCTCCCTTTAAAAAACAAAAAAACAAAAAAACAGTGTAGCGGAAAAAGGAAAACATGAAAAGACTATGAAATTAAACATTGCTCCTCAGACAACACTTTAGCACTAATGTTCAGCACTAAATAAGTATGTAGTTACAAGGCAAGTCTCAATCAGGGTATTTTTTCCTAGTCACTACATGCTGCAGATCAGGAATCTAGACTGCAACCTCCTTAAAGATAGGGACTGTACTTGTTGACTTTAATTCTCAGTGTTTATCCATTAGAGGAATGTAATGAATACATATTGACAATTGACTGAATAAATTAAATGGTTAGGATAACTTGAGATCCCAAAACATGGAAAGTAAAAATGTCATATCTACCAAATACCTGGACATTAGATTGAGTGAGATTTAACATGCCACTTAGTAATTTAGGGAAGTCATGAAAGTTAAGGAAGTCATCCAAACCCTCTAAGGCTCAATGTCCTTTTTTTCTGGAATGGAGGCAATAAGCCAATCTATCATAACACTGAATTGTAAAATTGGTCTGATGACATTTAATGGGTCCAAACTTAGTGAATCACACTACCATTATCCTAGTTGTCCTAGTCAGGAATCTAGGTACCAATGATTGATTTTTCTTTGTTCAGCTCTCTCACATATAATTAATTACCAAATCTTCTGGAGTTTTACCTTCTCTCTCTCATCTGTCCAAATAGTTCCATCCACATTGCTATAATGTGAGTGTGAGACACCATCATATCATCATACTTCACATGGATTAAAACAAAAACTTGTTAACTGCTCTCATTCCTGCAGTCTTGCTTCTCCTGAGCATACTTTCCATGTAGCAATCAGAGTGACCTTTCTGAGTCACAAATCTAGTAAAGACAATCTCCCTAATAAAAAGTGCTCAGTAGCTTTCCATTTCCCTGAGAATCCATTTCCTAAGCTTAAATACCTTAGGATTGCTGTGAAGCATGTTATTAGCTGGCCTTCAGCAGCTTCAGCCTTTGCTACTGTTCTTCCTTGCCTTACACCGTTTTTGTCCAACTATGCATAGCTAACTTCTTTCAGCCTTTTGAATGGGGAACGTTCTCTCTTATAGGCTTTGCATATGCTGTTTTCTTTATCTGAAATGATGTTCCTCCTCTCCCAACTTCTCAATCTAGCTAATTATTTTTCTTCATTCACTTATCCACCAATCATTTCCTCTAAGAAACCTTTCTTAAACCTCATCCCACTACCAGACTCAGTGAGGTACCCGTACTATCTGTTTCTATAGTGACCTGTGCTTTCTTTATTGTGGCATTATTAGTCTATTTTTGAATTGATGATTAATACTGTTATTTCTATTAACTGTTAATTCCATGAATGCAGTAACCATGTCTGTTCTCCATATTTATAAATTTCAATTAATCTCAATCAATAGATATAACATAGGCCCTAAAATAGAAGAAAACCAAGATAAATGTAAAGATATATATACTTATAATAATATTTTACATTAAACTGTACTTATTTTAGCCTATTTATATTTTGCTGTGAATTGAGCTCTTTAGATTTCTATCCTTTAAGCTTTGGCGTCTAGATACCAGAGTCCTGTATCGGTTCCTGCTTTTCTTACACCACAGATACATTGTATGTTCTGAGTTCTTCGTGACTAGATCAGAACCAAAATCTGAACTTTCAGTCTTATATTTATGTTTATAAAAGAAAGGCTTATCTCTGGAGAACTTTGCTGATGTAACTCACAATCATTGCTGAAACTTCTAAACATTTGTCTTCAGGGAGATAACTGGCTTTCCTAATATGTGGATTTCTAAGAATTGTGTGACTGACTTCTGAAATGCTCTTTAGTTTTTCTCATTTGCTCTTCCTTTCTCTTTTATGGGAAATAAAGGAGAAAAAGGTGCCAGAGGGTGATCAATGAAGTTTTCATCATGATGATAATATCTATCCAATAAAAAAAATAAAATGACTCGTGGCAACGGTACTATCATTTCACTTTACCTTATATTTTTCTCTTTAAACATTATATTATTTAGATAAAAATAACCTCACTGAGATGAGTCTTCCAGCAGTTTTTGTTTGTAACTTGGTCTTCTGTAAAAGATATCTTAACAATTGTGTTCTCCTTCGATATTTTAAACAAACTTCAATATTATTTTAAAATATAATTATGTTATTTATCATACCAGAACTAAACAACGTTATTGAACAGGTTCATTTTTCTATGGAAAGAACTTTATATTATTGAAAACAAAGATAAAAATTCTGAGAATAAGAGCACAGATTTTTTAAATTTACAACTTGGATTGAAAACACATAACAGAATGTACAACTTATAGGCATATAGACATAGAGTGATACGGGGATATGTACGTCTGTATTTTTCTCATTAGCTTTACCTCTTCTATTCTGAAGCACATATGTGTCTTGGAAATAACCTTTTCTTGCTCTTATTTTTTCTTTAATTTTGTTCTTTTCTTACTTTCAGTAGCTTAAATATAATGTAATATAAGTAGTTTGAATATAAGGTATTTAGATATAAATATCTCAAATATAATAGTTATAGCCGGGAATGACAGTTTGTGACAATCAGGCATCTCTATCTCTCTCTCTCCCTCCCTCCCTCCTTCCTTCTTATTCGCTCTCCCTTTCTCTCCCTCCTACCCTCCCTCCCTCTCCCCCTCTCTCTCATGCACACACATACACAGGCACAAACATATAAACACATGTTTAAACACATAAATCATATTCATTCCTATTGTATGATACAGATTTATATAGACAGAAAATACGATCTCCATACATAGTATGATACAGATTTATATAGACAGAAAATACAATCTCCATACAAGTCCATATGTATATATGTGTGTGTGTGTGTGTGTGTGTGTGTGTGTGTGTGTGTGTGTATAATAGTTTCCTATTAGACAACTAAGCTTTAATATGTTTAAAACTGTTTGTGAGGGAAATGTGTATCAAAATGGTATACTTAGAAGACTTACAACCTCTTTATATGACTCCCTAACTAAAATCTAACAAAAATTATTTTAAGAGAATTAAAATATTAAGTAGTCAGTAAAAGAAAAAATAGCCATAAATGGACTAGAAATAATGAGAAATTTCTGAAAACTATGAAGTAAACACAATCGAATTGATGTATGAGTACAAAAGACTGCTACAACAGCAGAAGCAACCCAAGATCGTAGGTAATGGCTAAAATGAATAGAAATGGCCGCTGAGGAAAACAACAGATGAGTGGTGGAGAACCACAGGAGGTACTGCATTGTTCTCTGCTTTCCCTGTCTTATTTGAGTTGTGGAAGAGACCACAGTGTTAACTACCACAAGCCAGATAGGAGAGCGAGGAAATTCTGGCACGCTGAGCATTTCCCTAAAGAGTTACGGAACCTGGAGGATATACCAGAAGAAGAAAGTCAAGATGAAAACAATGTCACATTTGAGCAATGTACCTTTTCACCAAAATTAATAGAAGGTACATCCTGTCCTCAGAAGCTGTAGAGAATAGTTAAGGGTTCTCAAAACATGATCTTCCCCATGTTCTTCCCCCTCATCACCAAAAAAATCACCAGACTTTTGGAGAAAAGTTTTTAAAAACACCATGAAGTAAAGGCACTAAGTTAAACTAACAGGAAATTCTCACTTGAGACAATTAATAGAGGATATGAAATCTATATGTAAAAAGCAAGAGAGCCCATCCTAACTCTGGGAAATTTAAAATTTCACACTATTTAAAAAAGTAGTATGGTATTTCATAGTGTAATAAAAATAAATGCAGAGTGAATGAAAAACCTGGAACACTAAGAGGGGAGATTCTCTTGGAACACACCAAAAAGGCAAAGGGATAAAAAGTGTGTGGGTGGGGGATCAGCAGACATAGAGGATAATAGATTCATCTAACTCCAATGAGTTGGGAACTCAGAATCTACTTAATAGGGATTCCAGAAAAAAACAAAGTAAACGAAGTGAAAAAATAATAATAAAATAGAATGTTTCATGGTTAAATAAAATGAAAAAATTGACAGACTGATCTAAAATTCAGTTGGAAATGAAAGGGACTGAGAATCATCTTGGAAAAAAAAAGAAAGGTTTGTGTGGTTACACTTTCTGATTTCAAAACTTACTGCAAAGCTATACTTATCAAAAGAGTGTGGTACTGGCCTATGAACAGACATATAAATCATTGAAATAGAATTCCAGAAATAAACTCTAACATTTATGATCCCTGATTTTTAATTAGGATGCCAAGGTAATTCAAAGGGGGAAAGAATAATCTTTTCAACAAATAGTGCTATCAATCTACATGTAAAAGAATAACTATCTATTCCTACCTCACACAATACACAGAAATTAATTTAATGTGGATCACAAACTTTAAAATAAGAGTTAAAACTACAGAACTAACTCAACAACAACAAAAACTCCCAACCAACCAAATTTAAAAATGGGCAAAACTTCAATAAAAATTTCTCCAAATTATGTGAATGGCCAATAAACACATAAAAATCAAAACCACAATGATATCACTTATTCACTAAGACTGCCATAAAAAAAAAAAGGAAAAAATTGTTGTCAAGGATGTGGAGATTAGAAACCCCATACACTGCTGATAGGAATGTAAAGTGGTACAACCACTATGAAAAATATTTTGATCTGTCTTCAAAAAGTCAAACATAGAATTATCACATGACCCAATAATCCCACTTCTAGATATATGCCCAAAAGAACTAAAAACAGATGTTCAGATAAAAATAAAAACTTTTACACGAATTTTCACAGCAGTACTATTTGCAATAGCTAAATGTAGAAACAACTGAAATGTATATCAATGTATATCAGTAGATGAGATGATAAACCAAAAAGTGGAAACAACCAAAATAGCCATCAATGAGAAATTAATAAACAAATGCAGTATATCCGTACAATGAAATATTATTCAGCAATAAAAATAAGTGCAGTACCCAAACATGCCACAACATGGATGGACCTCAAAACTTTATGATAATAAATAATAAAATGGCAATAACTATATATCTAGCAACAATTACTTTAACTGCTCCAATCAAAAGATAGGGCAGCTAAATGGATAGGAAAACAAGACCCTTACATTTGCTGCCTACAAGAGACTCACTTCAGACTGAAAGATACAACATACTAAAAGTAAAGGGATGAAAAAAAAGATGTTTCATAAAAATAGAAACAAAAAAAAAAGCTGAGTAGCAAACTTATACTAGACAAAATAGACTTCAAAACAAAGGCACAAAGAAAGATCCAGTTATTCTACTTCTGGGTTTTATATGAAGGAACCCAAAACACTACTTTGAAGGGACATGTGAATCCATATATTCATTGCAGTATTATTTACAGCAGCCAAGATATGGACCATCCTGGGCATCTATCAATGGATGAATAGATAAAGAAGAGATGATATATATACAATGGAATATTACTCAGCCATGGAAAAGAATAAAATCTTACCATCTGCAACAACATGAATGGATCTAGAGAGTATTATGCTGAATGGACAAAGACAAAGAAGGACAAATGTCATATGGGGAATCTAGAGAACATAATAAACAAATGACAGAAACAAGCTCATTGATACAGAGAGAATTTTGATGGGTGTCAGATTAGGGGTAAAGGGTGGGAGAATGGGTGAAGGTGGGGAGAGGATTAAGAGGTACAAATTGGTAGTTACACAATAGTCATGGGGA
>NW_011888820.1:8866927-8869343 GCF_000151845.1 Pteropus vampyrus
AAAAAAAAAAGCTGAGTAGCAAACTTATACTAGACAAAATAGACTTCAAAACAAAGGCACAAAGAAAGATCCAGTTATTCTACTTCTGGGTTTTATATGAAGGAACCCAAAACACTACTTTGAAGGGACATGTGAATCCATATATTCATTGCAGTATTATTTACAGCAGCCAAGATATGGACCATCCTGGGCGTCTATCAATGGATGAATAGATAAAGAAGAGATGATATATATACAATGGAATATTACTCAGCCATGGAAAAGAATAAAATCTTACCATCTGCAACAACATGAATGGATCTAGAGAGTATTATGCTGAATGCACAAAGACAAAGAAGGACAAATGTCATATGGGGAATCTAGAGAACATAATAAACAAATGACAGAAACAAGCTCATTGATACAGAGAGAATTTTGATGGGTGTCAGATTAGGGGTAAAGGGTGGGAGAATGGGTGAAGGCGGGGAGAGGATTAAGAGGTACAAATTGGTAGTTACAAAATAGTCATGGGGATGTAGAGTATAGCATGGGGAATATAGTCAGTAGTATTGTAATAACTATACATGATGTCAGGTGGGTAATGGAATTATCGAGGTGACCACTTCATAAGTTATATAAATGTCTAATCACTGTATTATATACTTGAAACTAATATAATATTGTATGTCAACTATAACTGAAAAAATTAAAATAGAATTTTTTTTAAAGAATTACCAAAAAAATACATTATGATAAATGAAAGAGGCCAGTCACAAAAGACCACATATTGTATAACCTCTTTTATATGAAATGCTCAGGACAAGCAAATCTATAGCTATAGAAAGCACATTACTGGTTGCCCAGGGCTAGGGCCAGGGCAGTGGTGTGAATGGAAGAGTGACTACGGACAGGTACAAAGGATGATAAAAATATTCTAAAATGAGTTTGTGATGATTGCGGTACAATTCCATAAATATATTAAAAATAATTGAATTCTACACTTTAAATAGATGAACTTTATGTATATACAACATATCCCAATAAAACTGTTAAAAATGAGAGTATTCAGATTAAAAAGACCAATTAATGACAATCTATATCAATGAAAAAAATTTCCCAAACTAGATACAATATGGTGAAACTTAAAATGCTAGGAGGATTATAAAAAAATCCATTTCAGATGAGAAAAATAAAGTTACAACTACCACACAGCTTTGCCACACAAAAATGAGAATTAGATCAGCATCAGACTTCTAATAACAAAATACTTGAAAGTAATTAAGCAATATAGTCTAAGTGCTGAGGGGAAGTTATTTGGAATCCAGATATCTATATTCAGAAAAAGTTGAATTCAAAAGAAAAGGCAAAATTCAGAAATCTTCAGGCATGTGAAAATTTGAATAGTCTGTTACCCATTACATGATGAGAAAAAACAAATTAGTAGAGGAAGATAGGAAAGTCACCATGCATATCTTGCCTTTACTTGACACTGTGAAAACTTGCTTAGTTTAGCTTCCCTTGTAGCTAGAATTCAGCATGTGATACAGCTAGCCAATGAGACTCAGTTGGAATTCTCTCCCTTTTCCTGGAATGCAGGTACAAAGTCTACTAGCAAAAATGTAGAAGCTACATAAGAAGGATAGCAGAATAGGAAGACAGAGGGAGGCTTCGGTTAGCCATTCAAGCTCTAAATTTTTAATGTATGAGATAGATATGACCTTAAGTAGTTAAGCAACAATTAGTTATTCCTTTTTTTTTTTTTTGCAATCAATTGCATTCCTTATCTCAATATTCCTGCAAATGAAAATTAATATAAAAATGAGTTAACATGGAATACAAATTATAATTGCAGCTTAAAATGCATAAAATGTGAAGAAAGCTAGAATTAACAAAAGAATTAGCTAAAGAATTGAATCATTACTAGAATACTTTTGGCAAAATTTAAATAATGTAGAATTATTTTACCTTCTACATGGCTCAAAGCACAATGAATAAGACTTACATATAATGTTACTGTATTGGTTTTCAACTTTTAAAAGTAAGTTTCTAAATAAAGTTTAGAAATTTAATATTATATTAAAACAGAATTAATTTTATAAGGTTTGATGATTTAAAAAGTAGCAATTAAATTTTCAAAAAATGAATGTAAAAAATAGACAAGAGGTTCAAGAATGAATAAGTACTCTTTCAACTTTCATAGCAGGGAAGTCTATAGATACTGTTGATAATTCGAGCATTGGTACATGTCTTAATATAATGTAAACCACTGGAAGAAAGTAAAAGTTATATAAACAAGTCAGTAGTTGGAGAATGGAGGAAAATACATGAATTAAATTTCTCATCGTTTCCAAAGAACAGATAATATATCTTTTCTAGAGTAGATAAATCAAGACAGAGTAAATATATAAGTAACATATGGAGCAAATATATAAATTAT
>NW_011888820.1:8870228-8887355 GCF_000151845.1 Pteropus vampyrus
GTTAAAATATAAATGAGGACAAAAATTCAGAAATAGAAGTTAATGCTATTTTGAAAGGAAAAAGAATTGTGGATTTTTCAGAAGAGAACCAAAACACTAATTCGAAAACATATATGTACTCCTATGTTCACTGCAGCACTATTTACAATAGCCAAGATATGCAAGCAACCTAAATGTCCATCGATAAATGATTGGTAAAGCAGTGGTACACATATACAATGGAATATTATTCAGCCCTGAAAAATGAAATCTTACCATTTGCAAAGACATGGATGGACCTAGAGGATATTATACTGAGTGAAATAAGTCAGACAGAGAAAGTCAAATACCATATGATCTCACTTATATGGGGAATCTAAAGAACAAAATAAACAAAATAGAAACAGACTCAATAGATACAGAGAACAAACTGGGGATCGCCTGGGTGAAAAATATGAAGAGATTAAGAAGTACAAACTGGTAACTACAAAATAGTCATGGAGATGTGAAGTACAGCATAAGGAATATAGTCAATAATACTATAATAACTATGTATAGTGCCAGGTGGGTACTAGACTAATTGGAAGATCATTTCATAAATTATATATATGCCTAACCACTATGCTGTATACCTGAAACTAAAATAACATTGAATGTGAACTCTAATTGAAAAATTAAAATTAAAAAAAGAATGTGGATTTTGGAATGAGGAACCAGAGTTATGAAATCATGTTCTGATGCCAAGGATAGGTTTGAGTAGATTTCTATTAAAGGGTATTAATGTAAGTTAAGGAATTATACATAATACTAAACACAAATTCTATATCATTTATCAAATCTATATCATTCATAGCCTTAATTCCATTTGCACAATTTTATTCTTGATTTTGAAAAGATAAAATTTTACTTATTTAATGTATCCCCTTGATATTTAGTATGTTTATTATAGTCTTTAATACACAAGACTATAGAACACTAAGGAGTGGTGGCCAGGAGTTCGATAATAGCATTACTGAAAGAGCCAGAAAATTTCCTATTTTTCAGTATTCCTGTCATCACCATTAGTGGCACTATATATATATTTTTAATTTGTGGTCCAAGGATGAAATTGAACTCCATGATAATTAATTCTCTGACAGTTTTATATTGAAAGAAAAAGATCATAATGATGAAGACTAATATAAATGTTGACATTTAACAAAATGTTGTAAAGGAAAATTTTATTGTACTACTGTGGCTACTTACCAATTGATTTCTTAATAACCCAAAAGAATAAATGGACCTAACAAAAGTCCCTAAATTACTCTTAGAGAATAGCTTCTGTGGATATATCTTGCTTTTAAAGATGATGAAATTGCTCAACTGCTATCTTTGGCTTCCTGTGGATCATGAAAAATCAAGAATTCAAGTTTCTCAAGCCCTTTATCTTTGGGTCAAAGGAGAGTAAACAGGCTCTTGAGGTTATTATCACTTGTTCATTGTCAAAGTTAAAATATATTCAGAATATGAACAGAGTTTAGTTCAGATAAAGGAGAAAACATATGTATCTATAGAGCTTGTAATTTAAAAAATGCTTTAAAATCATTTAAAGATGCAATATTTGATTTAAATATATTTTAAATATATTATTTTTCACACTTAGAATGAAGAACTAATTGTACAGCATTCATATTTTTATATTTATAAATGTAATAATGTCAAAATGATTCCTTTGATATGTTGACCTATGAAATTCTCTTGGCATGTGGTGGTATTTATTCACTGTAATCATTAAGTCTACACTAAATAATCCATTTCTGCGGTTATTTTTTAAAAGACCTCCTAATAAAGCCTAAAAGAATTATCCTGCCTATATCTTGCACTAAAATAAGATATGCAATTAAAGTCACCACTAAACAGTAATAACATCTTTATGAAAATGGTTTGATAAGAAAATCAGGTCAAGAATGCTAGCTAGAAGAGCATTCCATTTGCTTTAGCTAGCATCCTTTTCAGACGTTCCTGGCTACAAAAAGACAACAGATGAAAGCAAAAAAGGGAACAAAGATTCTTTGTAAATATTGGTGCTTAACTCTGTGAGGCAGATAACGACTGACCCTGAATCCTCTGTAATTTCCTTGTTCAACACTCTGCCTCTTAGAGCCTTGTCAGTTTGTAAGAGCAAAAGGTTCTATAGGGTTGCTCTGAACGTAAGTTTCTAGACTCTTTTGTACACACAGAACACTGTGCCAGTATTTCTTTGTAATCTATCCATTTTTACTTTATCTCTTTCCCTGTTTACTTAAAGTGCTGCAATATAGGTTGGGAGAAAAAAAAATAGCCGTACTATCATTTTCATACCTTCCAAGATAGTAAGAGCCGCACTTTATTATACCATATCTAAGGCAGATTTGATATTTTAAAATATGCCTTTAAGGAAGTCAACACAATTAACAGAGTTGAGTGTTGTGGCATTATTATCTAAGCTCTTTTTAAAAATAATTTATCTACTTTTTACATAGGTTTGTTTCTGCAGGGTGATCTGAGGATTGGACAAATTTATTTCTCCCAACTGGTGCTTTGTGTTGATATTTGGTTTTAGATGTTATAAAATCAATATTAAGTATGAGTAAGTTATTCATAATGCAGCTTCTAATGAAGTGTGGACATGACTTGAATAATAAATATCCTAGCCTTTTAATAAGGTTCATCTTAGGATCATAATAAAACCCTACATTGTTTCTATAATACAGTGGAATTTTACCAAAGTCAAATTAAGACTCATAAGAGCACATTCTTAGAGTGTGATTCATAATCCTTAGGAAATGACTGTAATTGATTTACAACAAACCAGCTGTACTGAGAACTCAGCAGCAGCCCCAGGTGATTATAGCAGTTGTGCTTGAGTAAACCTGTGTGTACAACATGCTATTCTGGAATTTTTTATTTGTCAGACTGTAAAATCCAAAGGTAAAACACGTGGTTAATGGAGAACTTTTAGCAAAATGTACTGGAGAATGATCTTGCTTAGGTAAACATTTATTTAAACACATTAATAAAAATGTCAGGAACATTTAAAAATCACATAAGGAATCTATAAAGATACCATGTGTTTCTGAAATGAAAGAATTTGTTCCCTTTTCTTTTGTAGATTCTGCCTAATTCAAGCTTCCTCCTTTTTAAAAATTCTGGCGTATGCAATGTACTGTATCTGAAAATGATAGAGTGTGCCTCTCTGGTATAGTCTTGTCAATTACATGTGCCTTGTTTCATTAGCTACAGCTAATTATTAGCCATAGTGTTCTGGGCTATGAATTTAAATTGAGTAAAATGAGTGGTCATTTTTTATGATTTCCTTCTAGTCGTTTCAAATTCATCAGACTATTTTTATTACATGTGAAAATACTGAAAGTATAATAATCCAAATCTTTCACCGCCTTATTCAGTAACTGAATAAGTGTGCGTATTAAAGGTGACAAAGATAGATGGGATTAAGTTTTTTTTTTTTTTCTTTGCTTGACAGCTTTTGCCCACAACATATGTTCAGTGCTATCAGGGTTATTACAGAGAACACAAACTAATCAGGTGGACAAATTCACAAACAGTGCCTAGAACACATGGTGGCCTCCCAGTGCTAACAAGAAATGTCTAAATCACTTGCAAACATGCTCAAATAATGCAAGGATTTGTCATTTTGATTGTGGTGTTTAAAGCCATGGTTAAAATAATCATGTTGTCTATGGAGCTTCTGGATTGAAAGGTGAGATTCTGGGACTTGACTGTTTGGTGTCGTGTCACGAAAAGAGAGAAAAAATTATGCGCTCTGCAATAGTTCTGATACTGATTCAATCACCTACGTGTTTTACCTTTAAAAATATTTGTGGTTGGGGTTTCTTCTTGAGGCTAAATTTCTTAAGGAGAATTAATATCAGAAACCCTTCTTGTTCAAAGGTTAAAAACTATTAAGACTGTTAATAGCCATCCACTCACTAATTCTTTCCTCCATTAAGAGAAAATGTTAACTAAATTTGATTGCAAAGGTCATTCAGGAATTCAAATTCCAAGGTAATTTAGTTATTTTGCTCATATAATTTTACAAGTATTTAAATTTACTTGAAAATTACCACTAGTTTCCCATGCAGTAGCACATCTATGAGTGTGTAGGTATGTATATTCTTATTTTTTACTTTTAATCTATCACATATTTTATGTATACACATAGTTTATGTGATTGCAAGGGGTCTCCTAGACAACTAACTGGAGAACATCACTCTTTACTTGCAAAAATCAGAATGAGAAAATTATAGGTAATGTTAAGCCAAATGAAGTAATTTGGGAATTATAAAAAGAATGTCATTTGGAAAGAACTCAGAATTGTGAGATTTCCAAGTAAAGAGACCCATTAAGAAACTGGAGAGCCTGCAAGAGCAATCGCCAGGAAGTCCTCTGGGTTCAGCATTTATTCCACTGACTCCCTCAGGTTTTAAAAAAGGAGAGATTTCTCTATTAAAAGTTTAAGTTCTTGGATTTATGGCTTTCTCTCGCATATTTTTTCTCCACTGAGTCCTCTTCTCTCAACCTGTTAATCATACTCAAGGTCACAGGTAATCATTACTGATATATGAAAAAATTTTAGAATAAAATTTGAATTTGAAGTTAAAATAGATACTATCATATTACCCAATTAGCTTGGCCAAAGTTCATAGTACTCGGCAGTCCTATCCAAATAAAACAGAATGTTTTCCAAAAGTGTAGTCTTTGGAGACACAGAAGATATTTTAGAATGTTAATTCTGATAATACTTCGTAGATGTCTGAATTTGGACAAGTCGTTTAATGAGCTTCAATTTTCTCATCAAGAAAACATAGATAATACTACCTATTTATTAAATAGGGTTGTTAAGAGGATTAAAACAGAACCCATTTTGACAAAGCCTTTAATAGAGTATCTGACACATAGGAAGTGCTAATTAAGTGGCATCTATTTTATTAATGAGACAATAATCTTGGCTATTTCATTTTGAACTTTCAGACCAGGCTCCAGGTTCTGATCCTGGAGACTAATATTTCTTAGTTCTATTTCTATTCAACGAAGAGGTTAAATTCCTCTCTTTTTCATCTCATTAAAAAACAGTGACTTTTTCTGCCCAGGACAGTGCTTTTCTTTGACTTGAAATTGCATTTTATCAATCATCTGAACAGAGAACAACATCAACATCCTACCATTCCTCTCCCACCCCCATTCCCATAATATCAACATAACTGCATTCAGATTCGTTCTTGTATATCTCAGAGAAGACTTATCCCCTCCCCTTGGTTCATATTTACTTTTTCAAATTCCTATGGATCTTATTTTATCCCATTTCTATAGTTATCTCACTCCATCAATTATCCTTTCTTTTTCATTTTTTTCTTTCTCTAGATTGCTTTTTATTCCCATAAGTCTATAAACATGTTTCAGCATACTCCATCTTAAGAAAAAAGTCCTCCCCAACCCCAAGACTTCCTCTAGTTTCTGCCATTTATATCTAAGAGTTTTGAATGCAACCACCCTACTTTTCTTTCTTTCTCACTTTTATTCATTCATTAAATACCAAAATCTTGCTATTGACCCTACTTTCCATTGAAAACATTCTCCTCCTGGTCATTCTGATCATTTATCTGTAAAGCCCAATGGACATTTTTCATTCTTTATTTGTTAACATTTGAGAATGTTGATCATCCTCTCCTGAAAATTTACCTCTTAGTTTCCAACAGCATCACTGTCCCTGGTTCTCCTACCTCACTGGCTACTTAAAGAGATCCATCAGATCCTTTTCTTCTACCCGTTTATGCATTGTAATTATTCCACCTTTAATTCTCTTTCATTCAATAAAAGCACACTGGTTGATCTGACATACACCCATGATAATTATCTACATCTCCAGCTTAGCATCTTACTCAAGGTGTTGGCCCACTGCCTAAAAAACACTACTTGGACAACATTTCAAACATAACTTGGCAAAAAAAAATGTAAAATGACCCCTCTATAACTCACAAATCTTAATTCTCTATCTTGAAGAGTTACACCAAAATATTGCCAGTTTCCCAAGATGTCCAAAGGTCATTTTAGATATCACTTTCCCTACATTCACTCCATTTCAACATTTTGTTAATTCTACCTTTGATATACTCAACAATTTATTTTCCTTCTTTACTATCCCTGCCTTTGCCTTATGTTAGACCTTCATCTTTTCTTACCTGGATTTCTTATTGTTGTTTCTTCTATTCTTCCTTTACTCTCTCCCCAATCTATTACCTACACACACGAAAGTGAGTTTTCTAAAATATGAATCAGATAACATCATTCTCTTAAATCATTCCAAGTCTCTCTATTACCTTCAGGATAGAGTTTACCATAAAATACATCTTCGATGGTCTTCTTCTCCCATCATTTTTCTATATATATTTGTGCTATCGGCATGCTGAGATATTTATATACCCTTGAAGATTCTGTACATACTCATGTCTTGGCTCCGTCCATACTTTTCAAATTTCCAAAAACATCTTTCACATTAGTTTTTCAATTAATCACATCCTCCTAGTCCTTAATATTCACTTCAGCTTTCACCAACATGGAGAGCTTTTCTGATTTTCTAATTCTCCTAAGTTATGTGTCCCTTCTCGGTGCTTCTGTTGCAGTTGGCAGGTATTTCTACCATAGCTCCTGTCACCATGAATTTTATTTATTTGTGTCTTACTCACTAGGCTATGAGATCCTCTAAGAAGAAAATATGAGCTTCACTTTATCAGCTGCACAAGTCCCCTCACCTAATGCATACTTGACAATCTGTAAAAATTCATTAAAATAATAGCTAGTCAGCTCAGTTCCTGTTCCTTGATCTCTACCATGATCCCCTTTCAGCTGTTGGTATGTGTATACTGTGGTCTTTTCTCTCCATTTGTTTTTCCTATTTTCCTTTCCTATCTTTGCTTTTCAGATTTTTTAACAGATAATTTACCTAAATATATCTGTTTACCTTTTCTTTCTGTGAGTTCTGATTTTCTTTGATATTTTTCACTGAATCCTACTTTCACTAATTATAGGCTCTTAGCTCTTCAAAACACTAGTACATTAGTAGCACAACCTGCTTGGCTTGGAGATTGCATTCATCTCTATCAAATAAAGTCCATTATATCTCTCTCAAAAAGTTACTAATTTAAATGCCTGTTAATGTATTAAATTGAATTGATATGTTGTCTTGGGAAATCATAAGATTTCTCTTAAATCATGCAATGTAACTAAGGCCTAATATTCATATTTTAATGTTGATTACTTTCCCTTTGAGAGGTTATATCTAAATCTACAATAACTCTTTAGAAAGAAGAGTGTTTTTCTTGTGGCCAGAACTATTCTAAATATACTGCTTATACTAACAAACAAGGGTAATTTCTAAGTGAAAATATACAAAAAACATGGAATTGATAGTTATAAATTTAATGTAGATATTTCATAGAATGAGGTATCATAGAAGCTGCATCTTAACTAGAACCTATTTTTGTGTTTTTATTATTTAAAAAAAGGGCATTGCTTTATGGCAAGGATAATAATGGAATAACATTTATAAATGTTATACTCTAGATAGCTAGTATGATTTCAAAACCTTGTCTAAATTATAATCTCAAAAGGTCATCATTCTTTCTTCTTACTTTTGGAGTCAAACTTAATTATAGGGTCTTTAGATTGATCAGACTGAATACACCAGGAGAATCTGCAAATACGTTTTGGCCACTGTGTGTGTGTGTGTGTGTGTGTGTGTGTGTGTGCACGTGCGCGTGTGCGTGTGTGCGCGTGTGCGTGCGTGTGCGCTCACGCACGTGTATGTGTCAATGATGTGCTCAGCCAAACTTGAGCTAAATTGCCACTGAAATAAGTTTTCCTTATAAAACTGACTTTCAGAATCACTCCAACTGAGACTGTAATCGAGAATAAGTTTTCAGGGTGACGTCAATATCATGGCTGAATAATATATCCATCATTTGTATCCCCCCAACGAAATTTGGTATCCATCCATGAATAAAAGAACATTTGTGGAAGCTATGGGATATAGCACCATATGCCAAAGGATCTGGGAGGTATTTTCCCCACCCATGTATTGGGTAAAAGGTATATAGACCTTGGTTGTAGCTGTGGACCATGCAATGGCCTATGAACCAGCTCTAGCCCCTCTCAGCAGTGGTCTGGGAAGCCCTGGAGAACACTATTTTAGATAATCACCCACAGACCAAAGAACCTTTGTATAATTCCAGGTTTTCAGTGAAGAAGTTACAACATAGGAGCAAAAGACTATGAGTTTGTGCACATTGATAGGGTAAGAGAAATTTGACTTTACCTACCTCACTCCCCCTGCCCTTTAAGATGGCATAGTTCAGTGCCAAGAGAGATCTTCTCAGCTTGTGATCTCTCCCACGGAAGAAAGTAAGAGCATGTGAGAGTGCCCAACTTCCCCAGCTACACAGAGAGGCCTGTTTCTCTCTTGCCCCATTCAGAGTACAGAGTCATGAGCTGCATAACCCCAGATCAGAAAGAGCTTGGGAGAACAACAGATAAGACACTCAGAGCACATTAAAATGACACAGATCTTATTAACTACATTGAGGATTCCTTCAAGAAGTCTACCCATAAGCTACTAGGGACACCTCACATACAGATCCCCGCAAGTGGCCCATAAGCATCCCAGCACTTTGTGAAAGTTAGGCACAAACCCCACAACCCTGTAGCTGGCTCTCTGTGTGCACTCCCAATGACAGCATGAGTGATATTTGGCAGATGGCTAGTGAGCACATGAAGAAAGTCAGCCCAAATCTGTGAGCCAGAGAGAAAACACAAATTTGAGCTTTGGCTCCACCCTTAAAAAAGCAAAAAAGAAGCTATCAGCAAGCACCCAGTCTAGTGCATTACAGGGTTGAGAGAGAGCATACGACTTAAGAATTTTACTATGAAAGGCAGTTAGAAGTGTAGGGCAGGCACATAAAAGATCTGAAAAAGGCTCAGCATCCCAAGAAGTGCTGACAAAAGGTTATTTCCTTCTCAAAGTCAGTAAAGACTGCGGGAGGTGACTGCTACTTCAAATATGTAGACAGCAATGCAAAACTTCATGCAATATGAACAATCAGGGAAACATGACACATTCAAAGATTCACAATAATCTTCCAGAAACTGACTCCAAAGACATGGAGATATGTCTTCAATTTACTTGCTGAAGAACTGAAATCAGCAATTTTTAAAAACCTCAGTGAGCTACAGGAAAATACAGAAAGACAATTCAATGAAATTAGGAAAACAATGCATGAACAAACTGAGAAATTTAACAAAGAGCACAAATCATAAAATAGAATCAAACTGAAAAATTTGGGCCTGAAACATACAATGAATGGAGTGAAAAAATGCAATGAAGAGCATCAATATTAGAATGGATCAAGCACAAGAATCTGTGAATCGAAGACAGGACCTTCAAAGTATCCAGTCAAAAAAGAGCAAAGAATAAAATGAAAAAGGATGAAGAAAGACTAAGTGATGTATACGATACCATCAAAAGAAACAATCTGCAAATTATTGGACTCCCAGAAGAAAAAGAGGGCAGAGAACTTATTTAAAGAAAGGAATGAAAAGAAATATGTCATGAAAATGGAAATTTTTTAAAAAGCTGGAATAGCAATATTTACACCAGACAAAACATACTTAAAAAAAAAAAAAACTGGCTATAACGAGGGACAAAGAAGGACCCTGTAATCTCACTTCTGGTTATTTATCCGAAGAAACCCAAAACACTACTTTGATAGGACATGTGCATCACATGTTAATCACAGCATTATATACAGTAGCCGAGATATGAAAGCAAACTGGGTATCCATCAATGGATAAAAGGATAAAGAAGAAGTGGTACATATATATAATGGAATATTACCTGGCCTTAAAAAGAATGAAATCTTGCCATCTACAACAACATGGATGGACCTAGGGGGTACTGTGCTGAGTGGAGTAAGTCAGACAAAGACAAATGCTATATGATTTAACTTATATGTGAAATCTAAAGAATAAAATAAATGAACAAAACAAAACACAAACAAACTCATAGATACAGAGAACATTTTGATGGTTTTCAGATGGGAGGGGGTAGTGGGCTGGGTAAAAAAGGTAAAAAGATTAATATGTACAAATTCATATTTAAAAAACAGTCATAGGGATGTAGAGCATAGCATAAGGAATATAGTCAATAATATTGTAATAACTATGTATCATGCCCGATGAGTACTAGATTTATTAGGATGATCACTGTGTAAGTTATATAAAAGTCTAATTTCTATGATATAAACTTGAAACTAATATAATGTTCTATGTCAACTATAATTGAAAAATAAAAGTTTAAAAAAACTAAAAATTAAAAAAATCCAGAAATAGTAGTTGAGAACCTCTCAAATCTGAGGACAGATTTCTATACTCACGTTTATAAAGCTCTTGTCACCAAATTCAACCTAAAGAGATCTTCTCCAAAACACATTATAATAATCTGTCAAAAATCAAAGACGAACAGGAATTTTAATAACATCTATAGATTCTATGCAATCCCTATCAAAATTTCAATATAATTGTTCGCAGAAATAGAAAATACAACCTTAAAATTTATATGGAACCAGAAGAGATCCCAAATAGCCAAAGCAATTCCAAGAAAGTAGAACAAAGCTGAAGGTGTCGCATTTCCTGATTTCAAATTATATCACAAAGATTTAATAATCAAAGATTACAGTACTGGCATAAAAATAAACATGTAGATCAGTGGAGCAGAATTAACAGCCTAGAATTAAACTCTTGTATATATACTCAACCAATATTTGACGAAGGAGCCTAGAATACTTTATTGGGAAAGAATAGTCTCTTAAATGGTACTGGAAAAACTGGATAATCACATGCAGAAGATTAAAACTGAACCCTTATCTTATACTATTCACAAAAATTACTGTGAAATAGGTTAAAAACTGAAACATAAGACCTGAAACCATAAAACTTCTATTAGAAAACATAGGAGAAAAGCTTCTTGACATTTGTCTCGGCAATGATTTTTTAGATATGACACCAAAAGCACAAGCACCAAAAGCAAAAATAAGTGAGACTACATGAAATAAAAAAGTCTATACAACAACAAATAAAATAACAAAATAAAAAGGCAACCGATAGAATAAGAAAAAAATGTTATATACCTGATAAGGAGATAATACCCAAATACACAGGGAATTCATACAACTCAACAGCAAAAACAAACAAACAAACAAAAAAACCAATCCAAATAAAAAATGGGCAGAGGAACCACATAGGCCTTTTTTTTTTCCCCAAAGAAGAAATACAAATGGTCAACAGGTACATAAAAAGATTCTCAACATCACTAATCATCAGGGAAACGCAAATCAAAACTACCATAAGATATCACCTCACATCTGGTAGAATGTCTATGATCAAAAAGACAAGAAATAACAAGTATTAGTGAGGATGTGGAAAAAAGGGAACCCTGTAATCTGTTGGTGGGAATGTAAATTGATGCAGTTGCCATGGAAAAAAAAGAAGAAAGGTCCCCAAAAAAAGAAAAAGAAAAACAACAAAACAACCAACAAACCCCCCTCCTGGTATATATTCAAAGGAAACGGAATCAGGATCTAAAAGAGATATGTGCATTCCCATGTTCATTGTAGCATTATCACAATAGCAAAGATATGGCATATATACTGTATGATACAACATATATACCATATGTAGGTACTATATGATACCATACAGTACATATGTATACTGTATAATGGTATGAATAGGAATATAGACAGATAGATCTCCATATCTATATATTCACCATTCCTCTTTACTCATTCATCTGTAGATGGACACAAAGGCTGTTTCTATATCTTGGTTATATGCACACATATATACACACATCTATACAATGGAATATTATGCATCCATAAGAAAGAAGGAAATCATGCCATTTGCAACAACATGGATGGACTTCAAAAATATTATGCTAAGAATTCAGTTATAGAAAGACAAATACTGTATGCTATCACTTATGTGTGGAATCTAAAAAGCTGAACTCATAGAAACAGAGTCAAATGGGGGTGGGAGAAATGGAGAGATGTTAGTCAAAGGATACAAACTTCCAATTATAAGATGAATGAGTTCTAGGGATCTAATTAATATACAGCATGATGACTATGGTTAACAATATTGTATTAAATACTTGAAAGTTGCTAATAGAGTAGATCTTAAACATTCTCACCTCAAAAAAGAAATGGTAATTATGTGGAGTGATAGAAGTGTTAACTAGTCCTACTGTTACTATTTCATAATATAAAAGTGTATCAAATCATCACATTGCACACCTTGAACTTACAGTGTTATGTGCCAATCTCAATGAAGTTGAAAACAAGAAAGAACAACTTTTCCTTTGAGAGACTAAAATAACATGCATTTGTTTAAATAGATGTGTTCTAAAAGCCAAGTATGCATTTTGTTCAATATATATGTGAGGCATGTAATACCTAAGATTTATAGTTAATCAGTGCAAATTGTCATCATTTCCAAAATTATAAGTCTAGCTGCCTATATCCTTTGACATATTTTATAGTGACTTTAAAATGGCATGTTTGATTTCAAGCTCTAGCCTAATCATAGAAAAAAGATATTTGGTTTAGCCAAATAAAAAGAGGTCATTTTTGATACTACTGAATTATAGCTGTTATTTTTGAGTGTGCATGTGTAAATACATAGACTTAACATGGAAGACTGCAGTAAAAATTACAATACAATTGAGGAAAAGGTAACTATTACAGAAACGTAAATATATGTGTTAGTTGTCTGCCCAATGTTCCCCCGAAAGTTTGATGTTTGTTTAATCCTTCATCTACCCCAAATTGCCCACTTTAACTAAATCATTCAGACTTTTTTATAATTAAGAGAAATATGTTACATGGGAAGAATAGCTTAAAATTTATAGTAGTATTGTCTAAACTGTCAAACTGTTTAGAGGTGTTATCTCTACTGTGGCTCTAAATAGCACTTCAAGGTACTTCACAAAGGTGTCACCTGTGTTTTATAATCAGAGCAAACCATGATTTAGAGCAGACACATTTTTTGGTCAAGGTCATAGAGCTAGAGTGTGTTTGGTAGCATAAACCTTTTTCAAACAAACAGTCTTTTTGCAATTTCCACAAATACAAAAGATCAAAATTCCACAAATTCAAAAGCTAAGTGGTTTATATAACTGTAAGAAACTTGATACACATTGTAGTTTCAAAGGCTATTTTATCCTGGAAGAGTTTGCCATAGCAACATGACATATGGATAATTATTTTCAAAATATGTCTTAAACTCTAAACTAAAAAGTAGATGAAGAACATATATATAATTAATTTAGAAGGGAATACAAATAGCTTATTAGCACTAGAAAAATATTCAACTGCAGAAAGTAACCAAAGAAATGCAATTTAAATTAAAAAGCCAATGTGTTGGTGAGGTTTTGGAGGAAAATGCACTCCAATATAGGACTGATGGAACTAGAATTGATAAGAACCTTTGTGCAGAGTATTTGACAATAATTTAAAGAAAATCATAAAAACGTGTATTCCTTTTTAATCTAAAATCCAACATATCAGAATTTATCCTTAGGAAATAATCATATATGTATGCTAAAATTTAGTTTCACATATGTCCTTAGCTTTATTGTTAATGATGACACACACGAAAAGGAAACAATCTAAGAATCCAATAATAAAAAATTGGCCAATTAATTATTTAATAATATAGCAGTAATAGACAATAAAAAATGTTGGAGAATAAATATCATTAGAAACATTTATGATATGTGGTTTAAATAAAAAAAGAATAAAGAGACTGAAGTTATATGTATAATATGATCCTAGTTTGGAAGCAATATAGTTTTGTAGCTAAAATGCCAGTTTAGAGTTAATTATATAAATTCCAGTTTGGGCTCTACTATTTACAGGTTACGTAACCTTTAGGATGTAACCTTTACTTTAACCTTTCTGAAATTCAGTTTTTCACCTGTAAAATGGGGTTAAAAATCTTCTAAATTTTCAGACTTCAATAAGATAATTCCCGAAAGGCTTTTACTTAACATTTATTTACTACGATAAATGTTAGTATCGTAATTCTTGCTATAGAACATGTATATTTGTGCCATATTCTGTATTATTTTTTATATTTTATGTATATAAAATACATATATTATATTAAATATATGTTTATGACCAAACAATTTTTCAAGTGACGGTTTCTCAGTGGTGGGTTTGTGGTTAGTTATTTTGTATTAAAGGGGGATTTTTCTTCAGTGGATTAATATAACTTTATAATAAGAAAAAAACTGTATAGGTCAGGTTCGGGTAGGCCTTCCGTATCAGCTACAACTGAAGAACACTGAGTTAAACTGGCACCCAAGATAGACTACTTTAGGACTGGCTTCCTACTAATTTTTGGCATGACATTAAAATGTAGGTCAATAAACATCTCTAGCCTCAGTTTCTTTCATTGTAAAATAAGTGAGTTAAATACTTAACTCTCTAATGTCCTCTCCAGCTAAAAACATGCTGCCTTCTTAAATCAACATGTCCCTGTCAGCTGCAAGTTTTGTTGTTACTTTAACTTCAATTTATTTAAGCAATCACATCTTTTCACTGGTAACATCAGTGTCAAAAAGCTAAATTAAATGTCATGTGATATTTATTTTTGCAGCTTTCTCATGGAATAAAGACAAATAAATATATTCACAGGATGAATTATAATTCCATGCCAGGTTAGCTCTTTTCAGCAAACCAAGCCTCTTACAGCATGTGTGTAGCAGGAGTGGGTGAAATTTATTTCATAATTGATGCTTATAACTACCCTCCAAGATAAGTATGGTTATAGTGAGTGTAAATATAAAGAGATGAGACTTATTCAAATTAATAGTAAGTAATCAAACTGGGTTTTGAACTAACTCAAGTGCTCGGTCCAGGAGTTATGACAATTTTGCACATTTTGTAGACAACAAAGTTGGGGCTGTAGGGGAGGCAAACTTTTATCTCGTTTTGTCTAGACCTGAGAATTAAATTGACCTAAGCCAGATAGATCGACAGGAGAAAAGTATACAAATGTATTCAATACAAGTTTTACTTTACACAGGAGACTTCATGAGGAATAAAGACCCCCAAAACAGCAAAACTTGCTTGCTTTTATGTTAGGTTAAACAAAGAGAGGCAGTTGTGGAAAAGTGAATAAACTATGTGGAGAGGGTAAAGGAGGATAAGAATGATTTTAACGAGGTCTGTATAGAATTCTCTCAGTCTCAACTTCTTGCCCTTGATAAGAATGTTACTTGCCTTCTGGTATAGGGAGGACATCTTTCATATAGGAATTTTCATTTCCTGTTTTTTTTTTTTAAAAAAAAGAGGAAAGGCCAGAGTACTTGTATTTGCTGTTTTTCAAGTGCCTTTAACTCAAAATAGTCAATATGCAGAGCAGCATATTTGGGGGTGGCATGTTCTAAACTCGTTCACAGCCAAGTTGAAACAGCAATTCTGCTGCTTCATTTTTATTAAAACAGAGCTTTGGGAGCTCCCCTCACCATTCTGGGGACAACTGGGCCATGTTACTATAGACAGTCTCACTCAGAAGAACCTAAGAAAACCAGTGTTGGAGTAACTGCAAAGGGAAACGGTAATAATGTCTGCAGCTCTAGTTTATTTTATTTTTTATCAAATGGGCTCATTATAAAAAATACAGTATTTTATCCATATATCTTCTCTAAGGATAGGGACCATGTCTATATTACTCATATTCTCATAAGTAACTAGTGCTTAGCTTCCTAAGATCCATTTGAAGAAATGAAATCACAGCTTTTCCCCAAATTTTCCCAGGTAGACACAGTAAACTTTCTAGTAAACAACTGAATTTCTGCATAATAAATCCTAAATATAGCTTTCTAACATAAAATTTATGACTTTTGTCACTAAAGAGAAAAAAATAAAAACTATACGGGCATCATCCAAAGTTGTGTTGCTCATAAGAATATAAAAAAGCAAAACCATCCACTAATTAAATAAAAAATACCAAGAAAAAATACCCTCCTCCCGAGAGAAAACAGATTGAAATACTGGCAATACTCCTGTTAAATGATTGTGGTATGTCACATAATATCATATTTTAAATAATGAAAACCATTCTACTAGATATCTCACATTTGGACAGAATCACTAAAGTTTATATTAAACTACAGCTCTTGTTTAAGTGTGTTAAACACAGGAAAGAAATACATGGCAAACAATTTTTTAAATACTACCAAAAGCCCATACTATGCAATAAGACATTTATAAATAAGTGGTATTAGGAGTCATGACGTAGATGATGAAATGTGTGCCGAAATCAGTACTGATGAAGCAGTTGTATGCTAACAAAGCCAGGTGTTGTTCAATGAATAATAAAGGATTGTGTGTGAAAGTCAATCTTTACACTATTTTATTGTTTTAGTCAACAATATGTGCCTTTTTAAATTTTTTTTATTTAGTTTCAAGTATACAGTACATTCGTTAAACATCTATATAGTTCATAAAACGATCCACTCAATTGTTCCCTCCCTTCCCTGACCCTCCACCTAGCCAACGTATTAATGCTAACTGCATTCCTTATGCCATGCTCCTCCTCCCCGTGACCATCCATCAGCTACTAATTTGTACTTCTTTAGCCCTTCACCCCATTCTCCCAGCCCCTAAGCCTCCCTTCCCTCTGTCCGACACTATTGTCCACTATATTCGTGAGTCTGTTTTTGATTAGTTTGTTCTTTTTATTCCTTAGATTCCACATATAAGTAAAATCATATAGTGTTTATCTTTCTCTGTCTGACTTAAATATCCTCTAGGTCCATCAAAGCAATATTCTTTTCCATCCCTTCCTTTTCATATGTAGGAGTCTTGTTTTCTTATCCTTTCAGAAACTCTATCTTTTGGTTGGAGCACTTAATTCTTTTTCATTTAAGGTACTTATTCATAGGAACGTAGTTGTTACCATTCTTTATTCCTATTTTTGATACATGTTTTTTCTTCTTAAAGAAGTCCTTCTAACATTTCCTGTAATACTGGCTTGGTGGTGATAAAT
>NW_011888820.1:8888695-8908836 GCF_000151845.1 Pteropus vampyrus
TGTGGCTTGGGTGGGGCTACGAGTTAGGGGAGGTGGGTTTTCAGGGAATCCTCTGGGTGAGCAACCTCTGTTATCCAGCTTGATGACGTCAAGGCAATGGCTGAGCTCTGTCCGGCACACTGCTAGGGGGTAGGGCTCAACAGGGAACAATGGATACTGCCAGTGCTTCTGTACAGAGTGAGTCTCGCCTAGGCCCTCACTCTGACAATGTCTCCCTGTAAGTCCCTGGTGGCCCCTGCATGCAGCCAAATCAGCACTGGTGCTCAGAGCGAGCAGGTCCGTCGCCGCGAAAATCCGCTCTCAGGCGGATTAGAGGCTTTAGAGGCTTTTGCCACTGCCCCAGCCTCCGTCTCCGCTGCTGGAGACCAGGCAGCCCCTCATCCTCACCCTGTCCTACCTTCTGCCATTGCAGGGTGCTTTCTTGGACTTCTCCCTAGTAGTATGGCTTGTTCCTCTAGATCCCAGGTGATTTTTCTTTGCTGCTACTCCTTGTTTCTGTCACAATTTGGATTGGTCACCAGAGGGATGAACAGAGCCACTATCATCTATGGCATTTTTTTCCCACTGTCAACAATATGTGCCTTTTGATGTTAGTATTAAACAATTATGAATTAAGGAGATGATAAAACCAAAGTCATTTAATATATTTTGAGGCTGTGAAAAATAACAAATAACAACAAAAACGGTGTATCATACTGGAGTATGGAAGCAGCCAAGCAGAATAGTACACTCGAAAGTGTTTGAAATGAGTGCGGGCATATCTCGTTTTATTGCACTTCCCTTTATTGCATTTCACAAATACTGAGTTTTTACAAACTGAAGGTTTGTGGCACTTCTGCATCAAGAAAGTCTATTAGAATTTGCTCATTTTGTAGTTTGTATCCCATTTTGCTAATTCTCACAATATTTTAATCTTTTTATTATTATATTTTATGATGATTTGTAATCAATGATCTTTGATGTTACCCCTGTAATTATTTTGGGGCACCACAAACCTTGCCCATACGAGAATACAAACTTAACTGATAAGTGTTATACGTGTTCTGCCTGTTCCACTGACTGGCTGTTAACCCCATCTCTATCCCTCTCCTTGGGCCTCCTATGACAAACAATACTATTGAAATTAGGCCAATTAATAACCCTACAGTGGCCTCTAAGTGTTCAAGTGAAAGGAAGAGACCACATCTCTCACTTTAAATTAAAAACTAGAAATGATTAAGCTTAGTGAGAAAGGCATGTTGAAAGCCAAGATGGGTGAAAAACTAGGCAGGCCTCTTGCACCAAATGGTTAGCCAAGTTGTAAATGCAAAGGAAAAGTTCTTGAGGGAAATTAAAAGTGCTATTCCAGTGAACACGTGAATGATAAAAAAGCAAAACAGTCTTATTGCTGATATGAAGAAGGTTTTAGTGGTTTGAATAGAAGATCAAACAGCCACAACACTCCCTTAAGCCAGAGCCTAATCCAGAGCAAGGCCCTAACTCTTTAATTCTATAAAGGCTAAGGGATGTGAGGAAGCTACAGAAGACAAGTTTGAAGCTAGCAGAGGTTGGTTCATGAGGTTTAAGGGAAAAAGGTGATTTCTATAATATAAAAGTACACGGTGAAGCAGCAAGTGCTAATGTAGAAGCTGTAGCACGTTATCTATATCTAGCTAAGATAATTAATGAAGGCAGCTAAACAAAACAACAGATTTTCAGTTAAAGAGGATGCCATCTAGAACTTTCATAGCTAAAAAGGAGAAGTCAGTGCCTGCTTCAAAGCTTCAAAGGACAGGTTGACTCTCCTGTTAGGGGCTAACGCAGCTGGTGACTAATTTGAAGCCAATAATCATTTACCATTCCAAAAATCCTAGTGCCCTTAAGAATTATGCTAAATCTATTCTGCCTGTGCTCTATAAATAAAACAGGGCCTGGATGATGGTACATCTACTTACAACATGGTTTGCTAAATATTTGAAGCCCACTGTTGAGACCTACTGCTAAGAAAAAAGGTTATTTTCAAATTATTTCTGCTTAATGACAACGCAGTGACAACCAGTGAGCTCTTATGGAGAAATACAATGAGGTTAGTGTTGTTTTCATGCCTGTTAATGCAACATCCATTCTGCAGCCCATGGATCAAGGAGTAATTTTTTACTTTCAAGTCTTATTATTTAAGAAATGCATTTTGTAAAGCTATAGCTGTCATAGATAGTGATTCCTCTGATGGCTCATCTCAGCAAAGTAAATTGAAAACCTCCTGGAAAGGATTCACCATTCTAAATGCCATTAAGAGCATTCCTGATTCATGGAAAGAACTCAAAATACCAACATTAACAGGAGTTTGGAAGACATTGATTCCAACCCTCATGGATGACTTTGAGGGGTTCCAGACTTCAGTGGAGAAAGTAATTGCCAATATGGTGAAAATAACAAAAGAATCAGAATTAGAAGTGGAGCCTGAAGATGTGACTGAATTACTGCAATCTCATAAAATTAACAGATGAGTAGTTGTGCCTTAGAGATGAGTAAAGAAAGTGGTTTCTTGAGAAGGAATCTACTTCTGGTGAAGATACTGGGAAAAGTACTGAAATAACAACAAAAAATTAAGAAAATTATATAAACTTAGTTGATAAAGCAGCAACAGGGTTTGGGAGGATTGACTCTAATTTTGAAAGAAGTTCTACTGTGTGTAAAATGCTAACAAACAACATCTCATGCTACAGAGAAACTGTTCATTAAAGAGTCAATCAATGTGGGAAACTTCATTCTTATTTTAAGAAACTGCCACAGCCACCCCAAACTTCAGTGACTACCACTCTGATCAGTCACCATAAACATCGAAGCAAGACCCTCCACTAGCAAGAAGATGACAATTTGCTGAAGGCTCAGATGATAGTTAGC
The DNA here is from genome assembly GCF_000151845.1 of Pteropus vampyrus. Taxonomy (NCBI): domain Eukaryota; kingdom Metazoa; phylum Chordata; class Mammalia; order Chiroptera; family Pteropodidae; genus Pteropus; species Pteropus vampyrus. The sequence continues at coordinate 8,891,579 of NW_011888820.1, forward strand.
ATTTTCTAGTAACAAAGTACATTTTAATTAAGGTATGTACATTGCTTTTGTTTTTTTTTAGGCATGCCACTATTATATACTTAACAGACTGCAGTATAGTGTAAATATAACTTTTATATGCACTGAGAAACCAAAAAATTTGTGTGACGTGCTTTATTTTGATATTTGCTTTACTGCAGTGGTCTGGAAATGAGCCCACAGTATCTCCAAGGTACGCCTGTAGTAAATGAAGACGTTTCTTCATATACATGATCATCCTGGTAAGTACCATATCCATGATTTCAGCTGGCCTGATCAAGTGATATGTCTCAGCGATACAGCAGTATCATGAAGTTTCAGCTTATAAGTTCAGGGCTAAAATAGCGAAACTTTCAATTCGATATGTAGTATGATAAGGTTTCTTTAAAAGACTAAGCTGTGATGCAAATGCATTAGTAATCTAGGATATGACTCTCGATATTAGTGATTTTCTCTAAAGATTAGTGAAGGAAATCAATAACAGTTTTGGACAACATACAAACTACATCCAGCACACGAATTAATATGTCTCTAAATTCTCTACAACCAAGGAAGAAAATTGAGGGTCCATTTCGCTGCTATTTCTCTAGTTAATAACATTCAAGCTTTCATTTTTGTTAATGTGAATATTAACTTAGTATCCTCAGTGAGAAATCTCTCCATAACCTCAGGTTAATGTTTGATCTAAAAATATGCAGAAGTGCCTTACAGAGTCATGATGCACTTGCTGACATTTTCAATGACCTATAAAAATAAATAATTTTCCAACTTAAAAGAAGAACTTAAGAAAAAGAATCTGGATGGGACTGACTCAAGCTATATATACATCATCAAGCAGAAACAGATACATCAGTGAAAGTTTGCAGACAATTTTATCCCTCTTAATAGTGTATTACTTTTAAAGATTGCATTTTATTGAATTGTGATAAACCTTAATTTTTCTCTGAACTTTATGTAAAACTGGTAGTCCCCATATATACTAAAAGCCCAAATTCTCAGGGAAAGAAAAATGTGGGTAGTTTGGCTAAAGCACTACCATATCTGTCTGAGCTCCTAAAAAAAGTGTTATTTTTAGCAGCATGTAGTTAAGTGCCCTTCCTAACTCATTACCCTGGTGACTAACTTTCCACACTTAATGTGTTTATTCAATTCCCCATACTAGAGATTACAAATTCTCTTACACTCTCCTTAAAGTTTCCATTCACCTCGTGACAAGCCGAAGATAGTAATCAGAATGTGATTAATGCTTCCTTGTGGGGGAAAATAAGGAGAGCATACTGACCCAAACTGGCAGAAGATGTTCAAGTTTGAAGAGAGAAAACAGAAGAATCTCTATTTCTAGGCTATGAAGTAATTCCTCCTATTAATTTAATCTTTTGAAGCTGTGTTGGCAATGTGAATTATTTTAACAATGAAGACTTCCACAAAACAAACCATATTTAATTCAGTAAACAATCATCCATAGGAAACTGGTTTGTTTGTTTTTTTTTAAATCAAACAATCCTTACATGACCTAACAACTCAAAAAGCAATGCCGGACATTTTATTATTAATGATCTTAATATATCAAAGGACCCTTCAGGCTGCTGCTGGAGTAATGTTTTGTGGCTACAGCTTCTATTTTTCTCCTGACAGGATAGCTAATCTGACTGTTTATGTAAGTCAGTGCCAGGGAAATGCTTATCTCATCACATTATCTTGTATTCTTGAGTCTCACCGTATGGTCTCAAGGATATTTACAGAAAAAAATTTTTTTCAACTGAAGCATCCTGTGATGACTCTGTTAGGGAAACAAAGACACGCATGCATAGAAACATCAAATAAATAACTAAACTGGATCACCAAAACGTCCAAGTTTTGAAAGAATAAGATAATGAGTTGAATTTCTGTAGGTCAAATATATCAACTTCCTTCTCTACCAAGAAAAGAACAACTCATTGTATTACTTTAAAAAGAAAAGACAGGGAAGGAAGGGAGGCAAGGAAAGAAAGGGAGAGAAAAAGAGGGAGAGAGGGAGGAGGGGAGGGAGGAAAAAAAGAAGGGAGGAAGGAAAGAGAAAGAGAAAGATAGAAAAACTGAACTAAAATTCATTTTCCTTATTTGGCTTTCTTCTAATAGTCAAAATAATTTGAAAGCTTGTCTCCTGAAAATGAGAATGCTTTCACTCCTAACACTGATAAGTATTTCTTGCTTCCTCCTACTCCATCTCTTTACAGAACGCTAACTCTGGGCCACCCTCAGGCTTCTGCTTGCTGTGCTCAGGAAATATGACCTATAAAACCCAAGATTAGGCTCTAGGCTGGACAGAGGCTAAACTCCTACCAGTACGCACACAGTGGGATTCCCCACTGCTTCATGAAACGCCAGCCCAGCCCATCTGGCCCCTCTCTAGCTACGTTCTTTCAGACCAACGATTTGTTTCCTGGACTTTTTTTAATATCTTAACCCTCTTTCCCCTGGCTTCCGCACATGGTGACCTTCATTCGTTGTTTATTCTTTTCTAAAACTACCCTCAGAAGAAAGTGGCAATAGAGTTGCCCCAAGTTCCATGGGTGAAAGATTGGACCGAAGAAAAGGGAACAACCAGGCCACTGGGGTGGATCTAGGTTAGCTTTTAAAGCCTGCACACTGTTTACAAGACAAAGGGAATGCAAGTCTCTTGCTACTAGCAGGCATTGCTTCCCTCAGGCACTTCAGCAAATAAATAAATAAATAAACAAACAAATAAATAAATAAATAGATAAATAAATGAAAATAAAAGAAATAAACAGACTCTGAAGAACCTTTGTGGAAGGCAGAAAGTGAGAAGAGTCTTTTACATTTGTGTTATCCACATACTTCATGGCAATTGTTCCAGCTTTGTCCCTGAAAAAGCTTTCAGTACAGCAGACAACATGAAGCTTTTGGAGTTTTCTTTGTTCAAGGTTAACTTTTTACAAGTCTGATTTCCTCCCACTCACCCAGCTCTGCCACAGAGCTTTGGCATATAAAGCATTCCAGAGCAAAATAAAATGAAATGAAATAAAGCTTCTATTGTCTGCTCCCCAGCTTGTCTTATTGGCACTTTAAAGCAATATTCAACTCTACTATAGGTGTAATTTTCCATCAGTTATTCTGCCCCAGGGCAGAACACCAAATGCAGATGGGAGAAATGGGAGAGAAACCTGACTGGAATCACCTCTCTACTAATATCTGCCAAGGTTCACGTATAAGAGTCCCTTTCTCCTTATGCTGTGAGGACTTTTTTTTCTCCTGCAAACCTGACATGAAGCCAGAAACTCCCAGTGAGGAAATATTTTTATTTAACTGTGCAAAGGTCAGACAAAAATGTGGTAAGGGCATTTTATTTTTCAGCACATATTAATCTCGGTTATGCTCCCTCGCAGAGCCTCCTGAAAAGCAGTGGGATTCAGAGCAGCGCCTCAGTGCACATTTCTGGCAGGCACCGGTCGAGGTTCTGCCAAGCTGCAATGACACGTGTGGTCAAGGGAGGAATTACACGGCTCTGAGACCTCAGCCAGCTTCTTGGCCGTTTTCCACCTAAGGTGCTTCTCAGTCTTTAAGTGGAAGGAATTCGTTAAGTGGTTAATTGTTAACTGAGGAGCTACCTCTAATTCTAGCCCTATATTAGTGCTCCAATAACAATTCTACAATTTGCATCTGCGAAACTTGATGAGCATTTATGAACACAAAAATGAGGGGTAAAATGTCTGGGGAAGAAGTTGTTTATGTTGTCAATTTTATTGGGAAATAAAAACACTTTTTAAAAGGCATTTTCTCTTTTTATCTGAGATAAGATGAGAATAAGGATATACCAAATCTTTTTGACAGGTTGTGGCATTTTCTTCTCTGCTTTTCATGCTTGCTTCAGATGTATCTTAATAAATAGCTTCTAAACATATTCTTACTCTCTCAATCACAGCAAAATCTATTTGGTGTTTACCAAATCAGAGATATTACTGTGTATTCCTTAAATTTTACCTTCATTACATGAAGGGTTCTTTCATTTAAAACCAGTTACTTCCTTTATTACTGGCAGTAGGGAATTTGGTTATGCACTCCAGTGATTCAATTGCCAAACCTGATCTAATCCAAAGAACAGTCTCTAGTCAATAGTAGTTGAGAATGGGTCCTGGGCAGTAGTCCAATAATAAAGGACATTAGCATATAAAATATTATAAAGGTATATGACAACAAAGGTTCATTTCAGTACTGCTACAAAATAGTTTGTTTCCAATGCATTTTTAACCAAACGCCCTCCCACCACGCCCCCAGGTACTACAAGCAAGTCTAACCACTTTGTGCTGGGGAGAGGTATAGGAACAGATGCTTGTATTAAGAAGCACACTCTTATACTTATGTGAACACTGAAGACTCAAGATACATTTATATAAAAATTCTGCTTCTGGGAGTTACATCCTCACAGAGAAAATGGAAATCCCTGTGAGTGCTTAGAGGCTATGCTATTTTCACATCACATGTGAAGCTGCTTTTTGAAATCTTAGATAAAACTTTTAGATTAACAGCTACTGTGTACAGTCTAGCCCTAAGGCAAAGGAGGATAGGAAGATTAGGATTTTGTTATTATTTAAATCTTGCTGTGAAGTCATGGAAGCCAGCTGAGCTGCTGTGGGGAAAATCAAGAAATAGAGCAAGAAATGTAAGCACTTTAAATTCTTTAAATTGATGTCCCCTCATGCATTTCCCTAAACTTGCTCTTTTTTCAGATATTAAAAGTAGAGTACATTTAGTAAGTTGTTTTCATTGTAGTATTTGAAATCTTTCAAATGGCAGTTGAATCAAACATACTTAAAGTAAGTTGCAAGGATATATATTTTTAAAAAATGAAGGCTTCTGAAATAGGATAAGTAATGTTTAACTACTACACATCACTTCTATTTTATCTTAAAAAAAACACTTTAAATTCATGTCTCAGCTTTGCCACTAGGACAAAAACACGAAACACTTTATTATCTGTAAATTTTAAGTTTTGATCCTGTCTCTTCTAGAAGAAACTTTGTACATCAATAGTACTATTATCAGCTATAGCAATAAATATGTATTGAGAAATACATATTTCTAAATTCTATTCTTTTAAGCGCTAATATAAAAAGGGAAAAATACCTAAAAGATACTAATCTTCCCTCGTTAATGTAATGCTAAAGTGTGACACATTACATGTATGGGCTTCTAGCCATGTTTCCCACCCTTCGGAACTAGAGAAGACTTTTATACAAATTTAAATATTTGCTTATTTATGCCTTTCAAAACTGAATTGTAAGAATCGATTCATTATTTTCAAAAGTCAGGGATTTGTTTACTCCTGTGTTAGAAAAATCATAAATATTAAGCAGAGTTCATGCATTGAAACAATTAGCTTATTTAATAACCTTAAAGTATTGCTGTTGATTAAATACAATACCAAGTTATTTAGCCTTAATTTTTAATGTTGAGTGAATGTGTCCAATGATGAAAATACTGAGGATATTTTGAACTGTGGGTCAGGAAATTTTTCATATCTATTCTCTGTCAACACAGAAGAGACCAGAAGCTATTTTAGTATGTGTAATTTTTGATTTTGCACAAAGATTTTCCCCAATATTTTGCATCAGACTGCTAAGTTGCTTAACCTGCCTGAGTCTGTCTCACTTGGCTAAAGATGGCCTGTCAAATCCATCGAATACTGATTGGAATAGATTACTGAGTTGACTGAGCACTAGGATTAGTCATCTTTCTGCAAGAGACTCTGTAATCATGATAAGAGGTTATTGTTGCCTGGGAGCTCAAAAGAGACAAACCACACTGCACACAAGGATCAACTCGAGCTTTCTGTAATGCAACAGACATTGAAAATCAGTACTAGTAGTCACGACATGAGCCACTAAGCCCAGCGAACATCAGAAAGGTATGTTGAGCACTCATAAAAAGTACAGATGAAACATTTTAGCAAAAATAATACAATTATTTGGGAGGTTTCCAAATAAATTGTATCTTTTCTTGAGACAATGTTTCTCTGCTTAATTGAAATTCCATGTGTTATTTTTGGCTTTTACACAGAGAACACAGTATCTTCTAAGGCAATATTTTAATTTGATTTAAAATATAAATTATTCTACTCGTAAAAATAAATATATAAATACAGATAAGTATATAACTATTGCTCAAACATTGTGAACTTGGACTTGGAAAAGCTAATATATTTGGCATTTTAGAGGGTTAAAAGCCAATGACAGAAGCTTTTCATAAAACCAGCCTGGTTGAATGTTTTAACATAGAACGTACAATTCATCTCTCTTTAAGGATATATCGCTTAAATAAATTCTACTAGCACTATAATGCGTGACACAAGAGTTAAAAATACATTTTCACTGAACTATCATTAATGTGTCATTTTTCTTTTTCTCTGACCTCTAGAAAATTGACTTTTTATTATGTACTATACATATCTGTTTTTTTGTTCACGAATGAAACAAGACCACCTTTTTAAAAACTGAAGTCAGGAAGGACTGCGTACCCTAATTCAAAGAATATGTAAAATATAACATGTCCAAATTGAGATGACCTCTGAAATGTATAGAACATTACTAGTAATATCGTTTTGTGCAACGTATTCTGATGACAGAGGAGCCAAAACATTATTTCTCATACTGTCAGAACCAAGGCATATGCTAATAGAATGGGATTCTGCTAGGCATAGGATTACAATAAATGCATTTACTTTTAACATGAGAACCCCAATCTTCCTAGTCACTCAAACAATGACCGCTTTTCTTGAACTGTAGAAATTTGAGGTTTGGACATTATTAAAATAAAATATATTTTTCGCAATCATCTGCAGTCTGCAATTTCTAAATTTGAACACTGTGATACCAAAGATAATGTGAAGTATAATAAATATCACCTAATTTGGACTCTCTTAGATATACTCTAAAAGCTTTATATATTTTTTCAAAATTATTCTTCCTGAAGTTTTTTAAGATAGACATTATTATCTTTATTTCATAAATTAGGAAACCAAGGCTCAGAACACTTGTTCACAATCACAGAACTGGTACAGAGGAGCTAAAATTTAGTTTACTTCAATTAAATTCGATGGAAAAAAAACAGATTAGAAAAGTTAAAATGCTTGCCCCCATGCACCCAGAGCCATTGTTTTTGTATGTAACTAGATAGATATGACTGTTCAAAAAGAGAGTAAATTATATTTATTGCTCTGGTCCTTCCCTGCTTTGTACATAACACACTATATTGTGATTGACTTCATGTCAATTGCCCCCTTAAAACCTAAAACTAAATCGATCTCTTCAAAATGACTGTAGTTGTATCTTCTTTTTTGTATCCCCAGCACCTAATAGAATGTCTGGGTTATAGGAAAAAAAATAGTAATGTAAATAAATAAATTATTGCATAAAAATAACTGATTAATCCTAGAAGATGGAAAAGAAGGACTTAGACAAAAATTCAATCCAAAATTATTTCTAGAACTGTAAATAAGAAAGTAACTAGAGTAGTGACCACAAGTAGTACTGCCTGTTAGCTTGCCAGGTTTATCAATCTCTATTCTTGCCAGATTTATGTCATCTCTATTCTGATTCCAAAGCATAATACACCAAGCAGTGTTCATATCACTGAATTTTGTTTTCTGAGATTATATCTGAAGTATATAACAAATAACAATCATTTTGAGGTCCTTCACGGATTCAAGAATTCATTTATTTACTCCACACACATGCTTACTGAACATTTCCTGGGTAACAGGTGCTAAGGATACAAATACAAATAAAATATGGTTCTTACTAATTATAAGATCACAGTTCATCCATTGAAAAAGCCTGCAAAAGACCATAATACAATGGCATACATGCTATGAAAATGAGTTCAAGGTGCTAAGGAAGAATGGAAAAGAGAATCATCAGAGCAGGTATGTGAACTAGGTCTTGTAAGAAGAACATGAGTTTGCAAAAGAGGAAAGTAAGACATTCTGGGAAAGGGGTTAATGGCATTTATGGTTATTCTCATAGAGAGGGTGTAGATGACTGGTTTGTATGTAGACACATCCCAACACGAATGCACAATATTGTCTGAAATTTCTATGACCTAGTACAGTCCATTCTCCTGAATTTTGATGCCTGTCTGTTCTTTCTGCTCCTTGCCTTGCTTTCTTCTAGATTTCGGAACTTTAATTTATCGTGGACCAGCTCCTGACTCTCTTTGTCAACTGCTATTACTGACATCTCTGTGATTCTACTGCCAAAGCCTCCTTGGCTGCGGATAAAAACTGACCCATTACTATGCAAGCCGGAAATATGTACAGCATTCACAGGACAAAGTTTTTGCTCAACTCCATGGAACAGGCAGCTGATCTCAGTTGGCCTTAGACAAGTCATGTACCTTTCTGGACCTTGATTTCATTATCTTAAAAATCATCTGCTTCAACTCTTTGCTCAAATGTCACCTTTTCAATGAGGCTTATCCTGAACACTGATTTCGATAAAGCAAACTGCCTTTTCCTGCGCCCCTGCCCCCAACTCCCAATGTACACATTTCCAATTCCCTTTACCTTGTTCTATTAGGAAAAAAAAAAATCTTTACCTAGCATTTACCTTCTAGCACTCAGTACTCAAAATAATATACTTATATATTATTGTGTGGTAAAAAATTTATCCTTGACCAAAGAGAGATCTTGCCTTTTGCCCTCAGCTCCTGGGAGGTAGTCTCTAAACCCTTGGAGTATCCTGCCTAATACCTGGGGGCTCTGAGCCATGCCATATAACAATGTGATTTATGGTGGAGACTTTTAGTCACACGATATCAGCTCAACCTCCATAGAGGCTGGAGACTAAGGTGAGCAACGTGGGCAGTTGACTAAGCCTAAATGATGGGACCCTCATAGAGACTCTGGACAGCAAGTTTTGAATGAGCTTCCCTGATTAGAAATATTCTGTGGTTATTATTACAAATTACTAATGGGAGGCATTAACCCTGTCCATGACTCTACTGGTAGAGGACAACAGGAAGCTCCACATTTAGGACCCTCCTGGACTCTGCCCCATAAATCTCCCTTTGCTGATTTCAATCTGTATGCTTTCAGTCTAATGAATCATAACCATGAGATTAACAGCTTTCAGTGAATTCTGTGAGTCTTTCTTATGAATTATCAAACTGAGAGTATCTTGAGTTTCCTAAGTTTGCAATTGGTATCGGATGTGAGGGTGGTCTTGTGAACTGTTCTCTAACTTTGCAGTTATGTTCATATTTTATTATCAGTGCCCCTCACTAGAATGTAAACTCCACGAGGGCAAGAATCATTGTATGTTCTGTTCACTGATCTATCCCAAATGAGTAGAACAGTACTAGCAGAGAGTAGTTGCTAAACAAATATTTGTTGAATGATTGAATTAAATGCATTCTACTAGCTGACTTCTGCCTTCTCATTTATTTTGACACATTACATCATCTAGTTTCCCATTTCAAATTGTTTAAAATAGAGAAATACAAAATGAACAAGAGCCTTTATTATTTGTGGAGAGTGGAGGGGGAAGTTTTAAAGAGGGTTCTGACTCTCACGATATTTATAGAAGTTGCACAAAAGTGTTAAGAGAAGGCTCACTGCTCCTCTCATCTTTGTCTGACTTGCGGATACACGAATCGTTCTTCATATGAGAATCATTAAAAATGGACATAAATAAATACATAGTTGCCAACAGGTAGAAAGATCTATAAAGAGTTTAGAGATAAGTAAGCAGACATAGGCATGACCATGTCTGGCACCTAAACAAATGTTACTACTCAAAAGGCTACTGAGAATTTTGCTCAAGGGAGGTGAATGCTTTGGACCTTTTGATAGTTTTAAATTCTCTTTCTTTGTGCAGGGATATAGCTAAGCAGCTCTATAGAATTTCAAAAGAGAGAATGTGGACTTAAAAGTCCAAATCAAAGATAAAACTATTCACTTCTTTGTCTATTGATTTTATATGCTCACAGAAAGGAGATTTTTTAAAAAGCTGTTAATCTTGTTCATAGTACATCAATAGTGTAAAGGCTGAGAGAGCACCAGTGATGTTTAGAGGCCAAGTCTACTACATCTAAATTACTCAGCCTAATAAAATGTCACAACATGTGTGCTTGAATGTGTCCCTTGACCTCATCACTGCTGAGTCAATTAATCTGCTTTCAGGTACATTTAAAACAATTTCCACACATCTGTGCTCTCAATAATAATTCTAATCAGTTATTTAGATAACCTATGGAAATAGAAGCACTCTAATTTGGCTGTCACTGCTATGAACACGATTATAGCCCAGAACTAAAAACACTGCATCCTTTCCTGGCCTGATAAATACTTATTCAACCCTTGTGTTCCATTTATTTGATAATAATTCTAATTTACCTTATCTCTGAAACTAAGGTAATATATAAACCTTTTTAAAGTCAAATTTATATTTCATTATTCCTATCCAATAAAAATCCTTTTGATTTTATCTTCTAATATTCCTATTTATGTGTCCCCTACTCAATTTGCACTGTCATTATGGTTGTTGTTGGTTTTTTGTGGGTTTTTTTGAAATTTTTGATTCATATCTGCCTTGATTATTGCCGAGGAATGGCATTATTTGATACGGATGTTCTGAACCCGGTTCCTCTGATACAACTTTTTTGATGGCTGGGAAGTTTTCACATTACCACTCAGATGTGCAAATTTAGACATAAAGCATTTTGGATGTTAGCAAGCACAATTAGCCAAAAAGTGGAAATCAACTCCCATGTAGAGATGCAATGGCTAGGAACATAGATAGAATGCAGCATTAGAAATGTGGCATATCCAATCATAACAAACCACCTAAATGACTGGTTGCCTTGACACTCCTGAGCCCAGTTGAAAGGCAACAAACCAGGAAGTGGGCAATGAACCAGAAAATGAAGAAAGGACACATTGACACAGTTGAGAGAAAAATCAGCCATTTCTTCCATATCCTAAGATCTGTAACCCATTTTACCTGGTAATAAACTCAATGAGGCTTCAGAGATGAGGTAGGGGCACAGAATGCTAGATAATTCTCTGATAGGAACAGGTTTTTACAATACAGATAAAAAAAGATTTTCACTCCAAAAGAGTTCTGACTGGAAGTTAAAGAAATTTCCAGATTATAGAATGCAAAATTTACTTGGAAAGCTCACTGGCTCACACTGCCTCTGCTATGTCAGAAGATGAAGCCTTGCACAAAGAGCAGGGCTAGTGAATATATTAGAGGAAAAATCGCAATCATGTTTAAAGGTCGTTCTCTACTTTTCTTGTCAAGAAGTAAACATTGGACAAGAGTGAAAAATAAAGACTACATAGACTTCAATGAGAAATTCTCATAAAATAGAAGTGCCTTATAGAAATAAGACTGGGTGTTGACGGTTGGGATTTTTTTTTTTTTTTATTTAAGGACATGAGAACCATTCCTTTACCCACACAAGAGAAGGAACCCCTCTGGGCAGTCCTGAGTGAGTAGCAGTGAGCGGCAGTACACAAAAGCTTGATGATGCTAAGGCAGCGGTGGACATCCTAAAAGCAACCACCAAAGGTGTATGAGATGTAGAAAACAAAGTCTGCTAAAATCACAGTCATGCCATGATGGGGTCAGATTGTCTCAGGTCTATTAGGTCTACCATGTGGCCATTTCTAGAGACTTTCTGCTTTTTTGATCACTACCTAGAAAATAAACCCGGATCCTCTCTGTACTTGAATCATCAGATCTGTTTTTCCCAATGCCAAGATAGAGCCTGAGTAAACTTCTGAACGCAGGGCTTCATTTTTCAAAAACCCTCTTCACCTATTTGTTATTGATTCCACCTCCAACTCTCTACGTTCTCATAATCCAGGGAATCTACAGAGGAAGGAAATCTTGCTGAGTTGCCACATGTTTTCATAGTTTGAGCTCCCTTGGGTCCTGTGATTTTGAAATCTCAACACTTACTCTGCTTTTTGTTGTAACAATACTTTCCTGTGGCAGAGATGTGGCAAGTTCTGGCTCCTGACCAAATGGAAAATAGGTTAGGTTTATAGGAAATACAAAAGGAAACTCCACCAGTTACTATTTCAAAAGTATTATCCCATTGCAATATAATGAACTTTCTGCCAAATGAAAATTAAAGTGCCTTTTTATTTTTATGATATAAGAAAACTGGAGAAAACGCAGCTGTCAATGAGAACAAAGAATATGCTCAGAATAGAGTCAGAGGGCTATATAATCTCATCAACACCAAATTTTGTTATCATTCATTCATTCATTCATTCATTCAACAAATACTTATTGACCACCTGAGGGCCTACTCTATATGAGGTTATAGGCTCTGGGGATACGGCAATGTTTAAAATAGACAAAATAATCCCCACCCTAAAAGAGCTTACGATATTACAGTAGGAGACAAAAATTAAGCAATATAAGTAAATGAAATGTAGTACAATAATGTTAAGTATTATGAAGAAAACAAAGCAGGAGAAGGAAATAAAAGACTAATAAGTATTAGAGCTTTAAATAGGCAGCCAGAAAACAGCCTAACTTGAAATAAAAATATTCAAATAAAGACATGAAAGAATTGAAGGAGAAAGTCATGTTGGTTATATTTATGACAGTAAGATAATTATAAGTCATAATTATTGATCATTTGCTATTCAGTTATGCACTGTGCTTACATTTTTACATATTTTATATGATTTACTCTTGACAACATATTTATGACCCAAATACCATTATTAAATCCATTTACAGATGAGAAAAAAAATGAGATTTTCTAATTTCACCTAGCTAGCTCATGGCAAAGGTTAATCTGAACAAAGTATTATCTGAGCTAGTCTCTGAACTTGACCCTAATGCTGTGCATGTATATATAGTTATGCTCCACAGAATCTAGAAATTTGTTTAGTCAGTTCCCTCTGAGACCCCTACATCACTCACTAATTTCCTTGGATTCAGATTATTGTGTTAAATATGTCTTTATTACTCTGTTGATTCACCTTTCAATTTGTACAAAGTTTGCCTAAGATCGGCATCCTCAAAGTCTTTTAATTTTTGCTTCCTTCTAGTCTTTCTATTCTTAATTTACCCTGGCCAAGGTGTTAGTTTAACCAGCTACCACCTATTCTTATAAGAGCAAGAGAGCTCCATGACCACCTTGTAATGAAAGACAAAAAAACTGTTTGCCCAATGTTCTCACCTTTCTTAGAGTGGAGCACTGCTCTTCTGCTTATACTGATCCCTGCTTTGGTATAACTTCCATATATAATTAGATTTAAAAACTCCCTCCTTATAAAGGATGACTATAGAAAAGATCAAATGGAAGAAAGGGGTCAAAGAACTAGGTTCTTCCATATAGAGTAGGCAGCTACAGCAATTTGAGAGAAAACTGGAAGGGAGCAACATTGTCTATAAAAATCAATTGTTAAAGAACAAACACTTTGACTATATTACAAATACCTAACATATATTGTTCAATAAATGGGCTCACAGTAGGAACAACCAGATTGTAGTACTCATTCTAGTATTCTGTTTTAACAAAGCTCACTCTTCTCTGAGACCATTGCATATTTCATTTTCACATGTATTATCTTAGATCCTCATGATTCAATGAATATGATGTACCCAGTACCTTAAATAGTCTGAACTCAGCAGGGCACAAATTTTTGAACTTGTTATACTTTAATTCAATCACTGCTTTCTCAGTCCTATTCCTTTTCATGTACAAACAGCCCAGATAAAAATCAGCAATAGTATCTCCTAAGGAGATATCCAACCAAAAAACAATTTACCAGTTTTTCCTGCTTATAGTCACTCTCAATCTTTTAGTAGTTCTCTTGTGATTTTCTTCCTTTAATTTAGATGTGCTGCTACCCACATCAGGTCTGGCGAACATATGGAGATTATTTGGCACATATTATTCTTAGCTTTGGGACTTTAGTCACAATTCTGAGACAACAGTAAAAATTCCATTACAAACTCTGTAACAAAATATTAAAATTACTTTGGTTTCAAGTAATGGCAGATTAGCTTGTATGAGAAATCTCTCCCACCAATAACAATTTAAACTGCTAGGTGAAATACTATGAAACTATTGTTTGAAAGAGCTGGAGACTAGGTAGTAACTAGAGGAGTTGGGAAATGTATAAAAAGAAATGATATAGGATGAGATCCACATTTCTCTCTCCCTCTCTCTTTTTTTTTTTTTTTTTTGGTTGTTTCCCCCTCCTTTGATGGGAATCTCCAGATCTGCTTACCTAGATGATGGAGCTTCATCAAAACACGGTGGTTTTAGTGGGATGAGTAGTCAGAGGTTGGAGTTCTAGGCGTTCAGAAGAGTAGGAAATTGAAAAGAAATCCTGTAATAAAGGAATCCAAAGGAGAGGAGATCCAAAATCTGAGTATATACACTGCTAAAATATCAAGCTGTCTCTTAAACTATACATTCCTGGAGAAAATCCTATGTGGTTCAGAGGAAATAGCTGAAAGATTAAAGTTGCTGATTGGTGATTACAGATGCTGCCTGCCACTTGGGACACAGAGTTAGGAATTCAATCAGACTGATAGAGGCTTGGAAAACACCTTGAGTTATAGATTGAAATCCTATGAAGACCACAACTTGGGAGTAAAAATCATGTCCCAGAATGAAGGAATCTATGCTAGAAATAAAAACAAATTTAAATAAATTCATCCAACAAAATATTTAACCAAGCCTCCCTTTGATCAGGTAATCTACCAGTAATTTAACTGCCTGCCAATGAAAAATGCAACAATCTTCAGAGAATAATAAAACTAACGGGTCTCTATAATGTGTTATCTACAAAATCTATTAATCAACTATTACAAGACACAAAGAAACAGAAAAATATTACCAGTTTTAAAGGATGAAATATTGCTTCTTTGCTTGAATCAAGACTTTCTAGTTGGAAATTGGTTTCTATAGCTAGGCAAATAGATTAGATAGATAATGATAGACAGACGATAGATAGATGATAGATAGATAGATAGATAGACAGACAGACAGACAGACACACAATAGATAGATAGATAGATAGATAGATAGATAGATAGATAGATAGATAGATAGATAATTTATAACATAGGTTATAATAATTTCTCTCTACTTTGTTGGTCGTGTATTCTACAATATTTATTGAGCCCCTACTACTGTGGTAGGTCCTTGGAATAAAAGGTGATAAAGAAATCAGAACTGCTCTTAAGGCATCGCAATCTGTAGGGAAGAGAGATATGAAAATCAATAATCATAATACATTGCTAAAGGTACCACACACACAAAAAAAAAACCCAAGGGCAAAAAATAACACTAAATGTTTGCAACAGACTTTGTCTTGAATTTGCATTCTGCTTGGTTTGATCCTTACTCAGCCCAGCCTACCCAGGCTGAGTTATAGTCTTTCTCCTTGTGACTGCCTTAGAATTCATCATTTAATCCTATATTTCTTTACTTGTCTATCTCCCTGACTATACGATGAGTTTCTTGAATACAAGATTTTGTATGATCATCTTTGTATGCCCCCTAAAAAGAAGAAATATATAATACAGATACAGAGAAGACTCATATTTTGAAATTAATAAGAATGTTAAAACAACTATGATACATATGTTAAAGAAAGAATAGGAAAATTTAGATATAATGAGTGAGGAGATAATTCAGGACAGATATTAAAAACATAAGAGAAAGAAAACTAGATGGAAATCTTTGAACTAAAAATGATAACATTTGAAATAAAATTCAATTAGAGTGAATTCAACAGTAGATTGAAAATTCAATTAGAGTGAATTCAACAGTAGATTGAATCAATGAACATAAAAATAGCGTAATAGAAGTTATAGAAACTGAAGAACAGAAAGAAAAAACTGGAAAAGAAAGAAGTAGGACTCAATGACAGATATAGTATCGAGTGATCTATTACATGTGCAATTGAAGTCTCTGAGAGAATAAAGACAGAATTTAACAGAAAAAAATATTTGAAGAAACATTGCTCAAAATTTTTCCAAATATGATTAGAACAGTAGCTCATGTATTGGAGGAGCTCAGCAAAACCCAAAAATATAAACACAAAGAAATCCACAACTTCAAAGTTAAACTGCTGGAACCAAAGAAAAAAAGAAATATTGTATTTAAGAGAAATACAATAATACCAATGACTGATAAGAGAAACAATGCATGCCAGTAAATGATGGAATGACATCTTTTAAAAGCTGAAAGAAAAATAAAATTGTAAAGAATTATGTATCTAATAAAAATAAGGATGACAAAAAGAAAGCAAAGTCCTTTTCAGATAACAGGAAACTAAGATAATTCACCAGCAGACTCAAAAGAGATACTTATGATACATATGAGATATTCATAAGAGTCATGGTGAAGGGAAATAATATCAGAGGATAACTTATTTCAAAAAGAAAGAATAGAAGGGAGATAGGTAGGCAAACTGGTGTGAGGAGAGTTAAAAGGTATGAACTTCCAGGGTAGATTAACTAACTATGAAGGTAGTACAAAGGATAAAAGGCAAAAGTAGGAAGATCATCTATAATTATAACAATAAACTAAGGGTTACACAAACACACAACAAAAGTAAAAAATAATGACAAAAAAGATAAATGTGGAGGGATGCATAGAAATTATAATGATTTCAGAATGTGTTTGAATTTAAGTGACCATTAACTTAAACTACACTGCTAGAAAGCTCATAGTAACCATAAACTAAAAATCTATAAGAGATATACAAGAAATAAAGAGAAAGGAATCCAAAAACGACATCATAGAAAGTCATCAACGTACAAGAGAAGAAAGAGAATAAGAAGGGAACAGAGAATACAAAAAAAAAAGAAAAAAGAAAGAAACAATTAATAAAATGGCAATAACTACATATCTATCAATAATTACTTTAAATGTAAATGGACTAAATGTTCTAATCAAAAGACACAGAGTAGGTGAATGAATAAACAAAACCCATACACATGCTGCCTATAAGAGAACTACTTCAGATTGAAAGATACACACAGATGAAACTAAAGAAATGGAAAAATATATTTCATGCAAATAGAAACAAACAAATAAAAAAGTTGGGTAGCAATACTTATATCAGAAAAAAATATAGACTTTAAAACAAGGACCAGAGACAAAGAAGGACATTTCGTATTGATAAAGGAATCAATCTGACAAGAGGATATACTCTCGTAAACATCTATACATCCAACCTAAATATATAAAGC
>NW_011888820.1:8908886-8911366 GCF_000151845.1 Pteropus vampyrus
AAGGTAGTACAAAGGATAAAAGGCAAAAGTAGGAAGATCATCTATAATTATAACAATAAACTAAGGGTTACACAAACACACAACAAAAGTAAAAAATAATGACAAAAAAGATAAATGTGGAGGGATGCATAGAAATTATAATGATTTCAGAATGTGTTTGAATTTAAGTGACCATTAACTTAAACTACACTGCTAGAAAGCTCATAGTAACCATAAACTAAAAATCTATAAGAGATATACAAGAAATAAAGAGAAAGGAATCCAAAAACGACATCATAGAAAGTCATCAACGTACAAGAGAAGAAAGAGAATAAGAAGGGAACAGAGAATACAAAAAAAAAAGAAAAAAGAAAGAAACAATTAATAAAATGGCAATAACTACATATCTATCAATAATTACTTTAAATGTAAATGGACTAAATGTTCTAATCAAAAGACACAGAGTAGGTGAATGAATAAACAAAACCCATACATATGCTGCCTATAAGAGAACTACTTCAGATTGAAAGATACACACAGATGAAACTAAAGAAATGGAAAAATATATTTCATGCAAATAGAAACAAACAAATAAAAAAGTTGGGTAGCAATACTTATATCAGAAAAAAATATAGACTTTAAAACAAGGACCAGAGACAAAGAAGGACATTTCGTATTGATAAAGGAATCAATCTGACAAGAGGATATACTCTCGTAAACATCTATACATCCAACCTAAATATATAAAGCAAATATTGACAGACATAAAGAGGAGATATAATCAGTAATATAGACATAGTAGAGAACTTTAACACCCCACTGACATCAATGGGTAGATCATCCAGACAGAAAATCAACAAATAAACTATGGCCTTCAATGATACATTACACATTACACTCAAAAGCAGCCTTTAAAGTAAACATAAAATATTTTCCAGGATTGACCATGTTAGGCCACAAAACAAGTCCCATCAGTTTAAGAAGACTGAAATCATACCTTTTCCAACCACAACAGCATAAAACCAGAAATCAATAACAGGAAGAAAACTGGAAAAAACATAAACATGTGGAGATTAAACAACATGCTGCTAAACAATGAATGGATTGAAGAAGAAATCAAACAAGAAGTCAAAAACTACCTTGAAACAAATAAAAATGAAAACACAAAATTCCAATATTTATGGGGTATAGCAAAAGCAGTTCTTAAAGGAAAATTCATAGCTATACATGCCTGCCTCAGGAAATAAGAAAAATCCCACATAAACAATTTAACTTTACACATAATGGAACTGGAAAAAGAAAAACAAACAAAACCCAAAGTAAAGAGAAGAAGGGAAATAACAAAGATCCCAGTTGAAATAAAGTAGATATTAAAAAGACATATAAAAAGATCAATGAAACTAAGAACTGGCTCTTTGTAATGATAAATAAAATTGACAAACATTTACTAAACTCATCAAGAAAAAAGAGAGGACCTAAATAAAATCATAAATGAAAGAGAACTTACAACCAACACACAGAAATATAAAGGATCATTAAAGAACACTACAAACATTTATACGCCAACAAATTTCATAACCTAGAAGAAATTGATAAATTTCTAGAAACAAAAACCTTCCAAGGCTGAACCAGGAAGAGATAGAAAATCTAAACAGACCTATTATTAACAATGAAATTGAAGCAGTAATCAAAATACTGCCAACAAATAAAAGACCATGACTAGATAATATCACACATGAATTCTACCAAACATTCAAAGAAGAATTAATATCTATCCTTCTCAAACTATTCTTAAAAAAACTGAAGAGGAAAGAATGCTTCCAAACTCATTCTACAAAGCCAATATTACCCTGATACCAATACCAAGGACATTATAAAAGAAGAAAATTATAGACAAATATCAGTGATGAACATAGATGCAAAAATTCTAAGCAAATATTAGCAAACCAGATTAAACAATACATTAAATGGATTATACACCATGATCAAGTGCAATTTATCTGAGGAATGAAAGAATCGCTTAACATCTACAATTAACATGATGCATCACATCTACAAAATGAAAGAAAAATCATATCATCATCTCAATAAATGCAGAAGAAGCATTTGACAAAATTCAACCACCTTTTATGATAAAAAGTCTCAACAAAGTGAATATAAAAGGAATGTAGCTCAACATAATAAAGGCTATACATGACATACCCAGAGCTAATGTCATCCTCAATGGTGAAAAGCTGAAAGCTGTTCCTGTAATATCAGGAAAAAGACAAGATGTCCACTTTCACTTTTATTCAACATAGCATTGGAAGTCCTAGCCACAAAAATTAGACAAGAAAAAGAGACAAAGAAAGATAAATACTGTATTTCGCTTATATATGGAATCTAAAAATACAAACAAATGGATAAATAAAACAAAAACAGAAACAGACCCAAGATACAGAGAACAAGCAAATGGTTGTCAAAGAGAAAGGAGGACTGGAAATGGGGAAAATAAATAAAAG
>NW_011888820.1:8912246-8918241 GCF_000151845.1 Pteropus vampyrus
ATTTGCAGAAAGAGGAAATGCATCCATTCCAGTGGGGGGAGACGGACAGAAAACAAATAAGTATAAAATGTATAGATGCTGATAAATCCTATGAAGAAAAAGAAAACAGGAAAGATAGAAAGCTATTTATGATTTTTAATGTTCCATAAATCTTAATTTCTATATAAAATCTCCTAAATTTTGAATGTTGGCAAGTCATTTCATAAAAAGTAAAAAAAAAAATAATGATTTAGGTCAATATTGCACAAGCCAAACAAAACAAGGCATCTGAGTCAGTTTTGGTAAACATTTGACCAGAGTGTAAAGTAAACTCTAGGCTGGTTGACATTTTAGGTGGCTTTACATTCTAAAGGTCTACAGTACTATAAATTGGCCAAAAGAAGGAAATTGAACTCATATTGTAAAAGAAAAAAACAGTAGAATTTGGAATTAGAGCAATCCTATTTTATACTCACATAAAGCATTACAGATTCATGCTTAAGTGCTTTCAGAGTTGATTTGGGGTACAGGCAGTACATATTCAACAATATGTGAGACCTGAAGTGTAAAGGAATTAACAAATTTACAGAAAGTTGAAGTGTAGCAGTATACCTCCTCTTCCCTCCCACAAAAAAAATATATATATGTCACTTTGATATATTGGTCATTTCAAGGTACAGTCGCTTGAAAAACAGCAAATGCAGGGAGAGGCTTTCTCCAAGTTCCCCTTACTCCTTTAATTTTGAAAGATAAATCTTCTCAAAAGAACTCAGTTGTCATAAATCCTCTCCCTGGGATTTTCATCAATCAGGGGAGATTGACTCTTATCACAAGAGAAGAGACTAGAAGTTGGTAATACCCCCAAACTTTGTCACAAACTATCATACTTCTCATTTATTCTCCTAAGGGACCTTCTTCATCTTTCCCAAAAAATCATTTACTGTCCCTTGAAAGGCCTACATCTTCTCTCTTCTTTCCCTGTTAAGATGGCATTTAATCCTGAATTCCAAAGCCACCTCTTTGACATATTCATATTTCTCTGGGTATCTCCCATGTGTACATGAAGTATACATGCTACTAAACTTGTTTCTTTTTCTCTTGTTAATATTCTTTTATTACAGGGGTCTCAGATAAGAACTCGAACAGGTAGAGGGAAAATTATTTTTCCTCCCCTACAAGGTCAAAGGAAGGATAAACTATATAATCCACATTTTAAAAAAAAAAAATAAATAAATTCCTATATTCTGACATTTAACTTAGTCACTAAAAAAGGACTAAAATCTTATATAAGTGTTTTTTTTTCACTCAAAATATATCCTGTTCCCAGGGAAAATTAGAAAACCAAATAGAGTAAGAAAAAGGTATGGTGGCACTTGTGCATTAGTTCAACAGTAATTTAAATAGATATACTTTAATTAGAATTCACCATCAATGGAATCTCCCTATAGCTTCTTATTTGCATAAGAGCCACATGCTATTATTGTATCATTTTGCTGGTAAAAAAATTTTTCATCATTTAAAATTTCTGATTTTTAAATACATTCTGGGATGCATATCCATCAAATTGTTCAACTTGAGCATCCAGCTGTCATCCACAAATATTTTCCAAAACTACTGCCTTTCCAAGAAGCTCTTTAAGTTTTACCATTTCATAGTTCACCTCTAAGCAAGACATCATGGAGAAAGTAAATAGGTTACATGTCTGCTCTGTGTCATCCCCAGTGCTGTTTGGAATCAGCTTATTGACACTTCTTCAAGTCATCTGTCTGCCTTCTAAGGTCACGATCGCCATTATTTTTTTTCTAGACTTGGCAGACCTCATGGAGCTGGGCACAACCAGTTTTCTGGAGTAGGTTGTTGAAGTTTTTTATTATTATTATTATTAAAAACATAGGGATGACAAAACAAGTAACTATCAATGCTTTTAAAAACAGAAGTTTCAAGGGCAGTCTTCAATTTTTTTTCAATATGGAACACGTTCTGTCAACAACAAAATATATTTCTTGGGAGTTAAGTAGACGAATTTTACCCAGAACATTTTTAGTAATAATTTTCAATTTTTTAAAATGCAATTGCACTGTTCTGCAGATAAGCAAGGCTCACTTTAAAAACACGGTCCTTGAGGTCATCAGATACAATTTTGCTTGAATCCGTGTGACTAGTGTCTTCCTAATATTTTCTAATGTTGAACACAGCTGGCACTTCCCATCATATCAATCTTTCTAAAAAAATAAATTCACTACTTCTATCTTGGCTTCCTTTCCGATGTCTCTCTGTAAGTTACTTTTCCTTCCCAACTGCCACGGTGCCGCTCAGAGACCAAACGGGCAGCAAACATAGTTTAAAATAATGCCTGATACCCTGGCCACCATAAAAACTGTATCATCCTAAGAAATAAAATGTGTTTAAAGAAAATAACATTTAAAATCCTCTCCTGAAGTTGTGGCACTTATGTTAAAACATGATTTTTCTTCCTTTCTTAGACCCACTTTAAAATGTTATCCTTTTCAAATTTGATTTATGTAGCTGCTAGACAGATGAAGGAGTTCTTTTAAATAATTGCCAAGAGAACAAAATAGGAATCAAAGTGTCAAATTCCCTAACATTATTTTGTAGGTAGCCTTAAATACTTCTTTAATGCCTACGAGAAATCAAATATTGGTAATCTGTCTCTGTCCATTTCTCTCTTCCCAGATAGCTAATGACATGCATTATACTTCCCTGACTGTGTGTACCTTTCATTTCACGCAAAGCCTTTAATCCTTCTCTTTTTAGATAAAATGCCATAACCATAGTGTAGTAGGTTAAGATTGATTGACAAGTGCATATAATTATGGCTTCAATAGTGCAGTATGTTTTACAGTTGAAAAAAAATGCACAACCTTGAAAATAAAGAAGTTGTGCCCTTTCTCTGGGATAAAAGGATCATATCAAATTGGTTCATTTCTTTGCTGGAATGAAATAAAAGATTTCCTGTAACAAAGAACACCACCCAAAAGGCTGCTGGAGGAAGTCTTTCTTGACTAGATAATGCTTTGCCAATAAGGAAATCAAAAGAGATAAAAGTGGAATTTTAAGTGTTTGTCCCTTTTACTTTATTTCCCATTCATAGTTCATATGTAGTTGGGAACAAAAAGAGACAATAGCAAAAACTGTAACATTCAGAAATACAGATTTATAAAATACATAAAAGGATAAAGTTTGTAAATTAAAACCAAGGGTTATACTAGGTTAAACAAGGTTCTCTTACTTTACTTCTGGCCTCAGATTCTAGCAAAATCCACAACGAATTCATGTTTTATTCCTTTAGTTTCAGTATTCTCTTTCAACCTATTAAATACAAAAATATTTATGGATTTGGGATTTCGTGTTAAAAATGGGATTAAATATACCAATTGGGAACCTTAAATCTGAGCAGTCAGTGGGAAGAAAGAAACTTCACCCATCCTGTGGTGGGTATAATGATTGTGTTCAGATTTGCAGGCATGTGTTAGTTGCTTAACAATTTATTGAAGCATTATTTGAGCACCCACTATAAGCCGGCCATCACAAGTAGCCCTTCGACTCTCTGCACTCAGCTAAGAAAACCTTAGTGTCTTCTTTTTGCTGGGCTAAGCACCTCTGTTTGCCTGATGATACAGTAGTCTCCCTTATCTACACGAGATGTGTGCCAAGATCTCCAGTGGATGCCTAAAGCCACAGATAGTCTGGAACCCTACATAACTATGTTTATTCTTATACATACCATACCTATGATAGTTTAATTTGTAAATTAGGTACAAGAAGAGATTACCGATAATAATAAAAAAATAGAACAATTATAACAATATATAGTAATAAAAGTTATATAAATGTGGTCTCTCAAAATACTCTTATTTTGCTGTATTCACTCTTTTTCTTGTGACTACGTGACATGAGAAAATGACAAAAAGTAAGGTGAATAACGTAAGCATTATGACATAGCGTTAAGCTACTCTTGTACTTTGGAGCCATTGTTAAGTTAAAATAAGGATGACCTGAACACAAGCACTGTGATATCACCACATTCGATCTAATGATGGAATCAGCCACTAAGTGACTAACATGCGGGTAGCGTGCACAGTAAGGATGTCCTGGACAAAGGGATGACTCATGTCCTGAGCGAGATAGAGTAGGACACGCAAGATCTCATGATACTCACAAGGACGTGCAATTTAAAACTTATGAACTGTTTATTTCTGCAATTTCCTGTTTAATATTTTTGAACTGCAGTTGTCTGTGAATAGCTGAAATTGTAGAAAACAAAACCATGGATAAGGGTAAGCTACTTAATTTAAGATGATTCAACATTTTGAACCCTTGAATGATGTGTGTGTCAAGAAAAAAAATATATTAGGCCTGTGAGTACTTTTATCCTGGACACCATTCTTTTACCCATGTCTCAAAACTCATGAAAATGTAATTCGGCAACACAAGGCTTTAAGAATTCTTTAACATATTGGGTGTCCTTCATCTAATCAGGGAGGGGGTGTGTAGTAGTGGGGAGAAAATCAATAAAAATATTTGTAACCTCTAATGCTTTAAGGATAATCTTATGGAAATACTTTGCTGTCACATCGAAAATCAGAAAATAGCATCCAGAAGCAACTGGATACTGCTCAGGTTAATTTGAAAGGAAAAGAGTGGCCCAGAATCCCAGACATTTGTCCAATGAGGTCAAGACTTAGTAAAATAGCTCAAAAAGAGATAAAGAGGGAAACTGGAGGTAAGAGGGAATCAGAGGAATGGTAGAATGCATCATTTGCCTGGAAAGTCAGCTAAAGTAACGGGGAAAAGAAAAAGGAGGTATTGAAAGACGAGAGAAAACAAATGCTGAATCTGGCTGTAAGAAATGTATTAGCCATAGTAGCAATGGAAGAAAAGATGCCTTGGCACTAGAGATTTTTATTATTATTATTAGCTACCAGTAGGTAACAATGAAAATACAATTTGGCAATACTGCCTTGATTCAGACTAATGAGTCAGCAGTTTTATAACTCCCCCTTCCCCCCATTGCTTTTGTTAACATTAGTGCAAATGTCAATTTAGTGAAAAAGACAAATAATGCTTTAGTATTATTATGGAAAAAAAGCTTTGATCTCTCAGATTCCCTGGAATGGTCTCTCAGGGAGCCCTAGGACTCTAAAGACCTCACTACTAGAAGTATTGCATATATTTTATTTTATGATTCCCACGATAGTCTCCTTTTCAATTTTCATCATAGGTGAAATTTCTCACCCTCCTCTAACTATGGCCTGTCTCTAGGGTAAATATGGCAAGGTGTTTTCCTCTAACTCACTATGGCACAAGATAACAACTATTTCTAATGATGCCTCCAGGGCTGGCATGCTGGATTAGTACTTTCTCGGCCTTCCACCTGTTTAAGGCTTGCACGGATGACTTCGAGGAGTCTTTAGAGATCCCACTCTTCAGAGCCAGGGATTGTTCACCTGAAGTTCTCTTGATGAGTTGTATAAGCCTTTGTTCTTGTAGGTCACGTCTTCCTGCTGCAATCTCTAAGATTCCGGTTAGCTTCGGCTTGTCTCTGGCCAGGCTGTTTATCCCAAAATCCGGTAACGTTCCTGTCTGTTCCCCATCCTAAAGGATTTGTCCTCATTTCTGAAAATTTCCTCAAATATTTATATCAAAGTGAAAGACTTCTGAGTTACAATAGTATAAATGTTTAGCAAACAAAATGTCTACAATACCAATCGATTATAAACTATGTAAGAACAACATCACTGTGCTGAGCAAAAGATATTTTATTTAATCACTGTAAATAATCTTAGGGTACCATCACAGTAACCGTGTTTATATGTAACCTGTGACCTGGTCTACCACACTGTAATTATTTGACTACCTTTATAACCAGAAAGAATCACTACGACCAAATTAACCACAGAGTAATCAATACCTTTTGTAAAAGTGATCAAAATAAAGTATTTAACCATTGTCTATGTTTCATTATGTTATAACAAAGCCTGTTTGCATTTACATA
>NW_011888820.1:8918291-8929309 GCF_000151845.1 Pteropus vampyrus
AAAAAAATATATTAGGCCTGTGAGTACTTTTATCCTGGACACCATTCTTTTACCCATGTCTCAAAACTCATGAAAATGTAATTCGGCAACACAAGGCTTTAAGAATTCTTTAACATATTGGGTGTCCTTCATCTAATCAGGGAGGGGGTGTGTAGTAGTGGGGAGAAAATCAATAAAAATATTTG
The DNA here is from genome assembly GCF_000151845.1 of Pteropus vampyrus. Taxonomy (NCBI): domain Eukaryota; kingdom Metazoa; phylum Chordata; class Mammalia; order Chiroptera; family Pteropodidae; genus Pteropus; species Pteropus vampyrus. The sequence continues at coordinate 8,918,477 of NW_011888820.1, forward strand.
TAACCTCTAATGCTTTAAGGATAATCTTATGGAAATACTTTGCTGTCACATCGAAAATCAGAAAATAGCATCCAGAAGCAACTGGATACTGCTCAGGTTAATTTGAAAGGAAAAGAGTGGCCCAGAATCCCAGACATTTGTCCAATGAGGTCAAGACTTAGTAAAATAGCTCAAAAAGAGATAAAGAGGGAAACTGGAGGTAAGAGGGAATCAGAGGAATGGTAGAATGCATCATTTGCCTGGAAAGTCAGCTAAAGTAACGGGGAAAAGAAAAAGGAGGTATTGAAAGACGAGAGAAAACAAATGCTGAATCTGGCTGTAAGAAATGTATTAGCCATAGTAGCAATGGAAGAAAAGATGCCTTGGCACTAGAGATTTTTATTATTATTATTAGCTACCAGTAGGTAACAATGAAAATACAATTTGGCAATACTGCCTTGATTCAGACTAATGAGTCAGCAGTTTTATAACTCCCCCTTCCCCCCATTGCTTTTGTTAACATTAGTGCAAATGTCAATTTAGTGAAAAAGACAAATAATGCTTTAGTATTATTATGGAAAAAAAGCTTTGATCTCTCAGATTCCCTGGAATGGTCTCTCAGGGAGCCCTAGGACTCTAAAGACCTCACTACTAGAAGTATTGCATATATTTTATTTTATGATTCCCACGATAGTCTCCTTTTCAATTTTCATCATAGGTGAAATTTCTCACCCTCCTCTAACTATGGCCTGTCTCTAGGGTAAATATGGCAAGGTGTTTTCCTCTAACTCACTATGGCACAAGATAACAACTATTTCTAATGATGCCTCCAGGGCTGGCATGCTGGATTAGTACTTTCTCGGCCTTCCACCTGTTTAAGGCTTGCACGGATGACTTCGAGGAGTCTTTAGAGATCCCACTCTTCAGAGCCAGGGATTGTTCACCTGAAGTTCTCTTGATGAGTTGTATAAGCCTTTGTTCTTGTAGGTCACGTCTTCCTGCTGCAATCTCTAAGATTCCGGTTAGCTTCGGCTTGTCTCTGGCCAGGCTGTTTATCCCAAAATCCGGTAACGTTCCTGTCTGTTCCCCATCCTAAAGGATTTGTCCTCATTTCTGAAAATTTCCTCAAATATTTATATCAAAGTGAAAGACTTCTGAGTTACAATAGTATAAATGTTTAGCAAACAAAATGTCTACAATACCAATCGATTATAAACTATGTAAGAACAACATCACTGTGCTGAGCAAAAGATATTTTATTTAATCACTGTAAATAATCTTAGGGTACCATCACAGTAACCGTGTTTATATGTAACCTGTGACCTGGTCTACCACACTGTAATTATTTGACTACCTTTATAACCAGAAAGAATCACTACGACCAAATTAACCACAGAGTAATCAATACCTTTTGTAAAAGTGATCAAAATAAAGTATTTAACCATTGTCTATGTTTCATTATGTTATAACAAAGCCTGTTTGCATTTACATATATACACACACATTTTTTCATAAAATTAGATTTATATCTACACATATACAAATATCATTTCATATAATTACAGATTTTATGGTTGAAACACAAAAGGTTTTAGCCTATTTTAATGAAGTTTTCTCAGAAAAATTATCTACATATTGAACTTGTACCAGAAACTTAAATATTTCAGCAAGATATATGAAGACAGTGATACTTAAAGTAGATCAACCAATAATGTATATTCATTAAAGTTTAACAATAATGTAGATCCTTACCTTTATAATATCTCCAAACCTCGATGAAGTGTTTTAAATAATTAATTTTAATTTAATTAATATAAATATATCTCTTAATAAATTTAAGTGCCTATTTAAGACTCAACTTAAAGTGCTGCTCTCTAAACGGTATGGCCAGACCATACAAATGTGCTTAATGCCAGAAATGATTTGTACTTTAAAATCCTCAGGGGAAAAAAACAAATAAAAAGAAAAATGGATCAGCACATCCTTAGTTGCTAAACTGTTATTTACTTACTGGGTTTAGTACACGAGAGGGATATTGTCAGAGTGCTCACCGCTGTGATAAAATTAAATAACGTCAGCATTTTTCACACCCAACAAAAGAAATATGTAATGTATAGAGAACTGTACTTCCTTTCAAAGAAAAAAAAATCACCTTCTCAGCTCAATAGCATATCTTAATCTGGTGATTAAATTCCAAGGATGAGTGATCTTGAGCTGCCATAAAAATACAAAGTGTATCCATATATTGGATTTTATTAATCTCCTGATTTTGACTGCCTTAGTTTCATTCTTGGAATAAACTAGAAAAGTCCATTTACGCTTACATTCTAAAGCATAATTATTATGATTAAAAAGTTGCGGTAACTTATGAGCTGTAAAACTAGTAAATTATATCCATCCTGTAAGTAGAACTAATTATAAAGCTGTTGCTTGATTAAGGTGTTTATACTAAAGAGTATTAAAGGGATTAGTCCAAAGCTTTACATCCTGCAGCACAAAATTAATATGCAGGATTTAAACACCCAAATTAATTCAGGTGCAGCAAACAATTATATGAAATAAGAACACTCGACCCAGCTAATGACCACACTAGTCCACCAAGCTCATTTATAATCATGTACTTATTGACCTCTCTGTGTGTTCACAAAAGGACTGTTCTCATGCTAATTCCTGCCTGCAAGCCACTGTCATAGGCCTGTGTCTAGTCATCATAGTGATTAGTGCCAGACAGGAAGCACAGACGCTAGTCCCTAACATCATTGCAATTTTTACTGTAATGAAACACCTCATCTTGCAAGAAGTTACGTATACATGATAAACTCTATATCAACATCACCATCAAGATGAAGCATTTAATAAGAACTTAACTATGAATATTTCTAGTCTCTTCACTGAACAGTCTAGTTGTGCTCTAAACCTGATCTTTTTGAGTTTATCAGCTAAGTGGAATAAATACGTTGAAGGAGAGAGACACTAGGTCAAAATAATAGCTAGTCTAGTTTAAGGTTTAAGATTCCTGTATCAGACAATTCAGCTCATCAAACAATATTCCAGTCCATTGCTGAGCTTTCTCCAGGATTTGTTCTGAGATAAATAAATGCAGTCAGGGTCCCCTGGTGTTTATTTGAATTTTTCAGCAAACAATTATTAAGCTCCACCTTGTACAGTATGGAAGATTTTTTTAAAAAGAAGAAATGTATAATGCAGCTCCAAGGAACTAAGGAAAGAACATGTACTTTAGTAGGAAAAGAAAATAACCATATTATTCAAAGCATACAGATTTTAAAGAGTATTGGCATAAGAGAGGCACAAAAAATTATATGAGCTCTTACACAGAAAAGCTGATAACACAGAGAGTGCTGGTGTCTTACACAAAGCCGAAGACCGAGAATCCAAAGACATGAGTCAGACGGAGAGTCTTGCTTGCTTTACCAGTTGTGTGGGTTTAGACAATCGCTTTAATGTTCCTGTGCCTAACTGATGAAAACTTTTATTTTATATAGATCTAACTGTGGATCTAGAGAAGAAAGATTCATTTCGTGTGAACCCCGAGAAGGAATTTATCTGCTGAGATGGACTCCCCATAGTCAACCAAGGGCCCAAATTTTATGAATAATAAGAGTCTAATGGCCATTTGCTGACAGGGGCTCCTCACATACTCTGTACTGGGGAGAACCTCAGACTGAACTCTCGGCTTCCCGCACTACACCCTACTTGTTCATGCTGTCTTAGTCAACCACTGAAGGGAAACCCTGGGTTTCTCTTTCTATCAACAGACTGAGACCTACCCTGTCCAATCAGAACTGCACAATTTGGATACTTCAATTACATAAAACGGACCTAATTGAGAACCTGGGCAGGAATTTTCACTAAAAAAAGGTGGCTTCTCCTTTTGTCTCAGTGGAATACAATTTAGGTCGAACACAATTTAGGTTGCTATCTGAATCTGTCTCCTGGGATGCAGCTCCTTTTGCCCACATAAATGCTCTCTATCCTTTATTACAGCCTAAAATTAATTTTGGTTTACATAACAGAATTGTTAAATTAGTATGAAAGCTAATATCTTGTATGCATATAAAGGATCATTCTTGCTGTCAGTGAGTATCCCACAAAGATGTGGCTGGCAAGGTGATCCACCAGGAAAGACTTACAACTTGTCTCATTTCTCGGCATTTCTTTCTTATTTATTTATTTACCTATTCATTCATTCATTCATATGTGGCTGCTTTAGCCAGAAACTCTTCTGTTCTGAGAGAGGGTAACACAGCAAGAAAAAATGAAACTTATCTTCTCTCAGTGGAGAGTTTTCCATTACTAGGGCTTCTTTATTCTCAAGGAAGTACAAAAAAAAAGAAAATGTAAAAATTCGGAGACTCTTTCTGATGACTCACCAAAATTCTGTGTAATAGTCCATACGAAAGTAATAAAATGAGGTTTTGAGGATATGGCCCTAAAGCAGGGGGGAGGGGGTTGAAGTATATCTGGAAATATATTGAGGGAAAGCAATAGAAACAAAGGATTCTCAGTTCAGGGTTCAAATGCCTAGCTCTGAAAGTTTCCAGTTTGTGGCCTCTGAAATGTCAAGGCCCCAAGCAAAACCCAGGAGCACTACAGGACCTAAAGCCTACCTCCAGCTGCCTGAAAGACAACTCCTCATCACAGGAGTAAGGCCAGCACTGATTATGATATGAATGACACTTACGCTTCAGACCTCTACCACCTGACCAAGCCTCTCCAAAGGGCGAAGATATCTGGTTCTTTACACATTCCTGTCCCCAGCACTTTCCCTAACGTTGGGTAGCTTTACAGTGGCTCTGAAAATATTGAAATCTGGCTAAGGAGAAGTTGAAAACGAATACATCTGATTTATCCCCAATTAAAATTAAGAACTTTATTACAAATACCTAAAATCATACTTACTATATAACAGGTGTTCAATGAAAATATTGCTGAATGAATGAATTTGTAGGATGTCATTTTCACTTCATCCTGTAACTTTGCCTGCCGATGCTCAACAGATTAGAAGCAAAGTACATTTAGAAGAGAAGAAATTCAGTAGACTCCTCTTTAATGTTTGAATATCCTACTTTGAGAATTAATTCAGAAGATGTTAAGGAATACTACATGCCTAATAAGGAGAAAGTGTTTTTGTTAGTAGCAAATAAAGGAGCTTTCTAACTTTTTCAGAAGCCACTAGAACTAAGAGAAATTTGGCATCTATTCTAATAAAGTTTCTCGAAGTAAACTCCACATGTCTGACATGTAGTCCATGCCAGAGTTACTCAGGAATCGAGCTGTCTGGTAGATGGCCTGGTCCTGTGTATACTACCTATTTTAGAGTAATGTGGCAACAGGAATTTGCATTTTTTACATACCAAGACTTTTAAGAGAGGAAAAGCTTAGATTTGTATTGACAGAAAAATGGGAAGAAGGTTCTCATGATCTTAAATCCATATGCTTCTCAGAGTAGAAATGAAGTTTACTGATTTTCAAGAATCATAAAACCTGGCATGAAATCATAGTCATAGTAAGTTACTAAATTACTTGTTTCTAATAAAACTGATGATCATAATCATTTGGAGAAGAAAAGATACAATTGTAGGATCTATTTGAATGAAGGAATAGTCTGAGATGAGAGATGTGCTGTCAGGAGAATACTACAGGTGAATGAGAGAAGCAGAACAGGGCAAGAAAAAAGGTAGGTAAAGCTGTGGTTTCAGGAGAAGTCTATCCTTAGTTTATTTCCATGTGGATCTTTGGAGTGTAAATCCTTCAGCTCTGAGGTTCTCTCATCAGTCAAGGGTTTGGGCTCTTATCTCCCACATCATTCAAGGGTTAGCTATAGCCTGCACTTATGTTAGGGGGCATAAATAATCTCACAGGCATCTCAAGGTGGCTCTGTCAGTCAAGGGCAATTGTGGAAGAAGGGTGTGAATGTGAACCATCAGCAGCCAGTGCCCACAGTAGCTGGGGCATGGCTGCACCAACTAGTGAGGGGCCCCAACAGCAACTGTCTGGGTCTGGGTCTTGGCTTGGACAGCATCTTAGAAAAAATAAAATTGTTGGACGAAGGGAGAAAATTGTTACTGTGTTCATATAATAATAAAAGTTATGAAAAAAATAAATGTTTTTTCAACATTTGATAACTTTGTGGTAGGTACTAGGCTATATAATTTATATACATTGTTTCCTTTAATCCTTACAAAAATTCAGTGAAGGAGATATCATTTTACCCATTTTACTGAGAAAGAAATCGAGACATAAAAATCACATATCTATTAAGTGGTACATGTGAGAGTCAAATTCAGGTCTGTGTGACTCTAAAATCCATTCCCTAAACATTAAACCATTCTAACACACTGTTTTATAAGCATTAAATATTATACCAATAAAATTCTGGTATGTTTCCTGAATTGACATGAAATATTTTCTTCCTAAATATGTTTCTTTTTTATGTTTAAAGAACATATAGAAGGAACCTACAAAGGGCTCCAAGACTGAGTTTAAATTAATGTAACATCCACTGAAATCATACAGTGTTTTCAGGATGTAACAGTATGAAACAATAATTGTTCCACAGAGAAGAAAGAACTGTCAAACCAGTAAGTGGATGAGACACTATCAGCAGCTTTCCCCAAAATGTGCACTGTAGAACTCTAGGGCCCTTTAATACTCCTCAAAAACATGAGTTCTGCCTCAAATAATTTGGGGGAAACTATCTCTGCCTCTTGAAGAACCACATAGCACTTTAACATATTAAATATTCCAAGTAATCCTGAAACAAGAATTCTACTTAACTTTGTTAACCCAAAATTTCCAAACTGAGTTTCTCCAAAAAAAATTTGTTTTGAGAAATTTTGAAGCATTTATTAAGATTTTACAGATACTAGTTGTGCATAGACTATGTTTTAGGGAACACTGGTGTACTGTATATGAGTGCATCTAAGAGTACTGCAAAGAGGAAATTATAATAAAAAGTATAAGGAGACTAGAGTCTGGAAGTGTTAGTGGAAACAGCAAAGAGATTTGGCAGTAATCATTTTTAATTCTAATGGGGCACTATCAGACGGAAAGACACTGAAAATAGATGGACAACCCCACCCTATACACACTGACGTGTCCATAATTTAGAGAGAATTTGTTTACGCGTACTAGGTATGCAACAAATGTTCACTTAACAAATGTTCTAACAAAGAAAATCAGGAGGAGAAAATACTCGCATTATACAGGAACAGACTCATGATAAACAAATGTAAGTATCACTACATGAAAAGTTTAAACTCGTGGCACAAGGTCAAAAATCTCTGCATAAACTATAACTCTACTAGTCATAAAAATGGGACACTTTCTCCATTGTATTTCTTTTCATGTGTGCAAAAAGGATTTGTCCTTATTTTACTCTTAGGAGATGTTTGCCAAACCCTCTACATTAATGTGATTGAAAACAAGTTTCTTTATGTTAATGAGCAAAGATGGGCAATCATCGATGAACTAAGAGATTCAGTTTAGATTAGTACTATGCCATCTCTAACTATATTGTATTTTTAAGAAGAAAATATCACCAATTTATATATTGATTTAACTTTTTTTTCCTTGTGGAGTGGATTCTCTGAGCATTTGTGTCTTAATCGATTGATATGTTTTAGGATGAATGCTCCTAGCTGGTCTGTTGACATCTCTTTGATTGGGGACACTTTAGCAAAAAATGAAAACTGTAGGTGAGATTAGCAGGGTCAGTCATATATCAAGTAGATACACATCTGTGTGAAAGGTAATGAACCTAAAGGTAGAAGTACAGGCTAGAACATTTGGATGAAAATAAGTGGCAAACTTCAGCAATGTTCCTGTAGAAAGCATAAAATATGTACCTGGACTTCAGAAATATAAACAGTGATTCCACGTTATCCAGAGAGATTAAATAAAAAGATATAGATTCTGAAATAATCCCAGAAGTACAGTTTAGTAATTATAAGAAACCATCTTTTCTACAAAGTGAATTCAAGCAAGAACTGTGCGCAGAAATACTGTTTTCTCTAGGTTGGGCACCTTATCTTTTTCTTTGTGTTTGCTTATATCAGACACTTCTCTAGCCATGAACTGTAACTACGGAATCATCCTGACAGATACATGAGAGCATATATATGTTGGGGTATTAGTCAATAGAGACTTAGATTTGAATTGACTTTTACGATCTTTTCCCGAGTTTTAGAAATCGTTATGAATGATTCATGGATTAATAAAAATTTGGTCAGTATAGAAGTTCAGAGCTTGTAATTAGAGACTTAAAGACTAACATTCGTAATGTGTTATATTCTAAGCAAAGGAATTAATTCAGATCCTGAGTGTTTCCTCCCTTTTGTGTTTCCTCACCAACTCTTAGATTACATAGGCTACTGTTTCTGATAACTTTATTTTATGCTTGTAAAGTAGTATATTATTGGAAAGTCTATTATGCCCGTTACAGACTTTGTTTTTCTTGTTGCCCTTCTAGTTATCTGCAACGATATGATGACCATAATTTCTTTTTGTTTTAAATTAATCGTATTGTCTTTTAAACCAGTGAGTCACAGCCAAAATACTTGAAATGTATAGGTAGCATTAATATTTAAATGTTGATAACAAAGTGAACTAAAGAAATAAAAGGGACCACTTCCAGGCAAAGAAAATATCACTTGACAAATTTCAGAAGATGACAAATCTTTTTTGGCCTGTTGAGACTTTTACTTCTATCAGCCGTCACATTTTAGGTGATGGCTACAGCTCCTGTGTTGATAGCCCAGAGCACCTATCCTCAATGTTTTTCACACACACAAAACTGACTGTTAGATAAAATGTGCTTCTGGAGGGCCTGTCTTAAAGGCCTGTGAGGCAAAAATCCTAGTTGCACATGATAGATCATGCATGACAAAATGAACACTGCGTTTTATTTCAGTCATCTGTTAACATTTTCCCATGAAATAAAAAAACGAAACCTTCCTAAGGTAGCTTAGATTTCACAGAACTTTATTTAGCCAGTAACCTAACAGACAGATGCATTTATGAAGCTTTACCAGCAAGATGTTACTGCATAAGTTAATGAAATGACTATTCTCACGTGCAAGAAAATTACATAATTAAACTGTATTTACATCATACGGATTCTGATTTTGTATGTCTATTTGTTTTCATGTGTTAAAATATGGCAGGGAATATAGCATTGGTGATTTAAAAAAAAACTAGTACTGATTTTTGAAAATTTACCATTGAATAGCAGATTTTTAAAATGAAAGCCATAATGACATGAATACTCTCTGAGAGGAAAGAACAATGAGGAAAATGATAAAAGAGGAAAAATACATAATAAAAGACAAATAAAAAGAAAGGAGATAAAATGGGGTATGGATTTCTTCTGTTCAGAGACAGTACCCAATACTCTCATACTAGTACTTCTTAAAAGTTTACTGAAATTTCCAGCTGAAAAGCATCCTGTAGATAGATAAGCAGCTTTGTTTGATCTGAGAATGCTCTCTTTGACCAATTGCCCAGCTTCAGGGCACTGGGGGTGTGAGAAAAAGGGGTCATCCACCTAGCCATTCAGACCAGTCAACCCTAATAATCAGTAGAGCAATAAGGATCAAAGCTGTACTTCTCAATCTGCTCAAATGTCAGTTTTACTTAGATTATCTTCAGATGAGTCCAGAAAATACAAATTCTTCATCTCTTAAATAATGTGATCATCATGATAAATCCTCATCCTCTAGTCTAGACAGAAGAAAAGTTTTTAGTCTAAATCTATAAACATTTTAATGCTAAAACAATCCTTATATGATACAATAATTTAGTCCATATAATTTCTAGTTAGTTTAGGTTAAAAAAAAAAGAGCTGATCTTTTAATATTTTTATTACCCTAATATGTTTCCTTCCTGGATGTTCCAGGACTGTCAGGAGTGGGCGAGGCTTACTATGACTTTGTGGCAGTGACAATGAGGAGATCCTGTGCAAAAACAGCATCCCTGTACTCTCCTGGGGTTCCTATGCTCTGTGACAATGACCCTTTTCTACCTAGTCGCTGCTTGCCCTACTGGCATTTAAACTCTGTCTCTCTCCCCCTCCCTCCCCTCTCTCTCTTCCTCTCTCTCTCCAGGTGGTACTCTCTGCTTGACTTGGTATCACCTTGGCTCTCAGGTGTCGTGTCTCCAGCTGAGCTCATGACCTAGGGGTTCACTCCCAGCTATGCTGTCAGATCAGCTCTCCTCTCACCAAGTATTCTCCAATGCAGGATTACTTCCAGCTGAGCTACAACCCTCTAAAGGCTTAACAGGAAGTTCTGAGTCCTCCCTCATGATGTGTAGGATCCAAGTGCTATTTGGAACATGAAACTCTGGCCCTCCTTCTGCCATATCATTCTATGCCATTGTCTACATTTGACAGGGTCACTTTCCAGATAGCAAAGGTGAGGGGGAGCTGAAGATAATTCCTTCCATATTCCTAAACATGAATCAAACAAAAGCCTCTTTTTTCTAGTCATTTTCCCTAACATGTATCTCACTCAGATTAGGGAGATTGGTACCCACGTACTCCTTTATCCTCGGCTTCTGTCTTTAGTATTCCCAAGTATCCCAGGGCCAAACATGGGATTTCAACCTTCTTTCAGCCAGATCAAGACCTACCTTTTACAACTTTTAACTTAGTTCACCTGGCCCGGTTACTGACATACTAATGGAGGAGATACAGAAATCTAGTGAGGGGAAAAAACTTTCTGAAAAGTTTGGCTTACAAGACGATTATCTTACTATAAATCTTATTTTGAATGTCTAAAGCAAAATATCTTTCTCTCTGCATTCTGCCTGTAACAATCCTAATCTATCACTTCC